>NW_005842011.1:2064684-2115130 GCF_000455745.1 Alligator sinensis | reverse complement strand
GAAAGAAAATCAGAGTTAAAATAGTTCTTTGTGTAGGTAAACTGTAGGCAGTGCATTACATTGTGATTTATTTTAGTGCTCTCAGTGGTTTTGATTAATGACTATGTGCACAAGTATTAACTGCTTTAAGTGTCATTGCTTAATATATTTCATTCTGTGCTTTGCTTCAGGCTAAGTGGCTTTCTCTTTAATGGCAGAGCATGGTTGAAAGCATGCTAAATATCTCCCACATTATTGGGATAACACTCCTTAGCTGGTTCCCTTTTCCTGTCTCTGCTTCAGATTTTTCCTAGATAAAAAGGATTGTTTATTCCTATGTCTCTTTCTAAATTCTACCTTCTTCAGGATCACCTATATCTTAACACCCACAACACTAGTAAGCCTGTTTGAAATCAGTAAAACAATAATTAAGCCCATTCAATTTTTTTATATCCATTTCTCAGGAAGAATCAACAAAGTCCAGACTTACCTACATAAAATGCATTTCTACTTTGCATGCTAAGCTGGTGATGCTTTCTTTGGAAATGGAACTCTGATCACTATTCTCTTGGCAGAATCAGCATATTTAGTAATTTGCTCTTTTTTATTTTTGTTAGTGATGTAGCTGAGGGTGGCAGAGTCCCAAATCTGGTTTGACAGAGAATCCCCTTCACTTGTTTCCATTGGACTCTCACACTGGAGGAAACCTCCTTTTGACTGAAGGAAAGTCTAATTTCAAGCTGCAAAGCATCTACAACCTACCAAGGCACCGTTAACAGATCTCAAAAGGCACGCGATCATTTTTCTTCAAATTACACAAATTGCATAATGAGAAATAACGGAGCTGATAATGGACTGAGCAGCCACTGGCAATTCGTCAGCATCATGGTCAGTGAACTGATACAGTTAGTAATGTCAGCCACTGAGTGTTGCTTTAGTTGGAATCTTTTTAATGATAAAGAGGTGTCTCTAGCTTTGTGCCTATGTGCAGCCCATAGTAAAAGACATTTGCAACCTCCTGTAACTGCAGGTCAACAGAAGAAAGGAGACTTCAAAAGCCACAAGACTTACTCTGTTAGGGCAAGTGGCAAAGATTCAGGCTTTCAACATCAAAAGGCCCAGAGTTCAACAAAGGGAGGAATGTTGTGTCTATAGTATGAATGCAATAAGAGTATGCTGGATGCTTATCATTTTCATGGTGCTTTGCAGACTCAAAATGCTTTGCAGATGTTAAAACACCTACACAATAATCCTATCTCTGTTGTCTACAGGAAGAACGCTTGAGGCACATGAATGAAGTGATCTGTCCAGGATGTAAACCTAGGTGGCTGACAGGGCAAGGATTAGATCTCTGCACCTCCTGGCTTTCTAACCCATGCATGTCTCTCCAGCCCACTGCCAAAAATATGATTTTAGCATTTCCCATGCATGCCTGTGTTACCTGTTTTACAAGTAAATGGCATTTTCTATCCTCTTGGATAGATCACACTATTGATGGCTACACACACTGAGAAGAGAAGTTAGGCCACTGGAAAGTGTTCAAGTACGTTCTCAGAAACCAGAAGTGACTGTAAAATGAATGGAGCTTCACCATTACAGCTGATCCAGCTGCAGGGGTAGGCAGAAGGAAGGAAAGAAGTCCAGGAACTTTACCTTTCTCCTGCTTACCAAGAATCTACTACTTGAAAATAAAGGTTAGTTATTCTCCACTTACTTTTCTACATTCCACTTTCATGGCAGGATTTTTTTATGTGCCTTATGAAGGAATCTACCAATATCCTCAAGATTGCTGACCAAAGCGTATCCTGTTTTTGCTGCATTTGGAACTATGTTGCCAGAATAAAGAAACAGAACTTCTCACTCCAGTTTTTTTGAGAGAAATAAAATCTGGCCTGCTGCCATCAAAAGGAAAAAATAGGAATAAACCTCTTCCAACATCTGTCAAAACATTATAATTAAAAAAGTGTTAAAAGACATGCTTTGTATGCAAAGAGGGGTGGGATTCATAAGAGCAGCCTGTGATTTGTTTAAATACAGCAATTATATTTGAAATGCCTTTGTCTGATGAGACTCAATGAACTAGACCTACCATCTGGGCACCAAACACATTTGTGAATACAGCCAAGTTATTTTAGTATGATATTTGCTAGATAAAAAAATAAATTCTCCGTGCACTAAAAGCTTAAACATGAATGAGCATTTAACAGAGCATTGTGCTCCTTTTTGTGCATCCACAGAGAACTCTGCTCCCTTTGTGCATATGTTCTGCTATGAACAGGGACCTACTTAATTCCCAGTTTTCCAGATTTTGTGGATTTCGCAAAATCTGGCTGCGCACGGGCAGGCAGCGCCCCCTGCAACTCACACCTGGCAGCCCCAAGCAGCCCCTTGCAGGCTAGAATGCTGCCCACCTGCCACAGGAAACCCGCCATTTCCCATGAGAACCCAGGCACCCAGGGGCCCTAATTGGCAGGGGCTCCTGGGCCTGGGCTCTGCCAGCCCACAAAATCAACAAAAAAAGCTTAATAAAAATAAAATGCTGACTCAGCGCGGGTGGGAATGGGGCAGACTCAGCAGCATGGGGTGGGTGGGCAGTGGCAGTGCTGGGAGGGGTGGCTAGGGGGGAGCCAAGGCAAATTTTGGGGTGGCTACCTCTCCTCCCTGCCCCTTCCCACCACCATGGCTGATGCAGAGCGGATTTGAGTAGGGTGAGGTCACATATGAGCTGCCCACTGTAGGCTCAGGGCTCTCCGCTCTGCTGCCTTTGCCCCGGGGGCTCTGCACTGGCCATGCACCCCCTGCCCACCTGGCAGCAGGAGGCACATCTTGCCACCCCCATGACTGCTGGACAGGCAGGGGATGCACAGCTGGCACAGGGCTCCCAGAGCAATGGCAGCAGAGTGGAGAGCCCCGAGCCCATGACGAGCAGCTTGCATTAACCCTGTGCACAAATATGGGGGGGCACATGCCCCCCATGTCTCCCCCTGGGGGGGTGTACAGTGGTGGGGAGCCACCCCCTCTGGACAAGCTGCTCATGGCTCCATCCCACTCCCTGCCCTGGCCCTAGGTCCCATGCACCACCACCTTGACTGGGCGGTGCTCCCAGCCCCAACCCCTGTTCCACTCCCTCCCTTCCTCTGCCCACCTCATGCCCCTTGCCCCCATACACTTACTTGCAGGGAGCTGCTCTCCATGCTGCCAGTCTGTGTTCTGCGCCATGTGCATGCATGTGGCTGCGCACAGGCATACAGTTCATGCAGCGCCCCCTGCAACTCACACCTGGCAGCCCCAAGCAGCCCCTTGCAGGCTAGAATGCTGCCTACCTGCCACAGGAAACCCACCATTTCCCATGAGAACCCAGGCACCCAGGGGTCCTAATTGGCAGGGGCTCCTGGGCCAGGGCTCTGCCGGCCCATGCATTAATCCGCCTATGGCTGGGACAGGAAGGCACCAGCTGGCAGGGTGGCATGAAGAGTAGTAGACTAGATGGTGGCTGCCCCCTCCTCCCTCTACCAGGGCCTCTCTACCAATTAGTGCCAAGGACTGGTGCAGAACAAAAGGCAGGCAGAAATCAAGATGGCAGCCATCCCCTCATCCCTCCTGCTCCCCCCAACCTGTGGCCTCTCTGCCAATCAGTGCTGAAGGGCAGAGCCACTATGAAATGCCCATGAAATCGGCTCTGTACACCACAAGTGGGCCACAAAAAACACTTGTCTTGCCACAATTTAAGTAGGTCCCTAACTATGGAACATAAATGTCCCACTGTCCTTTGCTGGATGGGATGTCAGGGTTGCTCAGGTGACTATAAGCACAAGTACCTCTAGATGCTTCCTCTAATGGCTAAATATTACTGTGTGAGCTGCTGACCAGGTGTGGCTAAAGTAGGCATGTTTATGCCTCCTTCCAAAGACTTCAGCCTAAGAGGATACATGCATTAATACTGAGCAGCTGGCATTTCCTGACACACAGATAATAACGGGCACATGGACAGCATATTGATGGGTGCAGTACCAGAATATAGCTCCCTAGAGATCTTTTAAAGGCACAGCTCTCTTTCATTAACAAAGCAATATCTTCACAAGATACTGACATCTGAAATCCATAAAATGCAACTGAGCTACTCATCAAGTATGTTGGATGTCAGAATAGGCTGGAACCACAGCCTGTTCAGAAGACCTCCCCGCCAGCAGCAATGAACATAATCCTAAGGCTAATCAGAGGAAATGTTCCTATTCCTCGGAGAACCCTACCCTATGTGACAAGAGCACTTAAATACCAGGATAAGTCTCTATCTACTCAGAACAGCAATAAAGAACACATTTAAATGTAAGTATTCTTAAATTTGAGCACATGCTTCTATGGGCTGCTAATACGATAGTGCCTGTATGAGGACACTGCACACAGAAACATGTTGAGAGACACAGATCCTCCCGTTCAGTAGTAGGAGGTTTTTACCCAAACACAGATTCCAAGTTCCAAAGGAATGGAAGTGAACATAATTTAGACTTGGAATTAGAGTCTGGTTAAGTGCCAAGAAATAACATTTTTGCCTCCAAAGCATGGTAGTCAACATGGTATTTAAATGCATATTGATTAATTCACTGATTTCAAGGTCTGAAGGGACCTCAGTAGATCACTGAGTCCAAAAGAGAGAGATGAATGCAAATTTTACCCAAGGTAAAACCCACAATCCCTAGCTTAAGAGACCAGTGTCTTATCCATTAGGCCACTGGGGCTAGCCATTTGGCTACTACTGGTACAGTAGATTGGCTGCTATATAGTGAAAATCTGAGATTGGAATAAACTGAGGTGAGAGGAACAAAGGAGTCTATTTTACTTCTTGTATTTAATTAAAATGTTTGAAATTCTTGTTGGAAATTCCACAGAAATACTTTCAGATGTACTATTCCTGGTTGCTTTTCTGAATCCAGTTTAAGCCAACACCCACTGCCCTCTATCACTAACATGCTGAACTCTTAATGCAGGTTAACCCTATTGCCTCTTCATCACTTGCATGTTATTCCTATAACAAGCACTGATTCTTGCATTCTGGTCTGAGCTTGCTGTCAGAACAACTAGACCCCATACAGAAACAGCAATTAAGTACCAAGGTAAAATAATCAAGTACAGTAGTAGTAAAGATTAAAGGGAGGGTCACAGCAGTCTCTGAAATAGAAAAAGTAGTGCAATTTCAGCCACCAATCCCTTCACAATTTTGCCTCTAAAAACGTTGAGAAACATCACTGCCAATTCTTGCAATTAAGCTGTCTCTTAGGTGATTTAAAGTGATATTCTTAAAGTCCCTGCTCCTGAGAGCATCTGGATTAGGTGAGAATCTTAGTCTCAACTTAAAAAAATATGTACTTTTCTAACCTTCATGGCCATAGAAAAAAAACTTGAAAAAGTGATTCAAAGGGGGCCTAAATGCTCAGAGCCCCTCAAAGACCAACAATCCAAAATGTATTTGCTTTTAAAATGTTACTTAATCATAGGAATTATGGATGAGAGAGAGCACATGAGGTCATCAAGTCTATCCCCTAGACCCCAACAGGATCAATTGTACCTAAGCCATGATTCTGGAGTGCTGACTCCTGGTTTTGGACCTCTTCGGATTACTGATTTTCATCTTATTTAAAACAGCTTCTTCAAGTAGAAACCAAAAAGGGAAATGAAGTAAAAAAATAAGCAGATGCAGGTTAGTAGATCCATATTTAGTGGGCCTCCACTGAAGCCAGTAGAGTTTTACATTGGAGTTCCTGCTTAAGTACAGGAAATAGGGCCTCATTGCATGAATAGGATTTCATGATGCCCCACCGTCACGGCAAAGGAAGGAAGAAAAAGGAGAAAGTGTGTTCTTGGCTGGGTGTATAAAAAGTGCCATAAAGAAACCAAAGCTGAAAAAACTGATATGTGAGGTTTACAGGAAATCACTGAGGAAAATAACAACTTAATAAAACTTAATCAGAAGACTTTAACATGTTTCCTCTTAATACTGAGGAAAATAATTCTGTTAGAAGTCAAAATAGGATGACACATTTAAAGGAAAAATTATCTGTAGGAGTCAGGTTAAAAGTTACAGTGGTTAATAATCCACATATTCTAGGATATAAACTAATCACTGGATGGTACCAAGCAGAAGTGGTAATATAATGCAGTATGTACAATGGTACAGTGTAGCATTGTTCAATGGGCAAAGTACATTATAGGGTTGTTACATTTTCCTCTGAAACATCAATTATAGGTCTATATCAGAGACATGAACCTAAACTAGATACGGTACAAGACAGGAGGGGCAATGTTTAACTGTCATTTATACTATGTGTCAAAGTCCAAAGTGTACAGTTGCCAGAATTGACTGAACTCTATGGTTAATTATCTGAACACAATACACTCTGATCCTTGTAAACTGAGAGGATATGTACCCTCCATGTGCCAGTGAATAATCCAGTTTAATTACCAAGCAACTAAAGGAAATAGATTAATAAACCTTCTGTCAAGCAGTGGGCATAGCAAACCCTCAGCGCTGCAGCAAGTCAACAATTTAGTCAGGTAACTAGCCACCTCACCAGTCCCATATGCATGCTGCTCCACAGCCCTACCTACCGCACGTGTCCACATGGCCTTCAGAGAGCACAGTATAGCAGTTCCCCATACCCAGTTTACTACTGTCTAATGAAGTTATTAACCTGTGGTGTCTGTTACTTGTAACAGGCTGTGCTGATCAGCACTGATGCATTATATCCAGACTGCGTTCATGAAAAAAAAATTACAGGCCTAATTCTCAAGTCTTCCCTGTGTCATTAACTTCAGGGCTGGTGCCAACCACACCACTCAGTTCAAGGAGATACAGAAGAAATGTGATGCCTAAAAGAAGGCTTGGGTTGAGTAGGAGACTAAGGTTGAGCTGGGAGGTCAAGGTACGCAGGGCTCTCTGCCCCCAGATTGCTGGCCTCATGACTGTCTGTAGAAACTCCCTGCTAGTCTCTATGGTTAGAAAAAAATTGCTCTCGAGGTAGATCTTGGGTAACACCTGAAGTGCTGTCCTCCTGATTCCACAGAGAGCCTGAAACAAAGGCTCTGTATACCTCTAATGGGACAGTGACAGTGACTCCACACAAACCAGTAAGCTTCTGGCTTCAGCCTGTACGCCACTACACTCCAATAACCTCCAGAGCTGGAAGTAACAAGGGCCACTACAGGTGTAAGAAAGGGAGGCAGGTAAGTGCCTTTCAAAGGTCTGACTGTTATTTTACCTGCTGTGTCTGAGCTGGATGCAGGACCACATTGTTCCCCTATCTCCATAGACACTGTCCCATGCCTAACATGATCACTTCTCCCCAGCTCAGGAACCTTGGTCTTAGCAGGATTTGAACAGGGCTCTCCAAAACCATTTCAAAATTGTGTCATGCAGATGTATGCATGCCACCCGATCTGTAATCATGTTAAGTATGGCACAGTATATTAGCAAAGCCTTTTTTTAATAGCTACGAGTCATGGACCCAGGGGGACAGACTTCCATCTTCAGCTCCCTCTGTGCAAAAATGAAGTTTATTTCCTACCTATGGGGACTTTTTACCATCTTGTACCATCTACACTGTTCCCAGAGCCTGATGAAGGGACTTTGATCCTGAAAACTTGCAGAAAAGGACAATTTTCTTGCCATTTTCCAGTTGATCTAATAAAAGGTATCATTTTGGAACCAAGCGTTCTAGTTTTTTGTATGCTTAAAATATGAGCACTTAGCACCTTGGAGACTTGAAGCAATAAACCCAAATGGCAACAGGAATTAGATAGATAGGATTAGATCTATTTCTACTGCTGCCAAAGGAAAATATTTTTTGTCCCAGCAGCCTTGTTAGGGTGGAGGAAGTTTGAGTCTGCATTAGCCTGGAAATGTTGTATTAATACAGGAAAATGAATGTCCTGTAATTTTTTTTTCCTTTTGTGATACATTAATTCAAAAAAGCTATTGGAAACAAAAGCCATACAGTAGTGTGGGCAGAGTGTGAGTGTCTTTGAGTGAAGAAATCATTTAGAAACAAAGTACAAGTTATATTATAAAAGCTGGCAGATTTTTTCACCCTGCCCTGTCTTCTACTTTTTAAGACATGTTTCAGAAAAAAAAAAAAATCAATGGCCAGACTGGGGAGAAATAAGATTTTATAGGAGGAGGTGGAGAATGGTGTATATGCTACTAATGGGAAGAGGCATGTCAAATGAATGAGATAAATACAGCAACATGTTTACTTATCTAAATCCTGAATGTTCACTGCATCATGAATGTGTCTTGGAACATCTAAAACCTGGCCAAAAATCAGCCTTGATCTGATACACAATTTTCTTCTGGCTTGGGACTATTGTTCTTAGGTTTCAAATACACCCTAAACAATTGTTCAAGAATTTGAGACGATACATTCCAAGAAACTAAATCCAATAAACAAGATTTATTCAATGGAAAATAGACAGCAAGTGAATTAATAGGGACAATGAACATGGAAATAATTTGAATTTAAAGTCTTTTTAGAAAAGAAGTAACACTGCGTATTATTATGACAAGGATGTCCAAATGCCCAGTTAAGCATCTGCTACAGAAAGGATGTGGGGTTAGTAGTCAGTGGTAGACATTTTGAGTGCTTACAGAAGTGACATTTTCCCTGTGATTGGGCCCCAAAAGTGCTCTACAGCCATGACATAACACATGTGCATGGCTGCAGAGCACTTTTAAAGTGGCCAATCATGTGAAAAATTAACCCTTGATAAATCAGCTACTAGCTGAAGGCAGTATACAACACAGCCCCTTAGGGGATTTGTGTTCCCTCAAGGGTTATTTTTTCACACCTTTGCAGGGCCGGGATGCTACTCATGCCAGTGAGCACCAGCCCAGCCCCACCCCTGGGGCTGTCAGTGGGGGAGGGATGGGGAGGGGCAGGTAGCAGCATGCAGCTGCCAGTTGGGTTTTACCCAGCTAGCGCTAGAGGGTGGGAGCAGGATGGAGCAAAGCCCCCTCTCACTTCGCAGGCCCCCACCACCTACCCCAGCTGGGGTACTGGGGGGAGCTGGACCAGGCCCGTGAAGTGAGGGGGCTTCCTTCCCCCAACCTCCTCCTGGGCTTCTTGACAGCAGCAGGAGCAGGAGCTGCCAGCTTGGCTTTGCCTGGTCAGAGCCGGGACTAGGGCATGGGGGAAGTGAAACACAGCCCCCTCACCTCACAGGCCCAGCCCAGCTTCCCCCAATACCCCAGCCAGGGTAGCTAGGGGGCCCACAAGGTGAGAGGGCTCTGTTCCAGCCCTCCTTCCCCCGCTGACAGCCCTGGGGCGCCCAGAGCTGGGGTGGGGCTGGAGATAGGGGTGGTTCGACAGGCTCCTCGGAAGCTGCTGTAGCACCCCCACCTACTGGCCAGAGCCAATACAGGCCGGCTCAAGCCTCCCCAACCCAACAGTTGAATGTCTGTTGGGTTGAGGGGGCACTCTAATTCATGGCATTTTGTGTTAAGTGCCATGCATTAGAGCACAGCCCCTAAAAGCCTATAGGAACCCTTTCAAAACAAGCAAAAATTGGTTTGCTTGCAATGGCAAGTCAATCACACCCCCTTCTTATTCATAAGGGCCTTTTTCTTCATATATGAACAGAGCTATTGTGCTTTGAAGCTAGACAAGTAGCTACAACTCTGTCAGGCTTAGTGCCCTTTTGGCTCTGAACAGAGACTGTAATGCCCTCTTCTTAGCCAAAGCCCAGAGCCAGAGTTTTTTTCATGTTCCTTAACCTCTCAGCTACATTTGACTCCTGTGATCATGTTCTTCTTGGAATCTTGTCCTATTTTGACACCCCTGACTCTTTCCTCTCCTGGTTATCCTACAACTCCAGTCCCTCCTTTAGTGCGTCTTTCAAGGGATCCAACATATCCCCGCCTCAGACTTTTTTGTGGGGGTTTCACAGGGCTTTGGCCATGGGCCTCTTTTCTTCTTCTACTTTCTAACTCTGGGTAATCTCATTCATAGACAAGTTCAGCCACCATCTCTCTGCTGCTAACTCACAACTCCAATTTTTTTACTCCAGACCTTCTCCTTCTGTCCAAACTAAAGTCTTTGAATGTCTTTCTGACATCTCCATATGGATGTCTGGTCCTCAGCCTAGGTTCAAAATACCTAAATCAGAGCTCTTGATGTTTTCCCCCTCAATCACAGTGGGCACATACTACCATCCTTCCCATCACCCAGTCCCAAAACGTGAGCATCATCTTCAGTTCACAACTTTCTATAGGGCCCCCCATTCAGGCTATGTCTAAATCCAGCTATATTTTTAAGGTGTGGTCTTTCCTACCCATCTACACATCAAAGACTCTATCCAAGTCCTCAACATCTCACTTCTTGGTTATTTCGACATCCTGTTCTCTGCCTTTGACAAATGCAATCTTCCCCCTCTCATATTCAGTCAGGATATCTCTGAAAAGAGAATTCTCCTAGCAGATTGTTTTGACCACATCTCCCCTCCCTTTACACCATGTAGCTGGCTCCCCCTTTTCTGTTTCAATCATAAGTTGGCTGTCTGCACTTCTAAAGCTCCTCATGGCCTATCTCCACCCTATCTGTCAACTGTCATTTGCCTATCAAGCTGTCAGTTCCTGGCTTGATGCCAGCCTCCAACATCCACTTGTTCAGTTTTCAAAAACACACCTCCACGCTTTTTCCCATGCTGTTTCTCACTCTTGGGAAAAGGTCGCCATGAGCATCCACAAAGCTACCTCATTATCCTCTTTCAATCCTTCATTCAACTTTCCTTTGGCTAGGGTGACCATATGTCCCAGTTTGCCTAAGACAGTCCTGGATTTCAAAGGCTGGTCCACGCCAGTCAGTGAAAATTAAAACAAGCATCCCAAAATTGCAGAGGTGTGGGACATAGTATGGTAAAGAGGTGGAGTGGCATGGTGCTCCAGGTAGCTCCTCCTCCTTGCCAGATTGCACCTGTGCCCCCGCCTGCTAGGCTCTATCACTGCCTGACTTGGGGAGAGGGGGAGACTGGCCCAGATGTCCTCGTTTTTCTTATGATCACCCTACCTTTGCCACATTGCCCAAACCTTGACGATGGTGAGTCAGTACTATTGATACACCTGCATCTCATGCTGAGTGGCATTGTCTCATTATTTGCTTGTACATCTTCACCTGTCTGCTTCCATTTCTTGTCTTGGGTTGTAAGCTCTTTGGGGCAAGGACCATTTTTTTGTTTAGCAAAAAGCTACCGCCAATTCCTCAGTGGCTGTGAAAAGGTTAACACTGCACTACACCCCTGCTGTTTGCTGGGCCAGAGAGAAGTGGCCACCAGTTTGGCAGCCATTAGAGCACAGCAAATCCATGCTTCTATTCCAGCAAAGAAAAATCAGCTTCCCCACTTAAGGCAGGCACCCCAATTTTGGAGGTTGAATTTGGGGTGGGAGGGTAAATAAGGTACTTTGTGATTCAAAGAGAACTGGAAGGAGTTGAAGCTAACTGTGCACCAGATTAAAGACACGGGGAACTAAAATACTCTCCTACATAAAACACTACCCTGCAAGAGCAATGCTGCTGCAGTGGGGAGAATGAGAAACAGAATGAAGCCTGCATGACAGATTCTAATCTTATCATTGATGCACTAATAAAAAGCACTGAGACACCACAGCAGTGATGATGGCATGAGAACCTAAGGCAATAGAAGGATGCATTCACAGCTATTTACCCCAGGCACAAAGCGCAAAAAACTTATTTGAGTCGCAGGCATGGTTAAAAGTACTTTATAAATGTGAAGAAGAATAGAATTTATAACAATTAGAGCAGGATGAGCAGGACTCTCTGGAATACATAAATTATTATCTTACTTGGATTGCCTCATCAGACTGCTAGAGAGTAAGTAGAAAATCAAACATGAAAATGAAGAAACCAGTTCTCTTTTGGCAATTTATCATCTGAACCACTGGAAATTAAAATGAGACAGACTGTGTCATCTGTCTGGTTAATGTATCCAGATTAGGTCAGCAGTTCTAATCCCTTCCTGACTAACACTGGATTTCCCATTGAAACATTCATGAACAGCAGCAAACACAGTGAAAAAGCTGGCATTCAGGGCGAGTAATGAGTTGGGTGATGAACAAAAATCTGGTCAAACTTCTCAACAAGTAGAAAGAGAATTGGAGTGTTTTTCATAACAGTGTTAGTGAGGCAAAGTTTTCAGTAAGACCTAGGACAGAGTCTTTGAACCACACCTCCTTTCAAAGTCAATACATATATTCTTGATAGGCACAAGGGCCTATGGAGGAAGACAGTATCAAGGCAGCCAGCACTAGGCCATTCTTTTTGTTAACCAGGAAAAACAAAGCCTGGGGAAATGTCAGTAAAGACTTATGTTGTTAGAGAAGGGCATTAGGTAATCACAGAGGAATGACGTTCATTGTCAATTTATAAGTAAAACAAAATTGCTAACTGGCAGAAAGACTTTAAAGAAAAAATGGAAATAATAGCAAAGGGTAGAAAAAGTGAATGATGAACCCCAAGGTATTTCAGGGCTGCTATATTGGATAAAATGAGAGAAGTTTAACAGAAGCAGAAAGCCACGCATTAAGACACATTCAGGCCCTAGGTAATATCCTGATGGCCCATATTCTGGCAAGCAGTGAGTACTCTAAGATATTCATAAGAGGCTTTAGAAAAGTGCCTTAGTCCTATGTATGCTCTGCACTGTAAAAATGAAATGAACTTCATGTAGTTACTTTAAATGTATAGTCAAAGTAAGAGAAATACCATGTTAACTTTATCTAAGCCTTTTTGGCAGGTGTGCCACAAGCTATGTCCCACACCCTCCCTTAGTGCCACTCCAGGCTCCTTCCCCTGACTAATCTCTTGCTCTGCTCCCTGCTCCATGCCATGTGCTCCCTGCTGAATCTGTTACTCTGCTTTCTGCTCCCTACTCTGTTGCCAATCGGCAGAGTGCCACACGCAGAAGCTGCCTCTGTTACTTGAGGCACACATGCTACAAACTGGCCACCCCTAGTCTACAGACAGAATTGTAAAGCCAGATTCCATTTTGCTGAATCCAACAGGGCAAGGGAACTACATGCACAGTAAAAAAAACCCAAAGCAACTGAAACCACTTACTGTAAGGAATGTTCCCATTAGCAGTGGCTGAAAACTTATTGATGGTCACTGTTAAAGACTGGGTGAGGTAGCAAGAATTGATTAAATTATCAGTCATGGACAGTAGAGTGAAACTCCTATCCATGACCTCTTCATATGGGACATGGCAGGCCATCTATGGGACAAACAACAAGCTTCTGATGTCAAGCCTACAGCTATAGTATTTATAACATTTAGGATACTTAGGATATAATATTTAAGACAGTCTCTAGCCTTGCTAAAGACTCCATTTTTTAAAAGGTGTGTATGTATTATTGGGAACCCATTTGCGTCACAGCTGAACAGGGTCTGCTGTTTGTGGCAAGTTACTGCAGCATTTGTCATTTAAATAAGGGTCTACATGACCCACTAGCAAGTGTCCAAAAAAATTGGAAGTAGCAGGACATTTACACAAACTCCACAAATATATGTGAAGGTGGAGAGAAAGCGGAGTTTCTGTCAGGAGCAGAAGGTCTCTGTGGAATACAGCAGTGCTGTGCAGAGAAAAACAAGCAACTTTGGCCCATTCAAGCTCCCTGCATCCTCATTACCCACATACTCATTCTAATTGGCTTGGAGAAGCAGATCAGTAGCCTAAACACAACTACTGCTTCTGGTTTCTGGAGCCAGCAGGAGCAGGGTCAGCTCAGGTATATTATCACAGCACTGGCTTCCACCATGAGAAATATCCTCTGCATTTAGGTCCTCCTCGGGATGCCCACTTACAGAGGAAAAAAAAATCATCATCCTCACCCAGCAATTGGAAAGTGATTGGAAAACAGGTTAAGCATTTCAGTCTTCAAGGCAAATGATCCAGATTTGCTATGGAAACAGTGTCAAAATGTCTAAAACCCTTTCCATAGTTTCAAGATGCACAAAAGATTGAGTCTAAACAATAAAAAAGGTATAAGACTTTAGCATCAGGTAAAGAAATGGATTCAGATGTAACTGAGGTTACATTCACAGCCTCCGAGAGATCAAATAGGAAGAGATCAAATGTGCCATGCTTTTTTTTTTAAAGGGGGGAAGGACTAGGAAGAGAAAAAGAAGCTACTGATAGACAAGGAGCAGAGTCAAGAATGCTTTGAAGGGTATATTTTTAATGTTTTTTACATTATTCTGCTGGCTGGGGTACAGCCCAGAGCATCTGTTTCTAGCTATAGAACTACTCATGGAAAATACCCTGGCAATTTCTAAAACTCCCCCCTCCTATTCCACCTTCCCCATACCGCACAAGTGCTGGATTGCAGGCAACAGTGCTTGGGGCATTTTAACTGTAATCACTGGCAATGGATTTGTAAGCAGAGTCCAATTATGGTCTCAGATTTGTTATTTATGGTTATAATGAGGTGATTTAGACTGCAAACAATAGATTCACTGGGTCACAAGGCTTGTCTTCCTGTGTGTTTTAGTTTGTTTCCCTTCGGCTATTTTTGTTTCCTCATTTTTTGACAGAGAAGCAATGATCTTAGGGCTTCACAGTGGAAGGGGAAGAGCAATCAGACACTAAATGGAGCCTTGTTTTATCTTGTACATTTAACTTGTACATAATTTATTAGTTGTAGGCAGAGAATGGCTGAACACACAGAAGCTTCCTTGGGACAGAAAGGGAACACTATTACTTCTAAACCCCTTCTGAATAGCAACTTGCTACAGAGCAGGCACATCCACAGGTGCTATGTTGTGCTACAGCGATGTAGCTCATTGCTACTGCAACAGAGTCAGTGGGTAACAACTGCACAGTCAGGGACACATATAGAAGCACCCAGCATGGCTGCACTCATGTCAGACAGGTGCAAGACTGACATGGGTGGATGTAGGGTTTTGAAAAGGGGTGCAGATGGTGAGGTGTATCATATATAACACAACACATATATTTGTCCAGGTAAAACGAAACTAAAAGATTGATTATGATATGGGCCTAGGGCTACATTATTCAGTTTAACATTGATGCAAAAACAAATACCACTTTATTGGAATCAGTTAAAAATTGTCTGTAAGGCTGTGAAATAGGAGCTGCATTACCAGGAGGAGCTAACAGACAGCAGACTTGCAGAAGAAAGGCTAGCTTGAGTAATGGAACATCAAAACCATTAAGAAGGAGAGAGAGCCATTAACCCCGGTGGAATGAAGAGTTTAGAAGGAGACTGTTGACAAAAGCTTCAATAACAGACATGACTGCAGCAGACATACCCTTAGTCTTCTCCACATCCCTGAACTCATTTGGATATTCTACCCACTCAGGCCCATATCCTGAACCACTGAAGCCAAATACAGCTTTCACCAATGATTTCAGTGAACACAGAATGGAGCCCTAGAAGAGTTCTGTGGCCATATCTTCACTAGAATAGCAGTGTAAAGTAATAGCAAGACATGCAGGCTCGATGTGGTATGATCATTTTGTTCCACTGGACTCAGAAGAGCAAGCTCAAGCTGGAACCCTTTACTAATGCTTTAGGATTTTGGAATGTTTTGGAATAAACATAAATAAGGATTATAAAGAGTACATATTTGTACCTTGCAGTGACAAAATGTGCTTTACATTGTGCTTTCCATTTGTCTGCTCCTGTTTCCAACATTATGATTCAGCCTTTGCACATGACTCAGAGTTTTTACATTGCATATGTGTGTTTGTGTGTAGGCATCTGCACACAAAGATGAGAAACTCTTTTGGCCACAAGCCTATTCTCTGTTTAAATCAAAATTGTATGGAAAGTACATTACAAAGAGCCATATTGGGAATTTTGAATCTCAAAGAGAGTATGTGCAGCAGATGTTTTCTACTAAAGGAGACTGGATCAGAAGTTCAGTATAACCCATCGTGGCCCAAGTTAAGCTCTGAACTGAAGATAGTCCCCACAATGTTCACAGCAGGATGATAACCTCACTTCCAACATTATGCACAATACCCGTAAAAGGCAGGATTGGGAATGTAGCTGGCTTCCTTGGGTCAGCCTTGTAAATTCCAGAATTGCACTTGAGAAAGGAAAGTATTAAAGGTCTTGTGGCCTGATCCCAATGAGTACAACTATGCCAACCCATATCATTAAGGCAAAGAAAAAGTGGACTCACAGGACATAGGCTTTGTTGATGCTCCTTTGAGACAACATGCAATGCTCACTCCTCAATACTTGCCACTCTGAGGTAATACTGCAACCGTCTCAAACACCTTTAGACCAGTGGGGGGGCAATCCATAGCATGCATGCTACAAGTGGCATGGGCAGCTGCTGTGTTTGGCAAACAGCAGACTGGGGAGGGCACAGGGATCAGAGCAGCAGTCAAGGATGGGGCAGGAATCAGATAGCAGTTGGTGAGGGTGTGGGAGTTGGGAGTCAGTACTGGCTCAAGGGTTTCGAAGCCCAAGAGCTGCAGGGGCAGATGCTGCTGAATTCACTGTTGCCATGTCCCAATGGCAACAGGTTTTAGTGGCACCAGGCAACAGCAGTAGCTAATTATTAGAGTGGCACTATCTCATACTGTGGACTTAAGTTATTGCACGCTTGCCAAAGAAGGATGGCCACCACTGCTTTAGACCATCTCTTAAAAAAAGTATTGAAGAAAGCTCTTTTGCCACATAATGTATATCTTCATAGGTGGCCCTTACTGTGGCAATCTATGACTAGACTCAACTACATTAGCAAGCCATATATATCTTCCAGAAGCATGTGGGTGGTGCTAGGACTCTGATTTGTGCTGACTGCTTTTTCATTCCCCGTTGGAATGTAAAGGATTGGTTCTCACCTATAGAGGCTTAAAAAGGCTGGGATGTGCTGTCTCCACCCAAGATGGTCTCCACCCAAACAACTCCCTCTCTGTGCTTCCTCACAGCTTGTGAGACAAAGCAAAATATAGAGGACCGTCTCCTCACCTGGCAAGAATCAATGAAGTTCCACTGAAGCCAAGAGAGTTAGCGCAATTTGCACCAGCTGAGGATGTGACCCACAATTTCTAGTCCTTGAATTTTTTAAACCTCATTTTGTAGTTTGTCTCATTCCTACCCCGTTTCTTCTGGCTCTTATCTATGCCAATAACTACCCTTACGGCTTGTGACTGCTTCCATAAGTTATCTGGCATTGAGAGTATTTCAAATTCCAGATTCATAGAATAGAGAAACACCTTGATGATACCAATAGCTGAACCAGTAGACCAAGTGGAGCATCCTAACTATACAAACAGTAGCGTGATGAAACAAGCTGCAATGGAAAACTGTGGGATCTCCAGGAGAGGCTGGATAGGTGACTGCGTGGGACAGTTTATGAATAGTCTGTCCTGCATCTATGCAAGAGGTTGAACTAGATGACACTCAAGGCCTTTCCAATCTTAGGATTCTTTGATGTTTTAGAGATACCTAGAGATTCCCAGTGGCAGGTAATGAGGAGCTGCTCATTGCACCTGGCTCCTGTGGGCATAGCAGAAGTACACTGATGAGTAGGCCCTTCCTTCCTGCTGGTCCAGGAAATGGTCTGGGCAAATTGTTCCACAGGAGACCACTTGATGGCTCAATGCACAGCAGGGTCACAGCGGCTAGGCAAATGGCAGACTTTTTCTAAAGTTGGGACTGTTCCTCTGTCTGAAAAGGCCATCAGGGATCAGAGTTAAAAACAATGGAATGAAAAGACCTCAGGGAGGCACATTTGGACTATGTCAGGAGTCCTGTTGTTCCTCACCTCCTGACCCAGTAGTGCTATTCATGATCACAATAATACATGGTCCCTGTGGTCTAATGACATTGGCATCATGACTAGGATGGCCACATTACATGAAAGCTAGATCCAGTCAAAAATACCTCTGGTTTGTGCCCTTCATAAAATCACACTTACTCACAGAGAAAGCCATCTGTCGTGAACCACAGGGGTGTCAGGCCTAGTGAGTAGAATCAAGGGGTGGACCAGGGATTGTAGGGGTGAGCTGTGGATAGGAACTACAGAGGGCAGACCCGAGTTACAAGCCAGGCAATCAGAAGCCAGAAGTCAAAAGTAAAAGGCCAAGCCAGGGCACTAACCAGGATCAGGACTGAGGAAGCAAGCCAAGGTCAAACAGAAGTTCAAATAGCAGGCCAGAGGGTTTACCAGAATAAGAGATCAAGAAGAAAGCTGAGGTCCAACAAGAGTCCAGAGTCCAAATGACTGGGTACATGGTCAGAGGTACTAGGACAAGAACCAAGGAAGCCACAGAGGCAGGAGCTACTCAGTGATTGAAGCTAGTATGTTCAGTCTCGCAACTGGGCTTATTTAGTCTGGAGAAGAAAAGACTGAGGTGGGATTTGATAGCAGCCTTTAACTACCTGAAGGGTGGTTCAAAAGAGGATGAAGCTAGACTGTTTTCAGTAGTGGCAGATGACAGAACAAAGAGCAACAATCTCAAGTTGTAGCAAGGCAGATTTAGGTTGGATACTAGGAAAAACTTTCTCACTAGGAGGGTGGTGAAGCACTAGAACTGGTTATCTAAAAAAGTGGTGGAATCACCATCCTTGGAGGTTTTTAAGGCCTGGCTTGACAAAGTCCTAGCTGGAATGATATAGTTGGGGATGGTCCTGCTTTGGGCAGGGGACTGGACTAGATGGTCTCCTGAGGTTCCTTCCAACTCTCATTTTCTGTGATTCTATGTTCCACAGCAGGGCCCAGGTGCTGTAGGAGTCCCTTAAAAGCAGCTCCAGAACTAAGCAGGGGGAGGGGCTGGGGCTCAGCTGGCCCGGCTGAGTGAGTTGGGTGAGGCTGACCTAGCTGCAAAGGTTGCAGCACAGAAGCCTTACACCATCAGAGCCAGAGAGAGGACTCTGGGAAAGCCACAAGACCCATTTTACACAGCTGTTGCCTCATGTTTGTGCATGGAATGGAGCAGAGGAGCTTGAAGCCTTACTGAACAGAAAGGAATTTCCATGGGGAGGGTCTGCCGCATCACATGACTCTCCCAAGGGCACTGTCCTGGCTTTCCTCTGGGATTGTGCACCCCCTGCTCTCCAAAGAAGAGAACTTTGGTAGCAGAGTTAAATTAATAAAAATAATATATAATTGAACACTGCATGTTGAAGAGGCCGTGTGTGGCTTGCAGATAAATATACTGTAAAATGGTTTACTGCAGTTCCCTGCATAAATGACCTGACCGCTGAAAGTGAAAAAATGCTGGCAAGACCCTCACCATATTGACTTAATAAAGCTTAACATTAACTAACACTAAAAATGGTTTAGTTAAAAAAAAGGGGAAACTTTACAACCTCAGTTATGTGAAAAATATTGATATAGCCCATCTCTTAAGCTTGAAGAGACTGTTAGGGTAGTTTACATAATTAGTTTCACCATTATTAAATGTGATGCCATAAATCCTCTGAGCTAGAGTTTTAAAAATCTATTATTTGCCTGCCTATTGCCACTTAGCAAAATGAAGAGCATAACAGGCCATGGTAAAACCATAAATGAGTTACCAGATTAATTTAGAGATGTTTTCAGATGGCCCGGTTTCTAAGATGAAGAGTTGCAGCACGATCCACTGTAGAATCAAATAGTTGCTTGCCAAACAGAATATATGGACTAAATCACCCTGTCCATCAGCTGGAAGTTATCTTTGAGTTTGGCCTTGTGTTTACAGTATTGTTCATTTTGTCTATATTGAACACTTGGGCCACACACTAACTCCTGAAGATACCCAATTACTTCTACCCCTTTCAGAATTCCTTAGCACTAATAACAGGGTGTGCAGTCTGACTTCAACAGTTTGTTACAGATGCATTCTAGGGCTCTCAGGAACCAAACACCAAAACCTCAGTAATTATGCTTATGTGTAAAATAGTTTCCAAAATATATAGGCACTTGGTTACTAGCTTGGCAGTGCTAGTCTCAAACCCAGTCTTATAAATTATGACTATGATGGGCGATCACTCGTGAAGAAGTAAAATTGTCTTCCAAGGATCTTAATAGTGAGTCCACAGGTGGCTCCATAGTCCAATTCTAGATCTGCATATCTTGTCACAGTGAGGACAGGTGTTTCCAGGAGGGATGGGCACTGTGTTGCTGCTTTGGATGTTCTGATATTCTTTTTGTCTGTTCCTCTTCTCCTTTTCTGCCTGTCAACGAGCTATTTCAAAGTATTGAGGTCCCTCCCAAAGAGCCTTCCTCCATTTTGGTTGGTCCTGAGCAAGGGTCTTCCAAGTGTTGATGTCGATGTTACACCTCTTCATGTTTGCCTTCAGGGTGTCTTTGAAGTGCTTTATTTGCCCTCCACTACTTCGCTGACCTTCTTTCAGCTGTGAGAAAAAGGTTCCCTTTGCAAGGAGGGAGTCAGGCATGCAAACAACATGACCTGTCCAGCGAAGTTGGTTTTGGATGATCATGGCCTCAGGGATGGTAGAATTTGCTTTGGCCAAGACACTGATGTTTGTGCATCTATCCTCCCAGCTAATCCAAAGGATCTTGCGAAGGCACTGTTGGTGGTACTTTTCCAAGCTCTTGAAATGTCTTCTGTATGTGGTCCAAGTTTTTGAGCCATTCAGCAGAGTTGAAATGACAATGGCTCGATAAACCAAGAGCTTCATTTAAGCAAGGATGTCATGATTTAAGACGGGGTGGGCAAAATACGGCCTGCAACAGCAGGGCCCACCTGGCCCCGGCCCCGGCCCCCCAAGCTGGAAGCCTCAGCCGGGGCCTCTGGCCTGAGACCGCATGGCTGCCCTGGCCGGAATCGCAGGTAAGAGGGAAGGTGGGGAGGAGGGCAGGGGAGGACCCCAGGCAGGGAAGGAGCCTGGGGAAAAGTGGCCTGGGGAAAAGCTGAGCACGGGGGAAGGAAAAGTGGCCCCTCCCGCAACCCGTGGCCAGCACCCCACGCTGCAGCCGGTCACAGCCCACCTGGGGCTGCCTGTGCCTGCTCCAGACAGCCCCGCGCAGGCTGTGAGCAGCTGCAGCACAGGGCGCTGGGCACGGGGCAAGCGAGGGGCTGCTTTTCCCCCCCCGCACTCAGCACCACTTTGTAACCTGGCCCCACTGCCAGCCAGGGCCACGCGCTGGCTCCGGCCTTACCCGTTGGGGCTGTGCGTGGCGACAGCAGCTGCGGCCACACTGCTTGCCACACTGGGCAGTGTTTGCCACCACTACCTCTGGGCTGGGTGGCAGCAGCCAACACTGCCTGGCATAGCAAACGGGGGGACTGCAGCTGTTGCCACCACATGCAGGCCCAACAGGCAAGCCCGGAGCCAGCGGGGCCAGGCTGGCAGCAGGGCAAGGTTACAAGCTGGTGCTGAGCACAGGGAAAAGTGGCCCCTCGCTTGCCCCATGCTGTAGCTGCTTGCAGCCTATGTGGGGCTGGCTGTGCCTGCTCCATACAACCCTACATGGGCTGCAAGCACCTGCAGCAAGGGAGTGCTGGCCACAGGGTGGGCAAGGGGCCATTTTTCCCCATTCTCAGCACCAGCTTCTTCCCTGCTGGTGAACAGGGGGTCAGGGCTGTGCGCTGCCCCCCACCTGTACTGCGAGGCTTGGGGCACTGGGTGTGAGTGGGCGGGGAGCCAGCGGGAGCATGGGGCCCACATCCGTGTCCTGGGGCCAGTGCCGACAGGGCCCAGAGCAGAGTGGCAGAAGCGCAGGGTCCCAGCTGGCAGGGGCTCTATGGAGCTGGGCCAGCTCCCCACTCTCCCTGCTGGTGCAGCCCAGCCCAGCTCCACAGACCCCTGCCAGATTGTGCCCCACCACTGCTAGCCCAGGGGCATTGGTCTACAGACATTGGGACATTGGTCCCAAGATGGTGACCAGGGGGCAGGGCACCTATCAAGGGGCGGGGCTACCCATGCAGCCCTCGACAGCCTGCCAAAACTGGGTAAGCGGCCCTCTGCCCAAAATAATTGTTCACCCCTGATTTAAGAAGGCTCTCTTACTAAGATGTCCAAAGGCTATACTTGCACATTTCAAGTGGTATTGTATTTCCACATCAATGTCTGCCTTTGATGAAAGATGGCTTCCACAATAGGCAAAGTAATCCACATTTGCCAGCAATTCTCCATTGATTTGAAAGGTAGGGGGGTGTTACTCCATTTGGAGTAGGTTGGTAAAGTACTTGCATTTTCCTGATGTTTAGAGTTAGGCCAATACTCTTGTAGACTTCTGAGAATACATTAAGAATGGTTTGGAGGTCCATTTCAGATTGAGCAATGACAGCATTGTCATCCATATACCAGAGCTCCATTATGGATGTTGTTGTAGTCTTTGTTTTAGACTTGAGTCTGTTGAGGTTGAAGTTTTCCATGCATCCTATACACAATTTCAATTCCAGGTGGGAGTTTTCTATCAATGAGGTGCATTATAGTGGAGATGAAGATGGAAAACAAAGGTGGAGAAATAACACAACCTTGCTTCGCTCCAGTTTTCACCTCAAATGGTTCTGTTTGATTCATAGATTCTAGGGTCAGAAGGGACCTCAGTGGGCCATCTAGTCTGACCCCCTGCCCCTGGCAGGCAAGAAAAGTGTCACAAAACCTGAGATCATATGATCCCAGCCAGGTGCTTGTCCAGTCTCCTCTTGAAGACCCCCAAGGATGGGGCAAGCACCACCTCCCTTGGAAGCCCATTCCAGATCCTGGCAACCCTGACTGTGAATAACTTTTTTCTAATGTCCAGTCTAAACCTACTCTCCAGTAGCTTATGGCCATTGTTCCTTGTTGTTCCAGGAGGTGCCCTGGTAAACAGATCATTGCCTGCTTCATGTTGCTCTCCCCTTATGAATTTGTACACTGCCACAAGGTCCCCTCTCAGCCTTCTCTTTGAGAGGCTGAAGAGGTTAAGGTCCCTTAGCCTTTCCTTGTAGGGCCTTCCCTGCAGGCCTCCAATCAGATGAGTGGCTCTTCTTTGGACCCTCTCCAGGTTGTCCGTATCCTGCTTGAACTGTGGCATCCAGAACTGGACACAGTACTCCATCTGCAGCCTAACCAGTGCTGCATAGAGACAGAGAATCACCTCCCTGGACCTGTTTGTGAGGCACCTATGGATGCACGACAAGGTGTGATTGGCTCTGCCAACTATTTCATCACATTGATGACTCATGTTCATCCTGGAGTCAACAGTGAGTCCAAGATCTCTTTCTGCCTCAGTGGCGGTGAGAAGGTCACCCCCCAGCCTATAGGCAGAGTTGATGTCATTCTGCCAGGCACAGAAAGCTTTCCATTCCCTGTTGATGAGACCTTGAATTTCAGTGTCATTTCTGTCAAACCAGTCTTGATGTTTCCTGGTCTTGTATCCTATGGTATTTTCACAAGATGAAGTTACTGACTTGGCAGTGCTAGTCTCAAACCCAGTCTTATAAATTATGACTATACCATGTCCCTGGCATATCCTAGAAGAGGCACCACAACCACATCCCCATTGGAGACCAAGGTCTCAAGGGCAGCCATGAAGGGATGTCCTCAGAGCAGCTTCACTAATGCATTTCTGAGTTTAGCACATGCAAGCCAGAATGTGTGTGCGCATATGTGTGATTAGGAGCGTCCTTCCTAGGACATGTCAGGGACACTATAGACACACCTGATAGACACAAGTCTGAGTCACTGTATTTTGTGTCACCAGCCTATGTGCTGTTATAGCAATTATTTGTTTGTTTGTATGACAATAATGTGTAGGAGGCTTAGTCGTGGACCAAGACCCCATTATGCTATGCACTGTACAAACATTAAACAAAAACATGGTCCCTGAACCAAAAAGCCTATGATCATGAAAGACAAAACAAATAGATACAGATAGCCAGGGCAGTACAATGAAAGAACACCGGTCAACATGGTAGATAGTGGTACCAATTCAAGATTATTTGAGATTATTCTGAGTGTCAACACACTACTAGCATTACTCCACTCATCAGATGGAGCCTAGCCTGTTCATCTCACTAGAGTACTTCTCCTCACATCCAGAAGTGCCTGAGGCTCATATGTGAAATAATAATAACTCTGATAATAATTCATTCTAATGTAGGTGTACCAGTACTATGACCAGCTCAAGGACTTCTCCATGACTTTCCAAAGGCATGCACAATGCCTAGCATTTTTTAGGACTCAGCAGCTTTCATGCCCATTTGCAGAACAGACATGAGACTTTCAAAGATGCTAAAATAAACATCATCATTGTAACAGTAAGTGACGATGCTATAAAGCTCTTCCTTCTACAATACCTGAACAAGCATAGTTCTGTTCTGTATTTCTACGGCACCAAGCTCAATAGAAATTTAGCCCATGTCTAGACTCCTAGGGTGCTTCTACATGTGCATTAATGCACTTTAGTTAATGTGCATTAAATCTAGTACCTCCAGGCACTTTTACATGTGCTCCAGGGGTGGGGGCAGTGGGGACAGCATCTTAATTAGAGAGGCTCCAAGAGCCATTCTAATTAAAGTGCCACCACATCTCCTGTATCAGCATCCCCATACTTAAAAATGGTGGTGGGAGCACTTGAATTCAAGTTTGTTCAACAAGCTTTAGTTGAAGGGCCCCAGTGCCATTTTTAAACATAGGGATGCTGATAAATGAGATGTAGGAGGCTGCTGGAGCACAACAATTCCTTCACTCCAGCAAACACGATTAATCAAAACATTGGTATGGTTTACATTGTAGGTACAGAATGAATTATTTGTTAAGGAAAAATGACACTGGATAGTCTTCATTAGACATTTTTCCCTGCTGTCCACAATCTCTCTAGACAATTTAGATGAAGATATTCCCCTCAGGATGCTCTGTCTGTGACAGCACAGTCTGCTGGGCACATTCCAGATTTCTGAAGTGTTCTTATACATGGTCCCGAATCCCTCAATCTTATGCTGTGGCACCATGACACTTTTTTTGGCTTTGCATAATGTTTGAAATACCCAGTGAAAAGTCAGTTCAACTGATCTGTACCCTGAGGACACAAAATCCACATGGAACTCTACCTAAGACTGAATCCATCCATTGTCAAACGTTGGCCAAAATAACAAAAATATGCAGTACTAGGAGTCTTACATGATGCTCACAGGACTCGGGAGGTCAAATGTCCCCCTCATAGAGGCTAGGTCCAGATTAGCCCTGCAGCACATGTTTAACTTTAAGCACAGAAAGGGTGCCTATGTTAGCTTAAGCATATGCTGAAGTGCTCAGCTGGGCTGTAATGCTGGTCTCTCTTATAACCAATCTGTTAAATACATATTTATCTTTAAGCACATGTTTAATCACATCCCTATTCAGAAAAGCACTTAACATACGCTTGTGTTTGGTAGAATCTGACCCTCATGCTCACTGAGTCTGTCAAAATATACAGGGCCATGTAGAAGCAAATGAAGCTAGAATTTCATCCATTACACCTGCTTAGTGGAACAGAAGACATTGCCATTCCCAAATGTGCCTGTAGGACAGAAGAGATGTAAGGGCACTATTCAGGAAAGTGCCCCTATTTTGGAAGAGTGCTTCCACGTGTAGTCAAGACACATGGGACTGAAGTATGTGCCAAAATGCTTTCCTGATTTGGGGCCTGGAGGCAGTAACAATAGCATAGGATAAAAGAGTTCTTAAACTAATGAGGATGTGAATCACCAGTATTTGAATATAAACATGTGGGACTAAGAATACCAAGGAGTCATTTACCAGTGAGAAGTTAATGGGCAGAAGTTTTGAGGATAACAGCAGTCTGGGAAGCTGCAAAAAAAGTTGTTGAGGACAATGTCTGGCCCCATTTAACAAAGCAAAACGAGTTTTGAGAACAAATGGGAAAAAGCCACCTGTTACTCATAAAATTCTCATCAGCTCTGTGGAAAAATATGCTCAGGACAGATCCCTAACTCTTTAATAGCCAGGCACATTTCCCATAGATGGATTCCTACACAATAATCAGTTGAAACAGTAGCATCTACAACTTGCCAAAGGGCATTAGAAAAAGGCCAAGTTTGAAATGTATATAACACATCTTCAGAGTTCTAGCCAAACTGCTTTTTGTACAACAGGTTGATCTATGTAAATATAATGATTTCATTACTCTGTGGTGGAAGACTGACAGTTTTTTGGTCTGATACATTTTGCTTTCAAGGTTCCAAAGGGAAATGTCACTGAAAGCAGTCAGTTTGGTATAAGATTAGTTAATAAGTCACTGGACTCTCTAATAACACTGACTTTGCTTGTTTATAAGAAAAATGAAAGGTTTCTAAAAATGTAAAAAAAAAAAGTTTAAAATTTTAAATCAGTCGCTGAACATACTTAACAGAAATATTACAGATAAAAAAAAATACTTCACTTTCTGCATCCCTCTAGTGATGTAGGCTCTTCCCTTAAAGAACAGCCTAAAGTGAAGTCTACTCTGAAAGACTCCACTAATGAGGCTGCATGACTTCTCTTTCTGAGGCTATTCTATGATCATAGCTTTAGGATTTGGGTTTTGTTTTTGATCCATAGTTTAAACTTTCCTCTGTTCAACTTTGTCTCATTACTTTCATAATACCGCTTTAAACTACTCAACAGAGAAAATAATGAGCCCTTGGTATATAAATGGGAGTGGGGGGAAAGGCAAGGGGACAGGAGGTATCAAGTAGGAGTTGGGAAGATATATGACCCCTGTATATGGCACCAGTGAGACAGGATTTGTGCCCAACTCTGGTGTCCACACTTATAAAAGTATGATGAAAAACTAGAAAAGTTTCAGAGACAAGCTACAAGAGAGATCAGTTATTTGTTGCTTTTCATATTAGCATAATAAAAGATAGAATCACAGAAGATGTCCATTAAGTAGAGAAGCAAAGCAGAAGAACACAAGACAGCTTGTGAACATCTTTCGATCAATTTTTATTCTACAGAAAATCAATATCATGCAAATAAATAAACAGTGAATCTTGTGCAAGGGCCCTTTTTTAGTGACTTGAGTCTCCTTCTTATCATAACACTATATAATATACATTCCTTAAATTTTCTATGAGAATGTTAAGAAAACATGCAAAATTCCTTCCTAAAATTCAAGGTAGATTAACATTCATTACATTTGCTTTACCTCCTCAGTTTGCCCTCACGTGGAAGAAGAAATTACATTATTTTGGTATGATTTGTTTTGGAGATTAGATTAATTGTCTTGAGTTATTACTGAACCCGCTTTATTAAAATGCCTTATCCAAACACAGGATGGATTGCATTTAGAAAGTCTTTTTACTTAATTCATAGACTTTATTCTAGAGGACAAAACCAACCAAGTTCATTTGGTTAATCCCAACTGAAGTCAAAAGTCTGATGGGACTGTGGAAAGGAGAAAACTTGCCCCAGACTCTGAAATTCTGGGATGAAGGAAGGAGGAAGAAAGAAGGTATACGAATTATTGATTTTAAGGCCAGAAGAGAGCACTGCATTCATCCATCTAGTCTGACTGTCTGTGTAACACAAGCCATGGAATTTCACACATATGCATACATGAATAGTCTATTTACAGGTAGAAATAAAATCATTTTAGGAGAAAGGTATTTGTATTCAAGCTTACACCACAACATTCTGCCAACTCTGTCCAACAGAAAATTGTCATTTGACAATATAATTGTCTAAGTTCTTCTGCACCCTAGATGTGAATAATGGTTCTGCATGTGCTACTGAAAAAAAGGTTAAAGATCCATAAGCGATGACAGGACATTTGGACTAACATGGGGAAGGCACAACAGTTTCTGTAGGAAAAGGCACACAAGTGAGCAATGTGGTCACCATCACATGCGATTGTCTTTGCCTCCCCAACCCAAATGACCAGGCACCTGTTTAGAGCTGGGGTAAACTGGGGTTGGCCTTCAGCCCAGATCCAGAGTGAAGTTTTGATTCTAGAACAATAATGAGACCCTCTTCACCTCTCTGCCACCAGTTTCCTTTGTACATGCAATTTTACAATATAATTATATCAACCTACTAATTAAAAAGCCTTTAAAAACATGAGATTATACAAGTCTCATCAATAAAAAATACATCCTGCTGCTCAGACTGTTTCTAAATGGAACAGTAACCAGCCTTCAGAGAAAAAGCTATGCTTCATCTATGAAGTTTCTACTGCTGGGATATTTATGGCCGGGGCCTGTGAAAGCAGGCAGACAGAACGATTAATCTGCTCTCAGTGATGCCAAACCACCTGGTGGCCCTGGTTACAGGGAATGTTCTTCCAAAACGAAAATAAACTTGTATTTTCAGTGCAGTTGAAAGGTTCAGGTTGTGTTGCCTTGGATGTTACCTCTGCCTCGGCAACAATTGCTTCAGCAGAAGTTCCACAATGAGACAAACACCTCATTCTTTAAAACTAATGGGAGAAGATCAGAGCACACAATATATGCATTCATCTAGGGCTTAGCCCAAAGCCTGCTTCAGTCAGCAAAAAGACTCTCATTGACCTCATTGGTTGTGGCTCTGATCCATCAGGTTCACTCCAACTCCAATGGAAGTCAAGGGAAAACTTCCATTGACTTTAGTGGGAGTTGGATCAAGTCACAGTAGACTTGTTCCTGCCTGTCGTTGCACACACAGAACTCCTGAATGCATAGCCAGACTTCTTTATATAAAGCTTCCTGGGTCATTCACAAGCTTTGATTGTTGTGAAGGAATAACAGCATCGATCTTTCAGCCATCACAGGATGTTACATACCTAGAGGTTTTCAAATAAAGTCTATTTACTCTTCATTCCTTATGCTGTTTTTGGTTTATGAGAGCATTTGATCTCTTGAGGAAATTCTGTTACTACATTTGCAGAAGTATTTGCTGAGAAGGTCAGGTCAAACCTTCTCTATTTTATTCCAGGGTCTTTTACCATTGCCCTTGCTCTCTGACTCAAAGCTATCCCCAACAGTTAGGATGTGTGCAGTGTTCTCCTCATTATACTCAAGCACTGAATCACTAATAATGCCAACTGCTTTATTTCTCTGTGATATTTTTTCCTCATTTTGTTCAATGCCGCTGTCCCAGATGTTGACACAAGCCTATGTTCCTAGGGAAAAACACATGCCCAAGTTTCAATGCCTGAACATAAAAATAAAATATGGTGTTTTTTTCCTCCGCACCTAAAGCATGATCCAAATGAGAATCCTTATATTGTCTCCAAGAGGCTTTGGATCAAGTTTCTAATCTATTCTCAGTCATACTAGTCTCCAGTTCCTTCACTGTCTTTCCTCTTTCTTCCTAGATTTGCAATCTTTAGAGTGCCTCTGTTTCCACAATTCCTGTCTGTAGTTATCTATATCCCTTTCCCTCTCTATCAGCTGCCCCAAACCCACACAAGAGTTACTTTGTTTGTCTGCAAAGAGCTTAGGCAGGGATGTTCCAGCCTTGAACCAGAGGTTGTGTCAGATGATGTCCTGAAGTCCATTCCTGCCCTACTTGTTTATGATTCTATGCTGGCACTATATTTGCCCCAAGACTTTGCTTTCATCTTTGTTCACGTTCATGTTCTACTTTGGGAGTGGCCAACCTGTGGCATGAATGCTACAAGAGGCACAGGCAGTTGCTGTATGTGGCATACAGCAGATCAGGGAGGGAGCACAGTATCAGATAAGGAAAGAAGCAGAAGGCAGAGTACAAGATCAGGCAGACAGCTCAGGACAGGAAGCAGAAAGCAGAGCAGGAGATCAGGCAGGGAGCACAAGGCAGGAAGCAGAAAGCAGAGCAGTAGAGTAGACAGAGGAAGGGGATAGAAGTGGCACTTGGGAAGGATCCAGGACTTCTTTGTAACGTGTCAAAGAATTTGGCATCCACTCAATCCAGCAAAGTAGAAACAGAGTGAATCACTCACTCTAGAATGGGGTGTAAGTTGTAGCCTTGTTGGTCTAAGAACATAGGCAGACAAGGTTCTTTGGGTGAATCTGATATCTTTTATTAGACCAACTAAATAGTTGGGGAAAAAAATTCTAGTCACTCTAAAATGACTTACGTAGAACGTGCTTTCTTTCACAATAACAGCTGTGTGAGCTATTGACTTTAGGGAACTGAACATGAGTCTAGCAGTCAGGGGGCATGTCTACACGAGATGCTTACTGCGCATTAGCCTAGTAACTCTGTGCAGTAGCGTGGTGGTTAAAAACTGTGCTAATAACCTGCTTTGCAGTGTTATTAGGCTAATGCACAGTAAGTGTTACAAAAAAACCATGCACCAGCATTAAGCAAGTACTAAACTAAATGTGCAGTAACTAAAGCACATTAATGAACATATAGACGCGCCCAGGAACTTTCATGTTCTCATTCCACAAACTTACTTCTGTAGCTTTGGACAAGAGATAAACTTATCTGAACCCAAAAGTCACTAAGATGTAGCTACCCTATTCCTAATGACACAAGTAAATATTTCTTGTGAACAACATAATCATTTCAGAATTAATATATTCATTCAGAATGTAAATATGTACATAGATGTTCATACTGTCAACCTGGATTTACCTCATTTCCCAACTCAGGTTTTAATGAAAAGATTCACTAGGGTTCATGAAATTTTCACCTGAACCTGGAGCAATTCAAGATTCACATTGCAATTGTGCAAAACTGTCAATACTTGGCATGGATTTGATCTAAACCCAGAGAAAAGCCAGTCTCCCTTTGTATTTTTGCATCCATTCAAACCCAGAAACTCAAAATAAGACTCAAGAAATACATATCTGGTAAAACTAATTGGAAGAAAAGATTTATCTGGAGCCAAGTGAAACACTGAGTTTTGTACAGCTGGAGTCAAAAAGAGTAGTGTTTGGGGCAATTCAGTTCAGTGGTTCAGTATACTAATAGAGCAGTTTTCTTAAATTAAATTTGGCTTTCTTAGAGCTAATAGTTACTACAGAAATGACTGCATATTTCCAGCTTTAAGGAATGACAAAAAGCAATGTATTTGTACTTAGTGGGCGCATCTATGCATGCATTTGCTGCAGTTTACTCAAGTCATTGTCGCAGCCTGTGTGCTGCATAACATCTGTGAGGCCTGAGGTGAGCTCTTCCACAAGGCCTGGGCAGTGGAGGCACAGAGTGTGGAGGATGCCTGGGTAGTAGAAGCACTACCTGCAGCAGCAATTCCCACCCCCAGCAATGACCGAGGGCCCAGGAGAGCCACACACCCACCACCAGGGCCCAGGGCACTAGGTGCAGGAGGCACTGGCCAACCACCTCCTCCATCACTCCCATAGGCAACACATAGGAGGTGCATGTGCCTCCCCTGAGAACACTGGTGTCCTCCCTGAATTTGGCAGCTACAACCCCTGCCACCTGCAGGTAGTCACTCGCTGCCCCCCTGCTGACGTCCCCACTGTGCCACTCCAGCTCTGCACCTATATGGAGCCAAGGTGAGCTGTGGGGCTGGGCCCAAGCGGTGGGGGGGCTGGTTAGTGCCAGACCACCAGGCCGGTGGCCAGGCTAGGGGCTCCTGGTTGCTGGAGGTGGCACAAGACCTCTTCCCAAGCCCAAGCAGGGGCCTGTTGCTGGGCAGTGGGTGGCGGCCGGGGGCAGGAAGGGCTAGGGTTGGGGCTGGGCAGCAGGTGGCATAACGGTGACCACCAGGGCAAGAACAGTGTCCAACACCCAGTGTCATCATCCGTGGCCTGCACTGCCCAGGCCAGGATGACGTTCTGCTCCTGCAGGGCCTCCGCTCACTCACATTCCAGGGCCAGGAGCTGAGCCCAAGCCTCGCTATCCACCCAGTCCTGTGACTTCTTATGCCAGTCCTGCACTTCCTCGCACCGATCCTGTGCATCCTTGCAGGTGACAGCTTCCACTCACCACCTGTCCTAGTGACCCATGTCCTCCACCCATCAGGCCTGAGAGTCTACCAACCGGTCCTCCAATGCCATGACCAAGCGATCCAGGAGGAGGGTCCTGTCTAGGGTCTTCCTCTGGCAGAGCCAGCACATCTGCAGGGCCCTGGCTGTAGGTGGCAGCAACCCTGAAGCCACAGCCCAGCTATCACCTGCAGCCTCTCTCCTCCATGCAACTGCAGGCCCTGTAGAGCCATGAGAAAGAAGCAGTTTGTGTGAGTTTGCAACATTACAGAGATAAGATGCTCTGTACCAGTGGCTGTGCACTACCCAGCCTCAGATTGGGGGTCGGGCATGCACAGGTTCCCAAGGACCACGGCAAGTTGGGTGAGCAGGCCCAGGTGGCTGTTATCAAAGCCCCTCTCCCCCCCCCCCCCCAACCATCTCTGCTGGCTCTCCTGTGGCTGGTAGGCCAGTGGGTGCTGGTCACAGGCAGCCTGCCTCCCCTACATTATTAACAGAGCAAGACAGGCCAGGCTTCTGGCAGCACCTGCTGTTGTGGCTCCAGACCCCATTCCCCCGCTAGGCCAACTGCTCTGTTGCGCTGCTGCCCAGCCCACAGCATCCAGGCTTGGGAGGCATGTGGTTCCCAGGTGAGTGGGACAAGGAGCTGCTGACACCCCAGCTCTCTCTAGGCCCTGGCTCTGTCTCAACCCAGCTCTGGGCATTGAGCCCTCTGGCCCCAAGTTCTGCCCTGCTCTGGGGGCTGAGCCCTCTGGCCCCTGTCTGCTCCTTGAGCCTAACCCCTGGCAGGGCTCAAGGTGGTCACGTGTCCCTTAGGCACTAATGGGACCGCCAAACCACACTTCAGTCCCTTCCAAAAAACACCAGTCTAAAGTGTAACCAAACATATATGCCTTTCTGGCTATAACACCAACTAACCCACTCTGGGTCTAAACATAAGCAGTGTCTACCTTCTGTACAACCAGGCTTCCTCTTATCCTGAGTCACATTCCTTTGTAAGGCAGCAGAAATCTGTTTGCCTCCCACAAGGTAGCACCAGTGATAGCTAAGAGCTCTCCTAGTTCCTCCTGCTCTGGAGCTCCTTCTACTGCAACCACCAGGGCCAGACTACCTACCCTGGCTCTGGCCCTGGCTTATATTTCTCCCAGTCCCTGCCTCTTTCCAGTCAGATGACTCTGTAGGGTTGGCCACAGGTGCCCTCTAATTGAGTTCACTAAGTGGTCTCCCTGGAAGCCTACCTGTAGCAGTGCCTTGTCTCCCCAGCAGGGCTCCAGCTGACAGCCCTACTGCAGAGCAACTAGTACTGGAATAGGCTTCCTACTGCTCACACAGGCATTGTCCTATTGTGCTACATAGGACTATTGTGCTACATAGGACATAGCATTCATAGTCCCTGCTTCCCTGGGCCAGCTCTCCTGCAACTTCTCCCTCACAGTCTTCCCTCACTTAGGGCTCTCTGCGCTCTTCCTGTCTTCCCTCCTGCCAGGCTCTCTGTTGCAGGGTTCAAGTCCCCTCCGGCAGAAGAGAGATGGGAATTGCATGTCCCATATCTGTGGTGAGTGCCATAACCACTTGGCTACAAGGTAAAAGAGATGTGGTGACTCCTTTCTGGTTTTGTAAACAGTGTCTAAGCCTAGCTCTTCATTTGTATCCCTTTGCTTTTATTAAAAATGCCTGAAAGAAACAAAGTATTGCATTTTGGAACAAAATAAACACTTCACTCATCCAGAAATGAGGGGGTTTTCAGTGTTTTTGTCTCCGTGAGAAAACCCAAACAATTTTCATTTTGGTTTGATCCAACCTCAATTATTTTTCAGTTCTTTCAGCTCAGTGTCCAAACCAAAACAAGACAGCTCTAACTAGAAAGCATCTACACTTGGGCACATAACCCAGATCCATCTATTCCCACTCTGGCTTTGAAGCATATAATTATGTGGTCATTGTTTAATTAAGTTCACTGTGGGGAAAAGATACATTTTTTCCTTGTTCTGTGACAGACAGAGAATGCTATTTCCAGCAAAAGTATGCCAGTTTGAAAAGCTGGGGACCTGTCAGTTATAGGATTGGTGAAATGTGCAAATGAAACGCCATTTTCTTTGTTTTCAATGGCATTTAAGGGCAAGCTGAGAAACTTCTGCTCATGTCAGGCACTCTGCCTTAAATGATGTACCACAGGGGTGGCTAAGCTGTGTACCCACCTGCCACAAGTGGTACAAGCAGCCTCTGTGTGTGGCACAGGACAGATAAGGGAAGGAGCAGGGAACAAAGCTGCAGATAGGACAGAAAGCAGAGCAACAGATTGGGCAGGGAGCACAGGGCAGGGAGAAGAAAGCAGAACAGCAGACTGGCCAAGGGAAGGGGATCAGTGGCACTCAGAAAGGTTGCAGGGCTCAGCCTGCCAGAAAGGTTAGTCCACAACTGATCTAGGAGACTATCAGTAATGTACACTACCATAATTAAATTGACTCTGCAGTCAAAGTCAAAGTGTGGAAACCATATGAGCTGTGATTACCTCGGGAATCTGGCATCCATATGTTCAACAGCAGCTTCAAGAGTAGCAGGCTGGTTTCTCTGCAGATCTCCTCCAAAGACCTAGGACAAGTTACCCCCCTGCCCCTGCCCCCACCCCACACACAGAGACACATGTGCGCTTTCTCTCCTCCCCTTCACCCTCCTTCCTTCTTCTTCTTGGAGAAGAATACAGTTTTGGACATAAGGGGCAGAATCTTCCTCCTTTGTCATGAGACCCAGCATAGCATATTCTAGCTTCTACAGAGCCCTGAATAATAGGCCTTCTCATTAAAAAGTAAATCCATTAAAAAGTACAAAAAACCCACAAAACATAATCCCCATTCCCAATGGCAATTAAGTCCATTGAAAAATATAACATGCTCACAAATTCACTTTTAATCAGAAAAGCCAAGAAAACTCTTAATTGCCCCCACCGTACTTTCTGCAGCAGTACTTTCTGGATTATTGTCTTCAAATGCCTGGGCCTACCTAGGGACCCAAAACACATGACAAATCCTTTTTAATTGATTCTGCTAGTGAAGGATCCTCTTCAGAGTTGCAGCATATTATACCACCTTCTTCCCTGAATGTGGGAGTTTTGCTCTGTTCCATGTGTACCAAGGGGACTTCAACCTGATGGAACTTACTCCAAGGGATCTCAGGGAATAAGGAGATCACTGGGCTGAAATGGCTTCCTCAATATGATGCTGTGGAAGCATTGCCAAAGGGAAGGGGCTTGACCAAGGTATTTCTACACACCAGAAATGTCCAAGTAATAGAATGTCCCACTGAGGCAAGGCTAACACAAGCCAAACTTAGAGGAGTTTTTAGGTTGCTCTTATTTTCACTGGTCAGCCCAGGATCAGAGGGTGCAAAGATCACTTGAACAAATGCACTCCCCAGCCACAGCTCAGGATGCAGCCTCCTGGCTGCCTCACAAACATCCATGCTTTGGATTAGTGAGAATATTTTGTTCAGCTGCATATCCTGTGTTGCCTCCTTCCCCACACAAGGCTTTCTCTGTCACGTGCAACATGCACTCATACAGTCTTACAAGAGCTGGAGAGAATGTAATTAAAACTCCAGTGCATAGAGACAGAAAGACAATAGCAACCACTTGTGTTAATTCAAATTGCAGCATCAGAGGTAGAATGAAGTGCAGGACCAACTTGAATTCCCAATAAGACAATAAGGAAAAGAAGCTGTTCATGGAGTGCCTGGTCCAACTTACACTGATGGGAAAGTTTTCCACTCATTTCAGTAGGCTTTCAACCCAGAGACAGGATATCCTTGCTTTATCGTACTTGTTTTATTTCCATTTTGCAAATGGACTGTGTTCTGTAACAAAGGCTGCAAAATACTACGATTGTGCTTTAAAAGAAAAAAAATGTTTATAAATGCTTATTGTCTGATATACAGCAGCTTTACTTTGTCTATTGGAATTGACTCAAGGGTGTTTGGAAATCCCTCAGACCTGGCATCACAAAGCAAAAGGACATCGTTCTCACATTCCTAAACAAGTCCTGGTAACCAGAGCCCAATTATCCTCAACCAAATTGGCCTGGTGTGAACCTTTTATGGGAGGGATACATTGGAGACATCATAAAAACCCTGTTTTAGAAAGTTTTAATTCCCCAAGTTTCCTCCCGGGGCCCGGGAAGAGATATTACCACACTTTACTAAACATATTGCCACAAGGTAAGAAAGGGTGGAGATTTGCAAAGCATCAGCTTCTCCTCAGTAGCTGTCTGTGTGCGTGAAGTAGTTTACCCCAAGGGTTGACTTTTATCCAACACAGTAATGCTCAATCTTTTTCTCTGGTGTGCTGGATGGGTACTGCTTAGTCCATCCATGGGCCAGATCCGGTCAGTGGCCCTGATCTGGCACCAGGGGCAGGCACAGCAAGGCCCCATCCAGTACGCAGAAGGGGGCATCCTGCATCCACACACACCCCACACACAAATCTGGAGGGGCACATGCCCTCCCCAGAGGGTGTGCACAGTGGTGGGGAGCTGCCTCCCCATGCATCCTCTGAATGAGCCACTCATAGATCTGTCCCACTCTACGACCCAGACCCAGGCCCCATGCACTGCCCTGGTTGGGCAACACCCCAGGCCCCTGCCCCACTCCCTCCCTCACCGTGAGGGCCTTGATCTACCCCCTCTCCCCCATGGCCCCTCCACCCCATAAACTTACCTGTAGGGAGCTGCTCTCCACACTGTCCGGCTGTATTCCCAGCTACTTGCATGTGTGTGGGTGTACACATTCATGTGCTGCCCCCTGCCTCCCACTCTCAGCAGCCCCAAGAAGCCTCTTGCAGGCTGGAACACTGTCAGCCTGCAAGAGGAAACATGCCATTTCCCAATCCTTCCATGACACTGCAAATCCAGGTTAAAGGCTTTCCCAAAGTCATGCAGCCTGGGACTGGGACTTGAGGTTCCTATTCTGGGACTGTCCTGTCCAATTAGGGACAGGTGGTCACCCTAAGTGTGGGGAGCCAAGAGAGGGTGGTGCCAGAACCCTGAGACCCAAACTGGCATGCAGAGGTTGGGGGAAGGTGGTGCCAGGCCCCCCAAGACCAAATCCTGGCACACAGGGAGTAGGAGGGGGCAATGCAGGGCCCAAGACCCGTTTCTGCCTGCGGACTGGCCCTGTGCCACTCATTTGGTCCATGGAGCCAAAAGGTTGAGCCAAGTGGTGCTCAACTTCTGGCCTTTGGACCAGATCCAGCCACAGGAGCTCGGGGCTCCCCATAGGTCTGGAAATTTGATGCTGGGGGAGTGGTGGTAGCATTAATTGGCACTGCCCTACTGCCAAATTTCCAGTCACATGAGGAACCCCACAGGGTGGATAATATGTCCCTGTGTGCTAGATTGGGATGGCACACAGCTGGATCCAGTGCATGGAACTGGGCTGGTATAGGCTTGGGGCTGGGGCTGGGCTGGGTTGTAGGATCAGGCCAGCACACAGGTAGATCAGGTGCACAGATTCAAGCCAGCATGCAAGGTCACACCCACAGACCGACCACATGCACTGACTGCACATGGGATCCAGCATGCCAACTGGCCACCTGAGCCATTAATTTAGCCTGTGGGGGCCAAAAGATTAAGCACCACTGCCCTATATTGATAGATTGGGCTATGCAGAACTATAGCAATGGGGCGCAACACATTCATTTTTCTAAGATATTTTCACCTTCCTATTAAGTGGAATTTCCAGGTGTTGCTGAAAAGCAGCAAAGGGACAAAGTAAATGGAGATTCTTTCTTTTCTGACATCCAACTGTTTGTGCCTGCATTTTGCACTTGCAAGAACAAGCTGCAGGTATACCTTGGCTAGGGACAGACATTACACATAAACCGGTTTAAGTGATCAGAAACTGTTTTAAACCTGTAACAGAACAGATGTTCAGGGCACATAAAACAGTTTGAAAATGGCTGAGACTGGTTTGAGATAAACCTGGTTGAATGTAGTATCAAACTTAACTGATTTGGGTCAAACTGGTTTATGCAATGTCTGTCCCAGACCCCTTGCTGGTTTCAGATAAACCAGACTTGCCCAGCATCTTGGCATGCTCTCTGGGCTGGGCTGGGCGGGGCTCTCTGCTCCGCAGCAGAGCTCCTCCTGCCCCAGCTCTCTGGGTGTAGCTCTGGCAGAGACTGCAATTACAGCAGGGTCTGCCTGGCTTCCTCCTTCCCTACCCCACCTCACTGCCCACTGCTCAAGCAAAAACACCCCCCTTCTTCCATCCCGTCTCCCACAGCACGGACCCCAGCCTCACAGACCTTAGGCATGTGGTATGCTAGCTATTGCTGAGAGGTGTCTGTGTGTATGTCTCTCCAGTTTTACTGGGACAGGCAGACACAACAGTGTCTGCTTAGGGCTTTTTGGAGCTAATCAACAGGTCAGATGGTAAGCTGTTTAAGAAGAGTTTGAACCAATGGTGAGAGGCTATTGTTTTGCTTATGAGGTGATAAACACTATCAGCCCCCTGCTAGCTTGCTCGCCTGTCAGTTTGCTGCCAACAGTATAAAGAAGCAGGGAGGGAGATTGAAAAGTTCTGTATCATCAACAGATGCATGCATTGCACACACCCCTCCCCCCTTGCCTCAGAGTGCTAGCAGAGGGCTTCGGTCTGGCAACACTCCCGCCCCTTGAGCAGCTAGCAGGAAAAAGCCTGTGATGATTCAGGCAGACCTCCCTAAACAGAGGTCCTGCTGGGGCCTGGCCATGCCCCGCTCAGCTCAGCACTGTGTAAGGGAAGGGAAGACTGCTATAGCACCCCCCAACTTCTAACCTGAACCACTGCAGACATGTGCCTGAATTTCCTCGGTCCAGAGAGAATGTCTGTCCAATTACAAACTGGTTCAACCTAGTCAAGTTAGACTAACCTGCAACGATTGAATCAATCCAGGCTCAGGCTTTTTGAATGTCTGTTTAGCCCTTCAGAGATATCTCTAGTAACGTATCTGAAGGCTCAGCTGAATTGCAATCACAAACAGGGAGCTTGGTCCTTGTGGAAAACCTGTCTAAAGTGATTTCACTGAAAGGTACAAGGCATTCCACTTGTACACGAGTTCTAAGAAGCCACATACTTTATTTCATGTTGCAATCCAAGCCACTAACAATGATACTTCAAGACACAAGAGTAGGAGCAGCGTAACTAGGGAAGGATGACTGGGGCATCAACCCTGAGTGTCAATTTTGAGGGATACAACAATGGCAGTTGCTGCCAGTGCTGGTCCAGGCACTGCCACTGGCCCAGCCACCAGCTGCTGTCACTGCCCAGAGATTGCTTGCTACATTGTTGTATGGTACTGAACAAAGAGCCTTTTGTAGAATCCCCCAAATTGATGCCTTGGCATTAGGTTTAGAAAAAGCTGCAGTTTCTCCTGAAAATTAAGTTGCTATCACACAGGATCATCATGTTTCCTTCAAGACAAGATTTTCATGAGGCAGAGCAGGGTGGAGGGTTGAGCACTGGGCTAGGGAGTCTTGCCTACTGGTGCTTAGAGAGGACCAAAAATGTTCAGCAAGAACAGCTTCCCATCACAGAACACAGATTTAACAGAATCCAAAGCACGTGCAGGAGGTCATCAATGCAGTCAATGTTTCTGAGGCCTTCTCTACAGGTTATATCTAATGCACAATTAACTGTGCAACAAATTTAGACTGGCTACATGTGCAAGATAACTATCATGCCATGAAGAGGTCCAACCAGCTTTAAAGTAATTGCTCAAAAATGTGCAATCTCTCAGCTGCTGGGGAGCACATTACACCCCCTGTGGCTGAGAGATTGCAACCAATGCAGTCTCCTAGCCACAGGGGTGCAGGGGCCCAGGCAGAAGCTAGAAGACTGTAACTGCTACAGTCTCCCAGCCATTGAGATCTCCAAGCCATGAGGCACTCCATGCACCCCTGCATCTGGTAGACCACAGCAATGCCCCACAGTTGCGGGGTCTGACAGTCCCACAGCTGATGGGGCTCTCAGTCCTGGCTGCATGTGGTCCCTGTGGCTGGGAGGTCAGTCAGCAAAGGGAGATCCCCAGCCCTGGTAGCCTGCTTCTTTCCAATGCAGGAGGAACCCAGGACTGGGCTTCCCTTATACCCACAATAAGGTGTGATGGGATCTAATGCACAATCCCACAATCACGCCTCTTGTCATCCATGTATGGCATGGTAGGAGGTGCGATTGTATGGTCACACATTAGATCCAATCATGCCTTTACCTGCACATGTAGAGGTGGTCTGATAGAAACTGGGGTGGCAGGTTGACGGTCTTCCTGCCAGCTTATTCACATGCCTCCCCAACTCTTCAGGGAACCAGAACCTCTGTTTCCGTAACCTGCCAGCAACCTGAGGTTCCCCAGCTACCAGCTCTCCAAGAAGTCTCAGCAGTTCTATTGAAAGTACAACTGTATGTGTAACCTCTGTGGTCCAGCAGTTATCTGAAGATGACTGATCTTTCTTGGAACACAGCTAGCTTTCTTACTAGTCCTGTTACCTTTATAAACAAGGGCAGTAATGTAAATGAAACAGTGTCCTTGCATTTGAAGTCCCAGCCTCTTATACTGCAACAGTATTCAGAACTCCATTCCAAGCATATGCAGCAGTAGGGTGGAAGTATTGTAGCAATGATGATCCAGCAAAGAGGCAGGTACAGTCAGTTGGAGACTTAGAAAGGAGCTGTAGCAACTCTCAGAACTTCTTCCCCTTTTAATTCTAAGGACCCCTTATTGGATTGTTTATCCAGGTTTCTTTATTGTAGGGTTAAACTCTGTGTTGATTAACCTGAGATCCCCTTTCTAAAATGCTGTCATCTCAAATTCCCCATACAAAGCAAAAGTTAGTGACAGTTGGCTTCATTGACCATAAGAGCTTTGCAGTGCTGTTGTAGGATCTATGATCCAGGGAATATACAAAAAGCAGAACTGACTTGGGAATATCTTTTATAGATCAGCTTTCCAATTAGTAGAGATGTGAGAGAAGCTTTTGAAAACAAAATGCCTTTTCTCAGGTACTGGGAGAGGCATTTTGTGACTCAAAAACTTGTCTTGTCTCTCTCCCAATTGTATAGTTAGTCAAATAAAAGATATTCCCAAATAAATCCTGCTTCTCACAGCAATTATCCAGATCATTTGTGGAATGGGAGTCTAAGTTTAAGACCATCTCCAAATACAACAAGCTACTTTTGTGTAGTGAAAAATACATATTGAAAAAAAATCTCAAAATTCCTGCAATTGCAACTACCCACACCCAGTGCTTCAATTTTCTATTATGAATAAAACCTTTAAAAAGACACAGGCTTTTGACCCCTCCAAGTATCTAATTACTCTCACAATTCAGAAGCAAATCTGTTAAAGTCACGCTTAAACCTATGGATAACTAACGTACATGAGCGGAGGTGCAGGTCCACAGTTTATAAGGGGCATTTATTCTTTATCTTGATTCATTTCCATTAGCAGGCAACCTTTGCCAACATACCAGCTTTCAGGCCAAAAGTTATTTTTATTACACAAAGCCACTGGCTTGGAGAGAACATTTGCAGACAGAGACCTACAAAACTGAATCAAACAGTATGAAATCCCAAGCTTGGTGAATTCCTGATTTTTACAGATCTGGCTAGATAACAGTTAAGTGGAAAAATACCTCCACCTACTGGTGACACCCCCAAATTCTAGAACCACTAAAAAAAAAGGCCCATCACATTTATGGACCACATAAATCCCTGAAAGAAGCATTTTCTTTGCTCTTTGAATCAAAATTATAACTCTGACACTCAAGATATAGTGAGTGGAATGTTTTTTGGGTGTGTACAGAAGTTGCTTTTTAGCCATTTAAAGTGCTTTATTGCTGTGACTTAACAGAAGTGCACAGCTTTAGAGCACTCTAAAATGGGTACCGTGCTTTAAATTAACCCTTGTTAAATGAGGTATTACATTTGAAGTGCTATATTTTATAGCACTTTAGCAACCTACAGCACTTTAAATAACTTCTTGATGCTGGGGTTTGCCCAGAGCCATTTCTCTGCTGAGCACCCCCTGCCTCCTAGCCTCAAAAGGGCAAGGAGGCTCAGAGCCTCCCCCGCAAATACTGCACTTCTGTCATGTTTAAGAGTATTGTAACTTCATAGTGCTATAAAAAGTGCTCTAAATTACAGCACTACAAAACGTGCACAGAGCATTTCTGTGCACACTTTGCAGTTCTTAACCTGAAGCCTGTCTAAAAGAAACCAAAAGAAAGGAAATAACCTTCTGATAAGTCATGTTAATTGTTCCTAAAATCAGCCAATGATTTTACTGAGTTTATTATGGATACTGCTTCAGTGCCTTACACCTGTGTAATTGCTTACATCTGTGTTAAGTGACTGCACTGCACATGTAAAACATTTCCAAAGCAGAATAGCAACATCTGTCTTCCTGTTTCACTGGATAAGAATTTCTGAATAAAAACAAAAAGTCACCCTTGGCTATAATTAGTTCTTCTGTGAAGAGAGAGAGAGTTTTTTATGCATAGATTTACTTGCTCACATTCCCATTTGGAAGAAATATGTTATCCTAATGAGAAAACATTCATTCAGATGAAATCTGAGTGAAGTGGCCAGTCATAATTCCCCTAAAAGTCCAAAATGACTGACAAGAAAACCCACAAAACTGCAGGTTCCACAGCATATTTATAAAGACTCAAACTTCTTGTCTGCTTTTTTTCTTGCTGTGACAGCCATTATTTACAGCTGCTGGTATTTAAGAACCCACTATCTTCTCCAACAAAAAGTATATATATAAGCTTGGGACGGTGATGGTGGAAAGCAAGAGACAGTGAAAAGTAGTTTTCAGCTATTGAAACGCTTGATTCTTCAGTGAACAGATTGAAGGGTTTCTCATGTAAGCCAGAATTTTATCAGCGGTATAAAAGCTCCACCTGCTGGACATTCAGTGCCTGAATAGTTTTTAATTAAGGAAATTCACGCATTCCATCAAATCAAGTAGGGTGGAAATGTACCTTAAAGACTAAGTAATTGAGATGCATAAGCTTTCCATGAACTACAGCTCAATTCAGAGGCTGTGAAAGGACATGCACAGGAGTGGGCTATCAAACAGAGTGATCTGAATACAAAAGAAAGGGAAGGGAGGGAGGTGGGAGAAAGAGGGGAGAAGGCAGTGCTGAGAGAGCGAAACAAGTGGTAAACCCATAGGAACAAAGGGACCCCAAAAATTAATTTACAGTCCCTGTTTACACCATCTGTAAACAATCCAGTCTGTAGATGAGTTCTTGTTCTGCAATTTCACATTTAAGTTGGTTTGCAAAGATTTGCTGTAAGCACAGCTGCTCTCAGGTCAGCAATGGAGCATCCAAGAAGGTTAAAGTGTTCTGTCACCAGCTTCTGTAGACTGGGCACTGCAAGCACCATAAGCACCCTACTTCACAACCTATGGGATGCATATCTTGATGATCCAGAACAGGGATTCCTGCACTTACAACACAATCCCAAAACTGTAGCCATTCAAAGCTGCAAAACCAGGCTTGGACTCCACTCTGACCTGCTACAAATACCAACCCCAAGACAAAGACAACAGAGACCCTCCGGTGATTACTTACAGCCCCCAGCTGGAACACATCATTGATGACCTCCAATCCCCTCCTGGAAAACAACAGCCATCTAAAGTAGCAGCAGTGGGGAACAAGAGTCTCTCAAGAAACAAGCTACCTAACACCTATTCTCACCAAGGCACCAGGCCTTGCAATGGATCCAGATGCCAGCTGTGCCCACTCATCGGTACAGACGAGATCATCATTCACCTGCACATCTACCACTGTCATATACACCATCGCCTGCTTACAGTGCCCCTCTGTGGTCTAGATTGGACAGACAGGGTAATCCCCGCTATCACAGAGCCACAGGCAGAGCCACTCAAGAGGACTGTCTGGCTCCTGTAAAGGTGGGTAGGGAATGCTCAAGAACAGTGAGTGAGGAGAGGGCTCCCGCTGCGGTGAGGTGGACAGGAGGTGGGAGCTAGCTGTGCCTTGGGGAAGCTGACCCCAGGGGATTTTCATAGAAATCTTATGAGGGCTAGGCAGTAGTCTGAACATAGGCTGAGGATTTCATCGGTTTTGTTTTACCATATACTGCTGTCAAAGCATTTGATCCCTTTTTCTTTCCATGGAATAAACCGTTTTGTTTTTCCTGTTTATTTGATGGAAGCACCTGTGGTAAATTGTGATTTCTGGGCAAATCAATAGCCTGGGCATACCCATTCAGCAGAGTGTGGGGTCCAGTAAGCTTATACAAACCAGGGTCCATCTCTAGGAGCTTCCTGACACCCCAGGATTTTGTCACACCTTTGTGAAAGAATGAGGGGACACAGATCTGCATCAGGCTCCTGTTTATTTCTGGACTTATCTCAGCACTGTCCCCCTCCCACCCTTTCCTGTCTTTTGTATTCAAATCACTTTCCATCTGATAGCCTTCTCCCTGCATGACCTTTCACAGCATCTGATGAAGTGAGATCTTGCTCACTAAACTTATGCATCACTATTCAGTTAGTCTATAAGGTGCATCTCTACCCTGCCTTTTCTGTCTGACTTCAGATTAACATGGCTAACTACCTCTCTCTGGTCACACAAAGGGCTCTTCTACATATGCGTGGCAGGAGGCCTTATTATTGGTGCAGGAGGACACTGAGCCCAGGATTGGGCTCCCCCTGCACTGGCAAAAAGCAAGCTCTCACAGCTGGGAGTCCCCTCAGCTGACAGGGCTCCCAGCTCCAGGGGTGCCCCATGCACCCCCACAGCTGTAAGACTGCAGCTGCTGCAATTTCCCAGCTGCAGAGGTACCCCAGCCACCCCCACCACTTGGTCTCCCAGCCACAGAGATATGTGGGGCCCCCATCAGCTGGGAGCTCCCAGCCTCAGGGGTATATGTGCCCCCCTCTGGCTGGACAATCTGATCAGGTGATGGGAATCCCAATGACAGGGGCCCCTGGCCACATGTTCAATTAATGGTGTGATAGGAAGCAGCTACACAGTTATTACATATATTTTGTGGAATAACTTTCTGGCTTATTCCTCTTTTTTTATTAAACATGTGACCAGGCATTGGTGACGTGTACCCCCTGAGATCAGCTGTGCACCTCCTGGAAGCTCCAGCTGCAAAACCAGAAGTGCACTTCTGGTTTTGCTGCTGGCTCAGCAATTGGCCGCTGGGGGCCCCCTGCCCCCTCAGCAATCTGGCCACCCAGACTCAGGAAGCACCAGTCGCCCATATGCCCAGGTGACCACTTAAGAAGCAGAATGGGGGACAAGAGGCTGCTATAGGTCTATCTCTGACCCTGACTGGACTCAGGGCCACAGTCAAAGCTGCAGCAGTTGCTTGCTCCCCCATTTGCTTCCTATGTGAATATAAGATAAGGGACCTTTCCCCCCGTGCTGATTGGGAAGCGGAAAACCAGATCTCAAGAGGTTCCTTCCAGCCCCTAACATCTATGAATGTATTAATCTTATATTGGAGTAAATATGGTAATATAATAATATAATAATATTACCATATTAACTCCAATATAAGATTAATAGATTCATAGATGCATTTGCCAGCATCTTTCATTCTAAATGAGAGGAAGTTAAAATTGTTATCATAATTAAAGAATGATCCATTCAAGCTGTCACACTCTTTTTATTTGTTAAAATCTTTGGCACCATCTACATGTTACACTTACGGACTGATTAACCAGTACCTGGAAAATTATAACAAATTTGTAAATTGCCATATGTAAAATCTAATTTTCGGGGGAGGGTCATCTTATATTTAGGGGCATCTTATATTTGAGTAAATATTCTAGTTAGCAGTATTTGCTACAGGTCAAATAAATTGCAAGACACTTGTTCTATTTAGAGGCAGCGTGTTGGGGTTCGATATCAGCCGATATGAATATAGCAGACGTTGAGTTGGTGGAAGGAAGAAAAGAAGGAATTTTTTGGGCTGCAAACGCAAGGTTTGACTGAGCGCAGTAGTTTTTCTGCCTGTAAATATTGTAGTTTGGTCACGTATTACCAGTTGGCCTTATCTGCACATGTATCCTATGCTACTTTACAGATGTGCTTATTATTATACTCCTCCAAAGGCTACACTCAAGCATATCTAGAAGAGTTGGAGCCACGTACTACAGTTTCCTTCTCCTTTAAAAATTATGGTCATCCAGTGATAAAACTTAAATTTTAATACATCATGACACTTCACAACTGGACACCAAGCCCCTTTTAAAACATTTTTTGGCCACAAATAGGTTTACATATGTTATGCACTACCTGCACAATTAGGCCAAGGCTTACCCATGCATAGCTGACCTGTCTGCTTTCACAGGCTGCTCTCTGATCACATTTTGATCCAGTTCCCACTGAAGTCCAAATCCCACTGACCAAGACTCCCACTGACTTCAGTGATACAAGCCACCACTACTTCAAACACCCACAATGGACAAGCCAAACAGCACTTGACCATTTGCAATCTTTGTAGATTTCAGTGATAAAGGCATCACTAAGGCATGTTATTTTGTGCAAACTGAAAAGCGTTCAGCAGTTTAGATGCTAACACCGCCAGTTGTTTTACAGGCCACTTCAGCTAGTGTGCATACAGCTGTCAGTCCAATAGGGTATCTCCACTATAATCAGTGGAGACTGTAATTGGATGAGACCCATAAAGCACTTCACTTGCAGCCCGGAGGCCAAGCCCTGGGCCTATTTTATTCATGCTGTCAACCTGCAGGTTGTATAGTACATCATGCCTGTCAAGGCTAATGTTGCAGAAAATTTGAGCTGAACCACTCCATGCCACATGAGCTGTATGGCTCTTTATTTACATAGGAGCAACATAGTTTAACCCTGCCTAATCAGACATTTCGGAGATCTACAAAGAGTAAAACCATTCCAACTGTCTTCCCATCAGGAAGGAACATCACACCACGAAACTTAACCCCAAATCCTGTTTTGCAATGTAAAACTGAAGTTAGTTCTATCTCCTACCTATTTTCCCCCCAGGGAAAAATACCAGGTTTTGGGTTCACCTGTTTTTTGAAACCTGCATCTGTCTCTACTTGCCCAGCTCTCAGTAGTAATTCCTCATCATCCCTTCCCCACCTCCAAGGGAAGGGAGAATATATAGCTACATAACTACAATAAGGAAAGCTTTCACAAAAAAAAAATCGTATGTGCCATTTTTAATTTGCTTACACAGCTGCCAAACTAAAACCACAGGCAGGTCTTCTAATTCTCCTCCCAGAGCAAGCTGTTTAGGACATTATGGAGTAGAATACAGAACATTATTTATGGATTGCAGTACTTGCAGAGGGGGTGAAGAGAGGGGACACCCGAGTCGCACAGAATTCTTCGGTCCTTTAAAATGGATGCTGTGAAACATCTGCCTTGTTTCAGTGTTCTTGAGACTCATTTAATCAGTTGCTGGGTGTTAGTCTTCCTATGCCCCTGAATTAGTGTTAGTACCTTGATATGTGGAGTATCCACATTCAGCTGAGCAGGAAGAACTGCCATACCAGCTCCAGCAAGCAATCTAGTTGCCAATGCTGACCACCACTAGATACTCCAGGGGAAAGGGAACAGAAGCCTCATAATGGATAGCTAGAGGATGGCCTATGAAAGAAATGTCTTCTAACCCATATGTTACAGCTTTGATCAAGCCTCATCTGCCAGACACCCACCAGCACCTGTGATTGGGTCCCACGTACTGGACCCATACACTTTAAACTTTCCAAGTTGAAGAATGCAGTTAAAAGCCCTGGCTTCTTTTAATGCTCAGGGTACACTCTCTCCCTAACACCACTTGCTACAGGCCAGGAACTCATAGTCCAACTACCTGGACACTGAAACTAGAGCCGGCTCCCCGGGTGTTAAAGTACACCCTCTCCCAAGCCTTCAGCTGACATGCACTCAGGTGTACAGTCCAGGTTCTCAGGGCTGGTAGCTGTGGTGAAGAGACTGTGAACATTACACCAGATCAAGATTCATACACAAATCTGGAAACACCTGAACACACATCGCTGCCTTGGCTCCCTTACCACAGTTGAGCATTCTTCAGTATTTGTAAGATTGGCACCCAGTATTTGTAAGATTGGCCTGCCTCTCTTGGGCCACAGGTCTCCAGTTTTTAGTCTCCTCTGAATCAGTGTGAGCTCTGCAACTTCCTTCAGCTCCAGAGAAGATTCCGCAGTCTACATATTCCCACTCCCTCAAGCTTCCTACCTCCTCCAAATCCCCATTTTTGCAGCTACACTAAAGTGTAGGTATACCTGTTCCTCTTCTAGGGAAATTCTACTGCCCCTTTCTCCTTGAAGAGAAAGTGGCAGGAACCAGACCTTTTCAGATTCAGCCACCCATTTTTTTTCAGATGCTTTCTGCTGAATAAGTGCTATTGAGATTAAAAAGTGACCAGAGCTTCTGGTCTAGAGGGAGGCATGACATTACCCCCCAACAGCAAATGGTAACAATTTCATAAAATCAAACAAGATTCATAAATTGACTATTTGGGGTAATCTGTCTGTATGGTTGTTTATGTCCATCTATAAACACTTAGGAGATTCATATTTTTTAAGGAACTGTAGAAATATATTATGGATAATGCCCACGCTTACATGGGTACCTAATCCTATCAAGTCCTATTGAGATTTTAGCCTCTTGCAACAGAACTCTCACAGGTTACTTACATAGCCTGCAAATGTATTTCTCCTCTTAAGGTGTAAATGATTTAGTGTTTAATTGCTATTGTGAACCCCTCTGAAGTCTATTATCTCATGGAGTAATCATGCTACAAGATGATTAGCTATAAACACGTTCCAATCCAAGGTAAATTGTAGTAATCTAATCAGAACCCAATACAATAGACTCAACTACATAACAGCTCAGAGTGCTTAAGGATGTCCCATTATAAGTTGGACAAGTAGTAAAGATTTCAGCGATACAAAGCAGTCTAGTTAAATAAGTAAAATCAGGCTTAAAAACCTGCTCTGCTAGAGCATCGCTAACTACTAATTTTTCTGCACTCGTTTGCTTTTTCTTGGAGATATTATACTACCTATTGAAAGCTTCACTATTGACTTAACTGGTAGAAAAATTGCTCTATAGGTAATTAATACTGTTTTATGCAATTAAAAACTAAGGAAGTTCTGTGCAATATTAGCTTTAAGAGAAAATTGGGGAGGGAGGGGATAGGAAGAAAAAAGCCACAAAAAACCCGAAAACATTTGAGCTACTACTTAAAATGAAATGTAGCGGTCATGTGACCAGAGAACACTTGCTCTGTGGAGCAAATACTTCAGTCACAAGATCCCAGCTGTTTTACCAGCCTGGCCTAGAACACTGCTTAAAATATAAAATTTAGATCATCCTCCCCCCCTCTCCCTTATTATTGACAAGACTTATGCCTGGGCTTGTAACTGCTTTCTCCCCCCCTAAGCTTTTATGGAATACTTCAAATACACAAGTAACTCTAGTACAGTTATATGTGTGTCAACGAAGTGCTCATTAAGAAAGTGATCTGGATTTAACAATATTTAAGCTGCTGAAGCAAGTACAAGCCCAAGGACTGCACAGCTGTGTTTGTTAAACACCTTTTAGAGTGGATTACTTATCTCCAGACTAGATACCACCACAAAGTCAAAACCCACAAGGCTGCTTTCTCTGCTGCTAGGGTAAAAGCTGGTTGGACAATCCAAAGCAAATGTGGTTGTTTTTTTTTCCAGTTGAACTTTTCCTAAGCTTGCAGTGTACCCACTCCCAGAATAATCACATAAAATCCTCAAGTGTTGTATGACGAAAAATGCATTCTGTTCCCAGTACTATATTCTTTTGCTAAGTTATTGTAACTTACTATCAGAACTGTGACCTACAAGAGTCTTGAAAGAAATGTAGTGGTATGAGCAAGTGACTGCACCATCAAACCCGTGCTATACTTAAGATATATCAATGATATCTTCATCATTTGGACTGAAAACCTGCAATCTCTGATTGAGTTCCATCAGAAATTCAACAATCATCACCCCTGCATCAGACTCTCTCTTGAATACTTCAGCACCAATATCTTTTTAAACACGATGATCAGTATCCAGAATGGTAAAATACAAACCATGTTATACAAGAAACCCACAGACCAACATACATATCTGCACAGAACCAGCAATCACCCTAAACACACCAAGAAAGTTGTAATATACAGCCAAGCCCTCCAATACCAGTGAATTTGCACTGAAGAGAACACCCGGGATTGCCACCTCACCAATCTCAAAAAGGCTTTCACTCAGCAAGGACACTTCTCCAGAGAGATAGATCGCATGTTTGAAAGAGCCACCTGGATACCATGTGAAGAATTGCTGCAGTTCAGAAGGAAAGCCCCCACGAATTGCACACCACTGGTTATGACATATCATCCCTCCCTCGAATCTATACGAAAAATCCTCAAACAATTGCAACCCATACTAGAAGGAGACCTAATTGTTAAAGAGATCTTCCCAGTGTCACAACCCAAAGTTGTGATTTTCTTGTTTGTGTGCGCTTCAGCATCGCTAAATTGTGTTCCCGCTAAATTGCAGCTCTTTTGCACGGTGGAGTGTTCTGTTGCAATTAAGAACCCGCGTGCA
>NW_005842011.1:2052186-2064129 GCF_000455745.1 Alligator sinensis | reverse complement strand
GTGCCGGTGCTGCTGCGCACGGCCTGTGTGCCCAAAGATGGGCCCGGCTCGCCCCCGAGATCGGGAGCCGGCCCGCACACCCAGAACCACCCATCCTAGCCTTCAAACAAGCACCAAACCTCACTAGCCTCTTCAACAGAAGCAAAATTCCTACAGCCCAAAACACTGAATGGATCCAGACCATGCCATAACAAGAAATGCAAAACTTGCCAACATATCTCCACCACCCCCACAATGACTACACCCCACAACAGAACCTTCAGCATTCCTGGATCTTACAGCTGCACCTCCAGAAATGTTATACATCTCATCCAATGTACCAAATGCCCTGATGGAAAATTCATAGGAAACACCAAACAACCGTGCACCAGAATGAATGCACACCAGACATCTATCAGAGACAAGAATACCCAATTACCAGTGGGGGTGCATTTCTCACAAGAAAACCACTCTCTCTCCAATCTCTCAGTTCTATTCCTCAAAGGGAACTTACAAAACACTTTTCACAAACAAGCCTATGAATTTCACTTCATCAACCTCCTGGATACAAAAACTCATGGACTAAATATAGACATTGGATTTATGACACATTATACCTGCCTGACATCTGACTCCCCAGGGACCACTCCACTATTTACCTGCTACATTCATCCCCCTCCCCTCCCCTAGCCGGTCGCTCACCCATTGACTCAATTTATATCTTCACTGACTGCCTGTCTTGCATGCATACCAGCCTCTGGCATCTTTACTATTCATTCCAGCCAGGAAGAGCGCACACAGATTGCAGATGCTTCCTCAGTCTGACGAAGGGTTTTTCATAATTTCATAGTTGGTAGGGTCAGAAGGGACCTGAGCAGATCATCAAGTCCAACCCTCTGCCATGCCAGGAAAGAGTACTGGGGTCAAACAACCCCAGCAAGGTGTTCATCTAGCCTCCTCTTAAAGACCCCCAGGGTAGGAGCCAGCACCACTTCTCTTGGAAGTTGGTTCCAGATCCTAGCCACCTTGACAGTGAAGTAGCGCCTCCTGATATCTAGCCTGAATCTACCCTCTGCCAGCTTGTGACCATTATTTTTTGTCACTCCTGGTAGTGCTCGGGGGAAACAGGGACTCCCCCAATGCCTGCTGGTCCCCCCTGACCTGTTTGTAAACAGCCACTAGATCCCCCCTCAGCCTTCTCTTGTGGAGGCTGAACAGGTTCAGGTCCCTTAGCCTCTCCCCGTAGGGCCTGCCCTGCTGACCCCTGATCATGCAGGTGGCCCTCCTCTGGACCTCTCCATGCTGTCCACATCCCTCCTGAAGTGTGGTGCCCAGAACTGGACGCAGTGCTGCAACTGCAGCCTGACCAGTGTCGCACAGAGGGGGAGGATCAAAACCTGAAAGCTTTTAAACCTGAAAGCTTGCTAAGAAAAAATGTTCCAACTATTTAGTTGGTCTATTAAAATATACCAGATTTACCCAAATAACCTTGCCTGCCTATGTCCTTATACCAACATGGCTACAACCTACACTCATGCGCAAGGGATGTATTTATTAAGTAGTAAAAGTACGAGTACATACTCAACACAGTAAGTCACTTTAATTCAGGTTAATTTGGCCTTTGGAAAGAAAAATGTACAGGAATTTTACTGAGAGTGATGTCTTATGTTATCTGCTCTCTTAGTCAACTTCATCTTGGGATAATTTTTTGCAGTGCAAACTTGTTTCCCTCCTCTCCAGCTAATGACCTACTGCTGTAATAGCACCTACTGCAAGTGGCTAACTTGAGAGCTTATTGGGTCCCCACTCCTTACTAGAGAGCAATACTTGGTAGTGGTACTATTGGTTAAGTTACTCTGCAATAACGCGTTTCATGTCTGTACTGCTCAAAACTGGAGCCTGGCCTGGGCCAGAGCCATTCTCCGGCTGCCCACCAGGCTCCATGTGCCCAGATTGCCGCCGCTGGAGCCCTGGGAGACCCACAGGACCCTAGATAAAGCTGCTGGGGCCAGCTCAGGTGCTAGCCCCAGCCTCCCCTGGGGCAACTTGTCATGCACCAGACAGCATGTGCAGGTACATTCCCCAGGGACAACTAGAAGGGCCTCAAATACATGCCACTGCTAGTTGTCCCCAGGGAATGCACATTCCCACTTTTGGGGAGGCACCATAAGGAAACGTTGGGGACACCTAGATAGCAGAAGCCAAACACACAATTGATATAAGACAGAAAATGGGCTAACTGGTTTTAAAGTGTTTAAGCATATACCTAGGACAGGAGTCAGCAACCTTTAAGCAGTGGCAGACTGAACTGACAAGAGTTTAGTGTAGGACAGGCCACCACCACATTCTATGGATTCACCTACTGCCAAGTACCACTAGCCTGCTCCTGACCCTATCACCACCAATCCACTTTCCCCACTGCTGAACTGCCGCTACCATCTGAACTCTGCAGGCTGGTTACAATCCCTTTACAGGCCATAAGTTGCTGACTCCCCTGACCTGGGATAACAGAGTTCCCTTGACCATTCATCCTTGGAAAACAACAGAAATTTGTGATGCCTGTTGAACTGTGAGCTGCTTAGCACACCCTTTGTTCTGCAGTAGGAGGGAATAAATAGCTAGATCAATGATAGCCAATATGCACACTACTGCTTCAAGTTTTATTTATAGCAACGTGAAGTACATGTTTCTTCTCAAATAATGAAGTGAAACACGAAGGCAAAATTATTTCAGCAAGCATCAGAAAACACACAACCAAATTGTTATCAGTGTCATATTTCCTAATGAAAGAACAGCAGTAGGAAAATACTTCTCTCCCCTGACTAACAGGTAAGAACAAACATGTGACTACATTCGAGCCTGGACGGCATAAAGAACTCGGTCATCATAAGTTAATCAAAGATTCCATTGCTACTCATTTTACGCACTAAGTTTCTTTAATGTTTGCTACTGTTGCTTACTAAAGCAAAAAAAAAAAAAAAAGTTGCTGGCACTGCAGTTCAAGCTTTCAACTGTTCCAAGAGTTATTCTTCCCTTTGGAAGTCACTAACTGCTCTCGATACATTTCTAAATTAGATTTTCCTAAATAGTTTTGTAGGTCCTGTGTTGATGGCTGCTGGCCTGAGTTATCATCAAGTGGAAAGATCTGATAATTTCTGTAAGTACTGAAAATGACTAGGCAGAGACTAATCTTTTTACACAAGTGCTATTGTTGAGTGCCTAGAAGCCAATAGTAGGTATGTAACACTTTTATGGTGTTTGTTGACAACTATTCCTCACACTGCCACTGTGAGGTAAATAAAGTAGGTGACATTTGCACTATAGATGGAAAAACTAAGCTAGACAGCTTCAAACGTTTATATCCTATCACTAAATAAGGGAAATTTCAGCAGAACCATGTAGTTTTAAAGAATTCTATTCATTCTGTTACACAAGGGTTTAGATTTATTATTAAGTACCTCTCACAGAACTAAATGAGCAGACATTTGGGTTGAGTGCAAGTACTTTCATTAGATGCATTAAAGTATTTTCTGCAGTGGAGCAACTCATTAGAAAGCCAGTAGACACATTATTACAAAAATGATTTCAGAATAGAACTGGTGCTGTAAAGAGTCTGTGCAGAACTCTGCTTTACTTTCTGCAGGCTGCATATCTCGAAGACACATTCTCCCAGTTGATCACATTCCAGATGGCTTTTAGATAGTCAGGCCGAACATTTTTATACTGCAGATAGTAGGCGTGTTCCCACACATCAATTCCTAACAGAGGAACCAAACCTAAAAGAAGAGAAAATGTGTTTTGGATAAACAACACACATTAAGACTCCAAAGTAAGGCTCTAAAATGTTTCCAGTTTCACTAAAGCTCCATATTTCAAAGACTTATCCAAGGGCCATGGTGAACTCTCCAAGACACAGGTGCATATTGCTACATTTTACATAGTTGCTTCCTATACAACTGGAACTGAAGTGGCAAATTTTGAAACACACAGCTATGTATACCCACAGCCCTAAGGGCAGGACTGAGGCCTTAAAAAAAAAAAAAAGAAAAAAAAATATGGTTCTGAACAGGATTAAAACCTTTCCTGAAAAGCCATCTTAAGAAACACTTGTAATGCAGAACGTATTAGTAATGCATCATTAATACTTCCAGAAAGACTTCTAACTGTGGATCAGATGTCAAGTAAATCATTTTGTTTCCTTGCTTTAATGGGATTAAGAACTGAAAAAAGTTCAACAAAACAATACCTAATTGGGAATTTCTAGAAAGGAGACTATTCACTGAAGCAAAGAATTACAGTCTGAGCTAGCTAAAAATAGCGTTTGCAGATGTTAATCCAGAGATTCATCTGCTGTGCAAACACTACATGACTGATGTCAATCTTACTCCCTCCAGAGCCAGAGAGAAAGTTGCAAAGGGTCCATTTTTAAACTTGGAATATAAAAAGGTCAAAAGAAGTCATACAAATGACAATGTCTAATAAGATGCAGCTTTTTTTTCAACACTATGAAGTCTGCCTTAACTGCTATTCTCACAGCACCTTAAAATGAAACCTGTTTTCATGACAACTGGTCAGAAAGCTTTTAAAAAGGGTTCATAACTAGTCTTTTGCTAAGGACTGTCACAGCATATACCTCTTTATTATTAGCAATTCAAAAGGACAGCATTCTCTTTCCAAGTTTGAAAGAGTTAAGTTTCTTCAGATATTAACACATCCCCATCCACATTCAAGTTAGGTTGCAGTAAGCTCTCCAAGTGCTTCTTCCTGGCTCACTATAGAGCCTACACAGAGAAAGGGGAAACAAAATTCACAGGAGGAGGTGCCAAAAAGTATAAATTAAAAATAGAATGTCAGCTCTTCCTGCTGTATCAGGTGTCCCTCACCAACTGCTTATAAAAGGAAGTTCAGAAGTCAAATTTAAGCCAATGCCCCTGTAAAATAACTCTGTCCTCAGCAAATTTTGTGAATGTGACCCCCCGAAACCCCAATCTTCTGTACAAGCTGAAAGAGAGGGTCTTTGTAAAGCTGAAGATTTATTTTCCGTCCACTTCTAAAAGAACAAGGATCTTGCTGCTTCCCTTGCCCATCTAAACTCAAGTTTAGAATCCCACTGTTAATGAAGAGAGAGATTTATGCTGTTCTTTGCATGTGCTGTGATATAAAGAAAAGAAAAAACAAACAAACACACTTGTTACTTTTAATGAAGGTTATATGTAGGCCAGGTGCTCTACTTCTGACTGGCAGGTCTCCCCATGGGTCCAGAAATTTGGCAGTGGATGAGCAGTGGCACTGCTCTCCTGCTGCCAAAGCTCATGGGAAGCCCTGAGCCCAGCATGCTGGATCTCGCACCCGATCCCAGCACACAGGGCCAAGGCGGCCCAATCACAGCATAAAAGGGGTGAGAGGAGTCAACCACCCCGCCTCGAACTCCCAGGACCCAATCTCAGTGTGCAGGGGGCAAGGCCAGAGCCTAGTCCAGCCCACAAACAGGCCCCACATGACCAAAAGGTTGAGCGCTACTGAGTAGATAGTAAATAGGGTCGAAACTAAAGAGGGAAAAAAAGCTTAGTTTCAAGGCTTCTCTGCAGCTACAACAGTTTGAAATAAATCAGAGATTAAAACCCTGACCTGTTGTTCCTTGTAGAGGATCCTGATTTGCACAGGCAGCAATTTGCAGGCGTCCTTGTTCCTTGTTGAAGCCGAGCCATCCCCACCCTGAGCCTTGAACGCCGACTGATACTGCTGTGAGCTTCTCCTTGAAGCTTGCAAAGGAACCAAAGTCCCGCTTGATGGCTTCCAACAATTCCCCTTAAAGGAAAAACAAGTGCTTTATGGTACTTTTCCAGGTAGCTTTATTTTTAAAATGTGAGAAAAGCTTGGAAAGAATCAGAAACAATTAGCTCCCTACCCCCCACACAGTCAGCACTAACAGAAGAAAATAATTTTGTGCATAGGCAGACAAGGTTCCTTGGGTGAATTTGATATCTTTTATTAGACCAACCCAAATGGTTGGAGAATAGTTATTAAGCAAGCTTATTTTATGTTATTTTTATGAACTTATAGAAAGGTTAAATCTGAGCCTGGGGACCTACAGTAAACCCCCACAACTATAGCTATGGGGCCTTTTTTACCATCTCTTCCGGATGGAGTTCCACCCACATTCCCATCTGTATTATTCAATTGTATGATCACTGACAGAGAAGGGCAGATTAAATCTGTTTCTCAAAACTCAGTAGCAGTATCCTAAAACAAGCCTCAATTTTCTAATTTTGTAGTTTGAAAATAGAGGAAGTCTAAGCTACAGATGCATCTACACCAACTTTCAAAGCATCTCAACACCTGCAGAGCAACAACAAAAAATCTTTAACAGTTCCCAAATCTTTCTGGAAACTTGGATTAGCAGTGAAATAAAGGTGACATTAAGATCATTAAACTTGAGAGTTGTCAGAGATGAAAGCTAGTCACACCTCTGAGCTGCACCCTCAGACTGACTCCAGATCTTATTCAGGGTGCACTTTACAATTTCTTTCATAACCATGAGGGTTAGAGACTTGAAAGGTTATGTTCTGGCAGCCACCAACAAAAGTAGTAAGTGGCCTATTACATGGCCCATTTCAGCCTCGATTGTTCATTCTGCAGTTGATTGTACCTTTCTTCAGGGATTGCTATGTACCAAACACTAATATCATCTCAGAGATCTCTTACACAAGTAGTTTCAGGTAAATCATTTATTTCTACATGAACCAACCAACATAGCAGCTTTTGCCACTGTAAAAATTCAAATTTATACAATCAAATACTTACACATGTAATCAATTTTAAACAAAAAAAACCCCACTAGTCATATGCTCCAAGTCTCCACTTTCTAGAGTACTTGCAAAAATGTGCATCTGTTTACATAATAAGTAGTATTAAGCTCTCAAATCAGGAGCAAGGTCCCATTAAGTTAGGTGGCGAAGAAACGTAGAAGACCATATGCCTATTCTGAAGGATCTTAATATTCCTTCCCCTTTAAGGTGAACAAAAACTAAAAGTAAGAGATATCTTTGCAGGCCAGGTCACTGCAATTCTATTTGTTAATACCAATATTCTATCAATAAGCCATCAAATGTTAATACTAACCTTGAGGCTCTCCTCCCCCACTGGGAGAAAGATTTGTCCAGAAGATGGTGTGATTGATATGACCCCCACCATTGAACCTTAGCGCAGGCTGAAGAGATACTTGAGTTGTAACATCACCTGAAGGCACAAAAAAGCAAATAAAATCAAATGGAATAGAGTGTTGCCACAGGAATCACTAAACTGGATCTTATCTTGCATTAAGGGTGCTTATCTACAGGTTAGTGTCAGAACAAGTTATGAGAATTTGCTAATTTGTGATATTCATGTTCATCAGCCACTATCACACACTCTGCACATCATAAAACTGTCTCAGCATAGATCCCACATCATAACACATTATACCTCAATGCTGGCAACACTTTGCAACTGTCAACTCTTCCTTATAATGAAAACCTAAGTTAATGTGCATAGTGTACTACTGTTTGGCAGGATAAGTAGAAGAAATTAAAATACCTTAAACACACAAAGAGTACGTAACTCGCAACAATGTTTGAGGATTACCACTTATGAGCATCAAATACTAGTATCATCACAGTGTGGTCATAAGTGGCTCTCTCCTGTTAGCTGTAAAAATATTCAACACTAAGTTCACAACACTACAAAGTTAATGTTCATTGGGAAAAGAAAACACTGTGCTTCAGTGTTTTCCATTCTTGAACAAACATTACATGAGTTATAATTAAACTAGTTGATAGAAGTACAACATAACACAGACCAAGAGAAACACTGCTTTAACAACATTACCTGCAGAAACAGTTTCATTCTAGTTCAGGCTCCTCAACTGGGTCTACAGAGTTTATTTCTTTAAGCTACATGATAACTTAGACTCAGCTCCTTCCTAAACACGTTTTTAAAACTGAACTCTTATGAGGGTCAAAACTTATGCTATCAGAAGTATTGATTTTATGGGTATCCTAAATCAGCATAGGCAAGCCTTTACTAACACTGCTGTCTGTTAAAACTTCAGTAGCAGAATACTTAAAGTTTACAGAACATCACCTACATAGACTAAGTCTCCAACTCCCAGCAAAGTCACCAGAAGCTGCTTATATATCTATCTAAAGCCAGTATTTGGTCTGTACTGTTAAGATAGAACAGGGCCAACTTTAAATGCTGCAGATAGCAGCCACCAGCAGTTACAACTCTCCTGCATGTGTTTAATCAGTAACCATTAGTAACAACAGTAGCATACCTGGGGTTTTTTTTGTATTTTGCTTTCCCTTCCTTAATCCTGCTGCTTTAATTCTCTTCTGTAATGCACTTTTCCTGGAAGAGCTACTGAATGGAAAAAGCACTGCTCAGGCCTGACAGGAGAAACTCATTCCATACCCACCCCCTTTTAGGTTTTTTTTAAAGAAAACTTCAAGTGTCATTCCTACTCTTAAGTTGTTAAATCAGAATATAGTCAAATATCTGAAGATTACTGGCCCATGGCCAACAGTTCTGAGCAAGGAACACACTGTGTGAAGCATCTCATTTTGTTCTCCTGTCAATCTTGATTTTAACTTTAATTTCCTATTAAAAGTCCTAACCTACTGGCATTCAAACTGTCAAATAACACTGTGCAATATATAGGGATGTATTAACTTCTATTACTATAGCAGGTTAATCTGTAGAGTGAGAGCATCTTAAATTATGCCAAAATTCTTCAAATAGAAAAAGAAGCTCATCAGTCAAAAGGCAGATCAACTGCTGGTTTTCATCTTGCTGAAGATAAATTTCATTCATTTTTAGCAGTCTAGTAAACTCAGATTTAGAACACAAACTATATTTCTAATGTTTTAGTGTACTCATATAACTAATAATGGTATTAGCACTTCATCTTGCTGCTACAAACTCTGTGGAATTCAAAAATCAGGTAAGAATAAAAACAATTGCAAAAAGTTGTTCTAGCTGTAAAAACAACTTTTCATCAGAAAATCTCAAGGCAATTTCTCAATGACAATCTGTAGCACAACTCAGAATAAGATCCTGCTGTCCTGACTGACGGTCACATGCATTAGCTTCAAGGTCATCCCATTGCCCTTAAGGGAAGCTAGGAAGCCAAACTTACACACACATTCCTGGAGCTTCTTTTTTACTACAAAGTATGTTTTTTTCCAGAAAGACTACAGCTATCAATCCAGAAATACTAGCTAGTTAAACAGCTAACTTCCTGATGTAAATGTGAAATTGCCTCAGTCATTTAAAAATTCTTGTTATACCAGTTTCCTACTAGTCCCAGGTAGATGTGGGGTAAATGCATTAAATCAATTATGTTTACTTTGAATTTACATACTATAAAAGAGCAGAACTCATCCATTTAACACCATATAACCAAATATCAATACTGGAACCAACCATAAAAGCAATCCCTTCAAACACTATACCAAGCTAACTGGGGAAAAAATTATAATTAACAACAGCAACTGTCCTTTAAGCACCGTACACTCCTTTGGTAAGGATCCTCACATGCATCTTCCAGTTTCACAGTTGTTAGGGTCAGAAGGGACCGAACTAGATCATCAAGTCTGACCCCCTGCCCTGGGCAGGAATGAATACTGGGCTCATATGACCCCTGGTCAGTTTGAGCTCGTACGACCCCAGCTAGGTAATTGTCAAGCCTCCTCTTAAAGAACCCTAAGGTAGGAGCCAGCACTTCACTTGGAAATTGGTTCCAGATCCTAACCACCCTGACTGTGAAGTAGTGCCTTCTAATGTCCAGCCTGAACCTACTCTCAGTCAACTTACGGCCATTATTCCTTGTTACTCTGGGAGATGCTCGGGGGAACGGGGTCTCTTCCATTCCCTGCTGGTCCCCACCTGGTAAGTTTATAAACTGCCACCAGGTCCCCTCTCAGCCTTCTCTTGAGAAGGCTAAACAGGTTCAGGTCCCATAGCCTCTCCTCATAGGGTCTGCCCTGCTGTCCCCAGATCATGCGGGTGGGCCTCCTCTGGACCCTCTCGATGCTGGCCACATCCCTCCTGACATGAAGCGCCCAGAACTGGACACAGTACTCCAACTGTGGCCTGACCAGTGTCGCATAGAAGGGGAAGATCACCTCCTTGGCCCTGCTCATGATGCATCTGTGGAAGCATGACAAGGCGTGGTCAGCCTTACTAACTGCGTCCTCACATTTGCGGCCCATGTTCATTTTGGAACCGATAATGACTCCAAGATCTCTTTCTGCCACTGTGCTCTCAAGAAGGGAGTTCCCCAGCCTGTAGGTATGCTGCTGGTTCTTACTGCCCAAGTGCAGTACCCTGCACTTGTCAGTATTGAATCCCATCCTATTCACATTCGCCCACCCCTGTAACCTGTCCAGGTCCAGCTGTATCCTGTCCTTCCCTTCTAGGGTGCCCACCGCCCCTCAAATCTTGGTGTCATCAGCAAATTTGAACAGGGTGCTTTTCACCCCCTGGTTCAAATCACTAATAAAGAAATTGAACAGTACGGGCCTGAGAACCGAGCCTTAGGGGACTCCACTGCCCACATCCCTCCAGGTCGAATATGACCCATCTACCACCACCCTCTGGGTGTGGCCCCTCAGCCAATTTGCGATCCATCTGACTGTGAAGGTATCAATGCCTCAGTCGCCTAGCTTTTTAATGAGAATGGGGTAGGAGAGAGTGTCAAAGGCCTTTCTGAAGTCCAGAAAGACTACATCCACCGCGACACCTGTATCCAAGGATTTTGTGACCTGATCGTAGAAGGCGATCAGGTTGGTCTGACAGAACTTGCCCCTAATGAACCCATGCTGGTTGCACTTGAGCATCATCCCCCCTGCTGGTCCTTCACAGATGTGCTCCTGGACAATCTTCTCAAAGAGCTTCCCCAGGATTGAAGTAAGACTAACAGGCCTATAGTTGCCTGAGTCCTCCCTTTTTTGAAAATGGGGACCACATTGGCCTTCTTCCAGTCTTCTGGCACCTGGCCAGAGTACCACGAGTGCTCGTAAAGCCATGCCAGGGGGCCCGCGATGACCTCTGCCAATTCCCTCAGCACCCTGGGGTGGAGAGTGTCTGGACCTGCTGATCTGAACATGTCCAGCCCCTCCAGAAGTTCCCTAACTCGATCCCCCTTGACCCTAGGCCTCTCCTGAATCCCAGTGGGGGAGATGTCCCCGGCCCCTGCACAAAAAAATGGAGGCAAAGAATTTGTTAAAAAGGTCTGCCTTTTCCTCTGGTGCAACCACCAGATTGCCAAGCATATGCTGCAGGGGTCCCACGTTACCCGGTGCCTTCTTCCCCATGTATTTTGGTGAAATGTCTGCCTGTAACATGAGCAGCTTCCTTTGTTTGTTAGTTGTGACCACACACACCTTTTGCCAGTGCCTCTTTGTATTTCTCCTCTGCAACATTCAGATTATTCACATAGGTAGCATGATGTTTGCTGTGGTGCAGCTGCATGATTTCTGCACTAATATGGGGTACCAGGGCACCATAGTCATAAGGTAAGTCTGGAAGAGTGTGCTTTTGCCTGGAGGCCGAGCATGCCAACGGCACGATGAACTTTGTGCTGCTCCTGAAAAAGATAAAGATAAAAAGAAAAGAAATACAGGAAATTTTATCTGGTTAATTAAATATATATACATATACTGAATAAAATACTTTGTAAATGTTCTCATATGCCATTTACTCACACTGAGCTGTCTTACTCGAGATGTAGCCTTGTTAATTTGGCTCATACTCTGAGGCAAACTGCAAGTAAGATCCATGTTTGCAAAAAAACTGTGCACCAAAACATGAAGACACACAGGTCATATGAAGGACACAGGGACATACAGCATAAAGAGCTAAATCTTTCAATAAAAATAAATTTTAAAAAACTATTTGCTTATTTTATAATTTCTATTAGTTTCA
>NW_005842011.1:2050325-2052155 GCF_000455745.1 Alligator sinensis | reverse complement strand
CAGGAACACATGTGCTTAAGTATTGTTAAGCCTGATAATTTAAAGGTAAGCTAATATCTAGTGGCATTGAGAAATGAGAAATGAGCAAGCAGGGTGCTGTAGAACATGAAAGCAAGTCAGGATTGCTAAAGGGGGAAAAAAAAAATTGAGAAAAGTTGCCACATCTCACGCAAAATTCATTTTCATCATAAACTCGGGTCGGGGGACCAGATGATCTCAATCTCAGAACACTGAAGTAACGTGTCCATTAACAAAGATTTTGTTTTTAATTAATCTACTTAATTAGAGATAATGCCATAATACTGGGGAACAGGCAATGCAACACCTGCATTTAAGAAAAGGAAAAGGGATCCCAGCACTACAGGTCTGTTAGTCTTGACTGCAACAGCATGCAAGGTTTGAAAACAGATTCTGAAGGACACAGAAATTTAAGACCTGAAGGTAAAAAAAAAAAAACAACCCCAACCCCCCCCCAAAAAAAAAACAAACAGAATGCAATGCAAGTTAACCAAAACTAGATGGCACAAGTTACCCAATATCTTTCGCTGATAAGAGAAAGCAGCTTTTTCAGACAGGAGAAATGTGGGCACTAACACAGCTTTCAACACCATACCAAATAGGAAAGCAGCTAAACGAGAGAATAGTACAGTAAAATCCCTGTTATTTGGGATGTTACTAACCGGCATACTGTATTAACTGGAGTTTCCAGTGGGGAGACAGGGGGAAAGCTCACACGTGGTGGCCACTGCTGCCACCCACTACCCCGCACTGCCACAGCAGCTGCTCCCCGCTCTGCCCCTGCTCTGCATGATCTGAAAAGCCCTGTTGGGTTTTCAGATAACCAAAATTTTTACATAACCGGCAATCCCCTCACCCCGGGGGATGCCGGATAACAGCGATTTTACTGTGGTAGTTCAGGAATGGATGATGAGGAGAACAACAACAAGCTGTGCTAAAAAAGATTGGGAAAAAGTGGCTTCTGCAAGTCCCTTAGGGACAAGTCCTGGAATGCATTCACTTGATGTTTTCATCATGCTGTGTTACGTTACAGTGGTTAAGGTTACCCTGCCAGGCCCCAGAGGCCTGTGAGACCAGAAGGATTTGCCTTACGGACTCTGCACAAGGAGCATGTTCAGCCCCAACTCCCTGCCGGTGTGCAGAGGCACAGCAAAGAGCTGAGGTGCGCGGTATCGAAGAGCAGGGAGTCAGAAGGACTCTAAAACTGAAGGGCCCCCAGTACAAGGTCATGCCCTTACAGACTATACAGCCAATTCATCCTGGAGGCTCACCTTCAGGCAACCGCAGGAGGCAGATGATCGTAAAGAAACAGGGCTGGAAGGGCCCTCCAGAGGTCACGCAGTTGGCTGGATCACCCTCATCCAAACCACCCCACTGCAAACCACAATCTAACCCCAGCGTTTCTCAACCTGTGGCCTGCGACCTAGCAGACTAGATGAAAGGGTTGCAAACAAGCTGGGAAAACGGATCCACAAACTTGAAGGCGTGGGCCACCTTGGGGCCTTTCCCTTGCCGGCTGGCAGAGCTGCAGCTTGTGAGAGGCTGCTTGGGACCCCACCCAATGCAGGGGGGGAGTCGGGAAATGGGGTTGCAAATGGGTCCTGGCACGAAAGAGGGTGGGAGCCACGGCTCTGCGCTACCCTCAGCCCTGCCACAGGGCTGGGAGGGGGGGGGCACCGCGCACATGCCACTGTGCACCTCGGGAACCGCGCACAAGGAGCCAGCACAGGGGGCAGAGAGGGGCCGGCGAGCGCTCACCTGCCCGAGGTAGCCAGGCGGCACAGCATCGCGGCGGGACGCGGCTCCGCTGCA
>NW_005842011.1:2045494-2050306 GCF_000455745.1 Alligator sinensis | reverse complement strand
GGGGCGGGCAGAGCCCAGCCCACGCCGGGCACGGGCGCTGCGGGGCCGCCCAGAGTCTAGGCCCTGCGAATAGGACCAGGCCCCACTCCTGGTCCCTGCGGTCAGGCAGGCCTGGCCATTCCTGGGCTTAGTTTCTCCCGTCTTGAGGTCAGCGGGATGTTGCGCCTGGCAACATGGCACCGCTGTGGCTGCCCTGCCGCGTGCAGGCTAAGGAGTGTGGCCTCCAAGCCTAGCACCGCTACAGGCCGTCCAGGACATGGGGCAGGCCTAGCGTGTCCTCGCACGCGACGGCCGGGGGTGGGAGAGGTGTACTCTGTGGCTCACGAGCGTGGCTTGGACAAGGGCTTTTGTACTGGATTGCAAATTACAACATAGGTAATCGGAGAGCCTGATGCCAGAGCTGCCATCTCCGACTTCAGGAGTTGCAGAGGGCTTTTCGTGAAGTCTCAGCTTCTGGCCTGGGATGATAACGCAACATGTCAGCTTTCATGTCAAACGGAATGTTTTAGCTTTTCTGGTTACAGGGGAAGACTGAAAAACACAAGCTGCTCCAGTACCAGAGGGCAAATAAAAAGAAACAAGGATTTATTTTTTTTATTTATTCACAACTTCTAATTCAATCATTTGGGGGACGGGTGGATGTATGGTTTTCAGCCCCCAGTACAGGCTGGGGGCTGACAGGCTAATCAGCAGCTCTGTAGAAAAGGACCTGGGGGTTACAGTGGACAATAAGCTGAATATGAGCCAGCAGTGTGCCCTTGGTGCCAAGGTCAGCGGCACACTGGGTTGCGTTGGTAGGTGTGTTGCCAGTAGGTCGAGGGAAGTGATTATTCCCCTCTATTCAGCACTGGTGAGGCCACATCTGGAGTAATGTGTTTGGTTTTGGGCCCCCCTACAGAAAGGATGTGGACAAATTGGGGCGAGTCCAGCCAGGGGCAACAAAATGGCTTGGGGGCTGGGGAACATGACTTCTGAGGAGAGGCTGGGCTTATTTAGTCTAGAGAAGAGAAGACTGAGAGGAAATTTAACAGCAGCCTTCAACTACCTGAAGGGGGTTCAAAAGAGGATGGAGACTGTTCTCAGTGGTGGCAGGTGGCAGAACAAGGAGCAACCGTCTCAAGTTGCAGCAAGGGAGGTTTAGGTCAGTTATTAGGAAGAACTTTCTCACTAGGAGGGTGGTAAAACACTGCAACAGGTTACCCAGAGGGGTGGTGCAGTCTCCATCCTTGGAGGTTTTTAAGACCCAGCTAGACAAAGCCTTGGCTGAGATGATCGAGTTAGGGATGGCCCTGCTCTGAGCAGAGGATTGGAGTAGATGACTTCCTGAGGTCCCTTCCAACCCTAACTTTCTATGATTCAGTGATTTTGTTCTGGTTTTTTTTAATGCTTCTGGTTGGCCATACTGATCGCAGGGAGACAATTTTCAATAAAAACACTTGAATGCGATAATGTAATGTGTGTAACAACAGGTGGAATCAGGGAGCAGTCTGCAGAGCTGTGATGTCTGTTCCTTTGGACTGCAGCTCCCAGAAACCCTTAGGGCTGGGGGCAAGGGAAAAAGAGGAAGAGGAAGCTTGAGGCTGGAGTAAAGGGAAGAGGGAGCAGTGTGCATGTGGGACCTAGACAACCTTGCACAGGGGGATGCAGAGTAGGAGCTCTCACTAGCTTGGTCAGCCAGGACTTCAAACTGAAGGAGCTGGACTCAGACTTGTGGGCTGCTGTTTGAACACTCTAGGGACTAAAGGTGTGGTGGGGAAATTAAGGTGCTGAGTGTATGTTACCCCAGTGTTGATGGTTCTTTACCTTTTACCTGTTCCCTCCCTTTAGCCTGTTGGCTTGTGACCCTAACCCCTATGATTCTCTTTATAAAGATAGGAACTCCCCCCTTGCTTCTTGTGCCAGTTTTTGGGGCCGTAGGGTTGGCATAGTTTCTACTTTCTATACCCCTGCTGGCCTGATACACTTAATGGCCTTAGATTTTATTTTCAGCTTTCGGCAGTCTTGTATCTCAACACTTCTTTCTTTTCTCATGCACACAACGTGCATTATTGCTAGCTGTGACCAGTGTGCAGAGACATAGTTATTCAGGTTAGTCTGTCTCAGACCAGTCCTGGAGTTTGTTATTCCAAAATAGCTCTTTAGGAATGGAATAAGCATTCCTGAATGACTTATTTCAGAATATCGATGTTCTTCTTATTCATATCCTATCTCCTTCTAAAGTCCTTAGGCTCCCAACTTCTAATGAACTGCACAGGCCTACTTCCATCCAGTGCTTAGTGAAGACAATGGGCTGTCATTTTGTATAAGCAGGCACTGGATATGTGTTGATTCAGTGTATTGACTGTGGAATATAAATTAGTGGTTCTTACATGGTTATTTGGCCACTTAGGGTCTGATGGCTGCAGTGTCCAACCCTATACAATCTGGTTTAAGAGGCTAATACAAGTAAATGAATGCAAGAGGAAATTACATTTATTTTATTAATCCTAGTCATAAATATCTAGTTGAATACATATTGCAGTCATATACACATATTTGAATATGTGAATGATAAAAAAGATAATATAATTAAATCTTTTCTTTAAAAGAAATCATTTGAAATATTTACTTTAAAAATGTTTTAATAAGATTCTAGTTCACTCAAGGTTTAGCCAATCTCTAGGTAGTAATCATATTGGCTGTACTGTAATTTTGTTACTGTTATAACTTTGTCTACCCAACACGAGTTGGCGACTGGCCAATTTTGCTGGGAGATCGCAGAGCCAGCTGCCATTTTTGCGGGCTGATTGCGGTGAGCCCTCCATGCCTCTAATTCAAGGGTGAACAATTATTTCAGGCAGAGGGCTGCTTACTGAGTTTTGGCAAGCCATCAAGGGCTGCATGATAGGTTGGAACCAGGAAGTAGAAATCAAGAGAGAAATGACTACATAGCTGATGTGGAACAAGAGTGTCCGAGGTGCAGAAACAATTTCTACCCTGTTACCCAAAATATAAGAATACCTAAACACACTTTCCTTGTAGTTTTGCAAATGGCCAAAGGTATTCAAAACTGTGCATAACTGTAGAAGAAACTAAAAAAGATGAGAGAGAGCTATAGCCTCTGCCACTTAATTGGGAATGAATGGCAATGGCAAGAGGAAAGCATTAATCTTATCATGAGCAAATTGCACCTAACTCTGATGGTCACCAAAAGGGTGTGTTTTATACTTTGATAACATTATGCCAATCAAGTATTTTAGTGTATTTTTTAAAATTAGCAATGCTGTACAGATGCAAACTATGGAGCATGTAAGGTCCTGTTTTGATGGGCAAAAATACATGTTTTTCTCTCTTAACTCAGTTGAGTTTGCTTAATGTGACTTGAAAAACCTATCAGGGTACAGGCTGAGACTGTTAGTTGGCAGTTTTATAGCCAACTTCAGATGTTAGCCAGTGTCTTGATGAGATTTGTAAATAGTATTAAGCTAACAGAGTTCAGCTAACACAATTGAAAACCCACATCCTTTTTGTCTATTAAAACAAGACCAGGAAGGTTAGATTTAAGTAATGGATATAAAAACCAGCAGCTAAGATATTTCTCTGTCATATCACGCTGACCTACCTGATCTTGTTTAACCATACAATCTGAGCCAGGTTGGGCCTGCTTACTATTTAGATAGAAGACTATTAAATGGGAGTCAGTTCTATGCTCTTCTTTCAGCACCAGATGGAGCTCTTTTCCAAGCATTTTTACCATTGGTTGATTCAGTTATCCAGTTGTGCTTCAACAGCGTATGTGCAACAGAAATCAAAAGCAAAGGAGAAAGAAAGAATTAAGAAATCTTTGATTTGATCCTCTGTCTTGATTCACACATTCAGGTCACAGTTAAATCCTGAAACTTCCACTTGTCTAACATTGCTAAGCTCTAGCCTTTCTTCTCAGTTATGCTAAAATTCCCCTTGGATGCTGACAAATGCAAGAGTCTCCATTTTGATCTTGACGACTACAATCTTGTTCAGGTTCTTTCTCTTCCAAATTCTGTTGCAAAGGCCATTCCATGACTCATCACTCTGAACTGATTTTCTCTTTTCTTTGTACCCCTCCACTTGTTGCCTTTCCTCTACCACATCAAGAACATGCTACTTGCATGGGCAGATCTAGGATTTTGAAAAGGGGAGTACAGATGGTGCGGTGCATCATCACATATAACACAACACAGATTTTTGTCCAGTTAAAAAGAAACTAGAAGCTTCACTAATAAGTGGGGGCCTAGACCTATATTATTTCATTTAAGATTGAAACAAGAAATGTTATTGGAATGTGCATTCATTTGCTATATCATATATATGTAACACAACAAACTAGGCAAAAATAATCCAAAATTGTTGTTACATTAGTCCTGGAGTCAGTATAGAAATGTATGCCTCTCTTTCAGATTCATAAAACAAAATCAAGCCTTCTTGAGCATCTGGACAGTGCTTCCAAAGCTTCATTGAAAGTGATGTTCATACCTGAGCAAATGTTTCCACACCTAAGTTAATGTTTTTAGCTTGAGTTAAAAAACAGTTTGCAGGGCTGTAAAATGGGAGCTACATTACTAGAAGCAGTTAACAGATAGCAGCCTTGCAGAAATAAGGATAGCTGCAACAGTGGAACCATTAAAGACTATTTAATAGGAAACTGGGTTGAACTTCTTAACACCTGTGGAATTATGAGTTTAGAAAAGTAAATTATTATGAGCCATTAAGTGATTCCCTCACTGCTGCCTAAATAGAAATGCCACTGCTAGGCAGTTGGCTTTTACCTTTAGCTAAAGCAGGAATCAAGGGGGG
>NW_005842011.1:2031463-2045463 GCF_000455745.1 Alligator sinensis | reverse complement strand
GGGGGGCAAGTGAAGCCCCCTGGATCCACCCGTGACTGCTTGTCTTCTATTTTAAGACTCTTTCCTGTCTGTTCCAGCCCTATCACTCTGACGGGGTATTGTGACGTTGCTTCTGCACCTTCATTTTGAAAATACTGCCATGCCAATCTTGCCTGATCACCCTGCTACTCCTTATGAGTGGGAGGATTTCCCAGGGAGTATCCACATTGCCACATCACTTGCTTTCTTTCAAATCCCTCCCTAAAATGCTTGTGAACCCAGCATTCATTCCTGCCTGTGGCAGGGAGTCAGGCCAAATGATCTGCTCAGGTCCCTCCTGACCCTAGCTACTATGAAACTATGAAAACTTCCTTCTTCAGTGATGCCTACAAACAACTCAAGCATAGTTAGACAAGTGACTTGCTGTGATCATTGTCATTAACGCCAATCAGCAGGGATCCTTGTTTTCTCTGATAAAAAAATAGCCCAAATTTTCAGATTAAAAATGGTAACCCAAAATCCACATTTTTCCACGATCAAAATGAAACACCACTAATTCATTTTGATCACAGAAAAATGTGGATCTTCGGTTACCTTTTTTAATCCAAAAATTGGGGATGTTTTTTAATCAGAGAAAACCAGGATACCCGCTGATCAGTGTCACAACCATTTCTTTATGCCTGGAGTGTCAAAATCATCCGGCCTTGCAGGCCAGAGTGGGCCACACTGGATCCAGGGTGACATGGCATGCAGCACACACCCCATGCCAGCCTCCTATGCCATGCCTGCCACCAGCCCAGCCCTGCATGCCGTGTGCAATGTGGCCCAGCTCTGGGGCTTGCACTGTATGCAGTACATAAGCTGGACCTGGGGTCTTGGACACAACACAAAGGGTCTGGGTGTGGGCTGGATATGCAGCACCCATGCAGTCTGGCCTTGTGGTGGTCTGGATTGGGCCCAAGCCATCCATGGGAGTCAAAGTCAATGCACAGGACTGGTCTGGTGGGGTGCCGGACAGAGTGCGTGCCTAATGCTGGCCGCCTCTGCTACATGCAGCACCTGTGGCAATGACTCCAGCCCCCATGCCATACTGACTCCACACCCTTTACCCCTTCTAGCCAGGGCAACACATGTACTGCTACACAAGAAAAAACTCTACAGCAGGGTAGTTCAGTACTTGCATTTTATAAGACTGCCTTGCTGCAGAGTTTATTAGTTTCGTGCATCCTAATAGGAGTGCATGTGTAGATGCTGTGATGTTTACTGCACAGTTAATTAGTCAACTGTGTAGTAAACATCCTGTGTAGATGCACCCATTTTCATTGATATACCAAACGCTCACTTTTCTTTCCTACAGCTAAGAGACTATTTTAGTGTGCAGTTTTCCTCTGCTGTTTGCCCCTAATTGAAGCCAAGTTCCTTTGCACATCAATTTCTTCCACAATGCTTTCTATCAATAGACAACAATAAGCAAGAAAGAATAGGAGCTTTAACACCCTTCAGGTGCTGCCACTTTGATTAGTCAAGATGCCTTAGTGTTTTTCTTTCTGTGGCTCTAGTAATCCCATCTGTACCTAGCTCTTGAAGATCTATGTTTTGTTATTCTGTTCACTAAAGCCCTAATTCAGACTCTTTAAATATGTTTAACTTAGGCACAAACTGAAGTTTGAATTTTTGAGTGTCATAATGCCCGAGTGGTAGGAGTTTAGGAGCTGGCTTAGATGACCTCTTGAAGTTTCTTCAAGCCCTATTTTTTCTATGATTCTAGGATGCTAGTACAAATTAAGTAGTCACCTTAGACCAGGATCCAAAAAAGACTTAGTATGAAGTGAGATTCAAGTGCAAATGTGGCACTTAGAGTCAAACTTGTGATTCCAAGCTGAGTTTAGGTGCCACATTTCCAAAGGGCTCAGCTCTCACAGAAAAATAAAAATTGAGTCTGACATGGAAGGCGAAGTAGAGTGTTACCCAAAAGAACTAATAGCAGACCAAAAGAAACCTCATGAAGTTCAATAAGGACAAGCACAAAGTCCAGCAATAAGGACAGAACAATCCCATGCACCAGTAAAGGCTGGGGACTGACTGGCTGGGCAGCAGCTCTGCAGAAAAGGACCTGGAAGTTACAGTGGACAATAAGCTGAATGCGAGCCAAGCGGGCCCGTGTTGTGAAGAAGGCTAATGGAATACTGGGTTCCATTAGCAGGAGTGTTGCCAGCAGATCGAGGGAAATGATTATTCCCTTCTATTCAGTACTGGTGAGGCCACATCTGGAGTGGTGTGTCCAGTTTTGGCCTCCCACTACAGAAAAGATGTTGGAGACAGTCCAGCAGAGGGTAATGAAAATGGTTACAGGATGGGGGGCATAACTTATGAGGAGAGGCTGAGGGAACTGGGCTTTAGTCTAGAGAAGACTGAGGGGATTTAATAACAGCCTTCAACTACCTGAAGTATAGTTACAAAGAGGATGGAGTTAAACTGTTCTCAGTGGTGGCAGATGACAGAACAAGCAGCAATGGTGTCAAGTTACAGAAAGGAAAGTGTAGGTTAGATATTAGGAAAAACTCTCTTATGAGGGTAATGATAATGAAGCACTGGGACAGGCTACCAATTGAGGCTGTGGACTCTCTATCCTTAAAGTTTTTAAGACCCACGTAGACAAAGCCTTGGCTGGGATGATATATAGGGGGTGGCCCTACTTTGAGCTGGGGATTGGACTAGAGCAGTGGTTCTTAACATGCAGAATGTTACCAATGTCACGAGTTTTGCTTGTCCGCAGCTTGAGGTACAGTTCCCCCCAAACCCCTGCACCTATCTCCTTGAAACTTGGCAGGCTTTGTGGCCTCAGCAAGAGCTACCATCCCTGCAGTTTTCACTCTACTGTGGCTTCACACACACACACACACACACACACACACGTTTTGCTTTTAGGACTTTGAGGTGCAGTTTCCCAGAAACCCCTGCATCCATCACCTTGAAGTGTCATGCTCTCAGCAGAGGCTACCATCCTTGCAAGTTTCATCCGAAGCAGCCAAAAGACAACAAAGTTATAGATATTTCATTGGTTCCCCATTATACTCTATGGCCAAATCTCCGAATCAGCTCTGAATCTTCCAAAGCGATTCGGCTGAATCAAATTGGAAAAATGATTTGATCTCCAAATCGAATCTCTGGCATCCAGATCAGCCAAATCTGAATCGATTAGTTCCCTACTTGCACAGGCCTAATTCCTTATGCTGATGTGGATGGAATAAAACAGTCCCAGTCTGTAACAAAGGTTGATATGAGGTTCCATCTGTTAGAATTAAAGATTTTAAAGTCAAGAAAAAAAACTCAGTAACCTTCATCCAAGAGTCTTTGAAGAAACTAGTTTTCTGAACAAGCTGCTCAACAGCTCTTGGAAAACTAGATAAATTTAAAACATCTGAAGAACTGCAAGCAATTCCACAAGGCATTTAAAAGGCCATATAGGATAATCTGCTAGTTAAGATGTTAGCCCCATCACAAATCAAGTAAAGTGAGGGACCAGTTAATTTGAAGACTGAAACAGCAGATTTTGGAGACTAAAAAAAGCCATTTCATGTCAGTATATATAGTTTCGTGGAAGACAGTTCTTGTGAAACAAACTTTTTTTTCCTTGTTAAACAAAATTATAAGGCTACTTGTTCAAGGCAACTGTGTTGATACAGCATTCTTTGCTTTGGAAACAAACAAAAAAAAAAATCATCGACTCTAATACCATATGAGATTTCGATTAAAAGTCGTATCAAATAGAATTAATTGGTATATACTATATTGCTTAAAGGCTGGCTCAGACAGATCTCAAAATGTAAAAATTAATGGTGAGACATCAACAAGGCCCTTGACAGGAAAGTTCCCCAGGGATCAGTTGTTGCCAATTGCAAGATGTCTGTGAACAAAGAATGTAGGTTGATTGTCCAGGATGGGGGAAGAGTGGGGGCAGTGTTGTTAAGCAGTGATTTCAACATTTGAAGTCATTGTCAAACACACACACACACACACGCACACACACACACAATATCTTTGGACATATAAAAAGAGGAGTGTCAAGTAGATGCAAAAAAGTAAACTTGTTCGGTATGAAGTACTGAAAAAAACCACAACCACAAAGCATTCTGCTGTTCATACGTTAAGGAGAATGCAGAAACTCTGGAGAGAGTTCAAAGGAGGACTATGGAAATGTTCCAGGGGCTGAAACATGTTTTATAAAGGTGAGAGACTTAAGCTCAGCTTCTTCAGAGCTCACTGAAAAGGTTAAACAATAACACGATCTTTATTAATAGATCTTTTCTCTACTTGTAAGTATATAACAACAGAGTTTAAAAACTGGCTGATAAGGGACTGTCATGATCTAGTGGGTGAAATTAAAGTTAAGACAAATTTAGCCTTTAAACAGATGTAGTTTCTTAGCAAGCAGTGCGAACATTGGAATACTTTGCTAAGGGACATGGCATATTCACCATAACTTAAGTCTTTAAAATGGGTGTCACCACTTAGTCTTTAAAGTGAGTGTAGGGAGCTTTCTAAAAGCTTTTTCTCATCCATCTTCTGGGATTTTTTTTTAATTTTTTTTTTTTAAACACACCACCTATGCAATTTTTTTACAACCTGTCAAAATGGCAACTATGGTTCCATCTGCTCTCATGAATCTGTCGATCTGCTTCATACATGATCAGATACTGTAAATTATAGTACATTTAAAGGTTTGCTATTTGGAAAGCAAGCCAGACATCCTTGCCTTTTTAGTTGAAAGGCAAACTGCAAAAAAGGAAAGGGGAGGGGGGAATGGGATAGAGGGAAAGGAATTAATTTATACATTCCCTCCTCAAAGTTTATGTTCATCTCTTACATCAAGGACTCCATGTTTCTTTGATTAGGGAACATGCCTTACCAACTTTATAGACTCAAGGTACCATTACCATTATTTGGTCAGATCTAATGCAAAACAAGAGCTTCAAGCAGTAATTTTTTTCATCCAGTCTTTAAGAGCTTGTTGTTGAATTGGATCACGGTGTTTCCAGACTGGCAACTTTTATTCAATTCATGACCCCACTCTCACTCCAGCCCCCGTTTCCATTTACTATAAGCTAGCCCCTTTAGAAAGACATTTACTGTTGATTTTGCCGTTCTTCATTACAACCCGTCCGTGCTTTCTTGGACGTAGATGAGAGTAGCCACAGGGGGGCAGTTGCAACCCAGTAATTCAGGAGGAACAGGAAGGATTGTACTCTGGCTGGCAAGTCCCTTACAGTCAGTGAAGTAACGAAACACGTGGAGCGCTAACTGGACACTGGCCCCCTCTTTTTAAAAAAGAACTGGCTTCTGCTAGGAAGTTTGCATGAAGCACGCAAGGAGATTCAACAGCAAAGCAATATATATGGAACAATTTACAATTGTCCATAGTTTGGCTATATAGGGCAATAAGAAAAAGGACTAATTTATCCATCAGTTAAAAGAGCATGTACCATACATTTAGGTTATAGGGGCTTCATCTCAAGCAGCGTTCAGCAATCCAAGGAGGCAGAAAAAAGAACAAACACTCCTTTCACTATACAGGATGAAACCTAGACTGCTATGAGTTCAGTGGAAGTTTCATCACTGACTTCACTGAGGATAAAATTTCCCTTGAATATTAGAAAAGCAGTGATTATGCAGTATTTGCATTTAAAAAGGAACACACTAAACCTCAGTGATCAACAAAATGTGATTTTCACACAAACACACACACACACACACACACACCATTGCCACTTTGTATTACAATGAATTAAATGGGTTATGACTGTGTGTGCACGCAAGCATATTGTAACTTTGTATTAAAATGAATTAAATTAGGAGTTATACCAGTTGATACATCCATAAATACTTAGAAGCTGGTAAAAATGTGCAGAAATCTAGAGCCCGTTTCACATTTCTGCATTTAGTGTTATTTATGTTGTGATTCATCAAATGTTTTGCAGAAGTTGCAGTAAATGAAACTGTTACTTCATGCTTTTGTCTCATTAACTGGTATGTTTTGCAAGGCTATTTTAGTTGCTTCTAATTACTAACTGACTTTTTCCATTTCATCTGCTTGAACACGAGCATATGCAGGAGGTGGAGGAAGATGGAAAGAGGGAAATTTGTTTCTTTTTACATTGATACTAGTATAAGTTAACTGCTCAAGTAACTTGTAAAAATTATTTAATAATATTTAATCAAGCTTAATTTAGGAACCTCTCAAAAAGACTAGTCTCTGAATGTTTTCAAACTACTATTCTATCAGTTTTAAAAATGAATGTTTAAACAATATGTAAATCAAGAAAATGTCATATTAATCTTTTAAGATTTAAAATGCAAACATACTAACATTTTTAACTGCCATTTAAATTTGAGCAAAACCATCTTTTAATAGTCAAGATCTGACTATAAAAGGGGCAGTCAATTTAAAAATTGCTTCTTTGCAAATTATTTTTAAATCTACTGAACAGAAGTGTACTCTGATGAAAGAAAACTTTTTTCATCTTACTTTGTACACTATGTACCCGCCCCCAGTAGTTTCTCTAGCATATGCTTATTTTACAGCAAAAAGGGAGGAAGTTGATTAAAAAACACACAAAATTAAAGAGTTCACTGCATGTATAGTTTACCCAACTACTTTTGCCCTTACTTAAAATTTACTGTACTTCAAATTAACATTTAACCGCAATCCAAAAAATGAATTACTTTTCCCTAATAGCAGTGTTCAATAGTTATTTCCAGTCCCTATCTCTTGGGTGTTGTTTTATAGATGATTATTGGAGCACACAATGACGCACATTATTATAGTACCAAACATTTTTATAAACTAGTTTAAGATGATTTGTTGAAGGTATATTAAAAAAAAAAAAGTTGCTTTCCAGATAGCAACTATGTGGCAAAAATGTTTTGGTTCCCCCAACTCTAACCCCTAAATTAGAAGTTTTCTTCCCTAACGACAAATCTGAAGCACAGTACTTCTATATCATCTTTATCTAGTGTAAATGTACTTCAAGGCAATCATTACTGTCTCATTTTCATGCTATCATTAAAAATGATAAAGTGGACAGAGCACATCATTAGAAATTCAAGTGCTAGAGAACTTGATTGTTACTGATCAATAAAAAGTGCAACTGAAAATATACCTGTCCATATAAAATGATTTTAAAAAAAGAAATCAGTCTACCTTTAACTTGTAGGCAAAAGCAGTGTAACTGATCAAGTCAAAGAGGCTGTGGATTACTTGCTTCTTTATGTTTTGTAAGTTTAATATTGTGTATTTGCACACAGACCATTTATAGCTTTGTAATAGCCTGGTTCATGTATATCAACTTTTTATCCACAATCAGAATTTTCCCCACTTGCTTATAAAAAAAAGGCAGCAGCAACCTGTAAGATAAGCCCAGGGAGGCTAACCTGAAATTAAACTACAAGCACTTACAAATTAATACAAAATAGCACATAAAAACCTTTACTCTTTGGTATGACTTGTACTACTCTGTTTGGCAGTAGAGGAAAACCAAACAGAAAAATTGAGTAAAAATTCACAGCATACTAGTAGGTCTTATGAAACTAATGGAGGCAAGTAAAGAAGTTAGGTTATTAAAAGTTTTATTTAGGTTTGGTCAGTACAGGTAAGATAATATTGGAGTCACAGAGCAATATGCATAAACAGGATACAACAGTTTTTTTTAAAAACTGAGTAACTATGCACACAAACTTCTTAAACATTCGGTCACCTAAGGAGAAAATGCACAAATGCATGGTGGAAAAAACTGTAATTAACACTGAAACTACTACAGGACTCCTTCAATAAGTCCGTCTTTTAGTGATAAAACTACTGTACTGAGCAAACTTGGCAGTCATAAACTCACAGCTATTATGACAAATTTTGAATGTGGTGTAAATAAGTATAACAGTATGAGTTAGAATGCCCTTACACAGCACAGGTTCTAGATATACACAGATTTGTACAGACATCATTTATGTTATACTTTGCGGAAATAATTTCCATTTTCAACTTCACATTAACTCATATAAAAATAACTTGAGCCTACACAAACGTCCTTTTAGCAACATTCAACGTAATTAACTGTTAAAATTTCCAAAGTGGCGGCAGAGGGATTGAAGCAAAAAGAAACCCACAAAAAGGCAAAACTGTGACAAGTATGCACTAATTTAAATGGTTTCTGGACAGTATCCTCTCCCAAATCAAGTGACACTGTATAAAAAAAAATGTTGCGGGGGGAAAAAAAAATGTTACAAAACTGAGCCCTGCACATTTACACTGGAGTCCAAACCATTCTGAACATGACGAGAACCCACAGTTCTATTACCTTTCATGCTCACTGTTTTTTCCTCTTGAGGATCATGATTGGAGTCTGTGTCATTTGAGTGGTGAGTGAGAGAGTTTTCACTGCCAGTGGGAGAGTCTACACTTTCATACCCCGTACTGAGTTGGTTTATGTAGCTACCACCTCCTCTGCCAGTTCTATCTTCAGAGTGGTTGGACAGCTTATTACCATTCCCTGGAGAAGCTGGGAAGTCTTCTTCTGTGCCACTACCCTCCCTATAAAATCCAGGCCCAGACGTCCTCTGATGGGAGGAGCTGCCATTGCTTGGTCCGTTAGCCAGACGACTGCAGTCTTTACCCACAGCCTCTCCCTGGTCTGTAGGCTCAGATGATGGAGTCCTGCTGGAACCTGGGGCTGAGGCCTGGGACTGCTGCTGCTGGTACTGAGCCAACTGCTGGCGAGTCTCCTTCAGCTGCTGCTGGAGAATTAGAATGGTGCTCTGCATACCCTCTACCTCCTCATCAAGCTGGATGATGAAGTCATTCAATTCTATATAGAAAAAAAACCACATTTGTAGCACACACTTTATAGCTCATATCTTGAACCTCACAGATAAAACACAAAACTATCATCTACTTTGAGTTATGATTACTAAACATTCACGGGCTGACCATGCCACAAGGCCTATGTTTTCAGCTGTCACATCCCCATGTTGACACACTTTTAGGAGATCTCTAGGAGGAAATTCTGAACTGCCATCAACATACTCTTTACACTGCTGTAAAGCAGGTGTATGAAAGAATTCATTTCTTAGACAAAAGGAAGGCTGCAGATCTGTTAAGAAAGCCTTATTTAAAAATAAGAGTAAATGTATCTGGAAGAGAAATTAGTTTCCAAGTATAGTCGTTTAGCAGTTATAACAAAAATTTAAACTAAGAACAGTACACGTTTATGCAATATAAAAAGGCACATGATGTTCAAAATTAATTACTTTAATGCCAAATGTCTTGATTATTTTTCTCTAAGATATGCAAGAGAAAGTAATTTAAGGTTGGCATATTAGATAATCTTGACAGAATAGTTAACCTAAGTTTACAGCATTTTCACTAACAGTAATGTATAAAGAGAAAACTGATTTCCTCTCAGTCTGCACTGAGGCTACAATGTTGGCAAATGGGGAGAAAATTACTTGTAAACTAGGCAAAAAAAACCTCATCTGGCATCAATACAAGGAACAGAACACAATGCAGTTTTCTGTCACTTTACAGATTAAAGCTTCTGTATTGGTTTTAAAAGTTGGAGTTTTTTAATTCTGAAAAAAATATTCTAAAATGACAATGCAGATCATGTGCAGCTACAGAAAAGAAAATGATCAACTATGCATAGAATCAAGCTAGAAGTTACTAAGGTCTCAGGCCTTTCATAACCTTGCTAAGAACATTTAGTTTACTACGGAGAATGCGTTCTGAGCATTAACAATTATTTCCAAGTCATTCTGAAGCTCAAAGCTCCATACTACGTTCAAGCATAGAGATCAGCAGATGTAATTCTTAAAAAAGGAAATTTGCTTGCCCTGTCTTAATTAGCATTTGATAAATTTAGATGAAGTAAGTGAAGGAATTTAAACACGGCTTCCTTTTTTAGGGAATAAAAAAGGTAGTCCTTTCCAGTAACACTGAAAATTAATGCCAGAAGTTGCAAAAATATTATCCCCTAGTACGCTGGCCTAGAGTAGTTGGGGAAGTTACTTCAAAAGAAATTCAAATTTTAGCAGCTGGGACCAGGAAGGAAAAAAAACAGGGAACTGCTGTTCTAGATGCTATGTACCACTCAATAAACTTACTTTTTTGTACATAACAATCCTACATAGAACAAGATTAAAAAAAAAAACACTGCATCTCCAAAAACCACAAAAGGAGGATAATTCAATAAAATCTGTATAGTTGTCAGGACTTCACCTACTAAAACTGGACAATTGGGTTTCAGCTACAGTCAACGTTTAAATCCTTTTTTTTTTTTTTTTTTAAAGGAAGTATGCATCCTATGAAAGCCTCTTATAACATCACTATCAGGTAAGGGAATTTTGTAACACACTGAACTTGGAATTGTAAGTCTGGGATTCTTTTACTTTCCTTTTAACCATAAACTAATCAGTTTACAAATAGCTTCAGTTGCAGATTCTCTGCAGGGAAGTGTTTTATTTTAAAAGTAACAGCCTATTTTTCAGTGAAATCCTGACAGCAAGCACAACTTTCCTGATTATTTCTACTGATTTTGTTTGTTTTAGTAATCTTGAAGTGAATCAAATTTGACCTCAACATCCCATGAACTTAAAAATTCAATTTGAACAGTTTTAGGCCTAATTCAACAGTAGTATTTGCAGCCTCAACAAAGAATACCATATAATAGCTCCCCACCCTCCAAGGGAAACTATGTTTCAATCTTAGTGCCCACTTTCATGAAGTTACAACTCTCTCCTTGGCAGTCAGTCTTAATATTCTTTGGAGTTTTTTTTTTATTTTTTGTTTTTATATATATAGCTTAATTCTGCAAAGAAAAATAGTCTTGTACTCAATAAAATGGAATGATTCACAATAGCCATATGACCAGCAGAATAAATGAAGCCAGTGCAGATGCAAGGCAGTTTCCATTTTCTTAAAAAATCCCTTACCATCCTGACTGCTTTTAAGTTCCTCACTATATTTCTTCTGTAAAGCCAACTCTGCCTCAAGCTGTGCAATGCGTCCTTGTGACAGCTGCCTTCCAAGCTCTTGATTCTCCTGGATAAGCATTCGACACTTCGCCATTAACTTTTTGCCTGTTTGGCTGCAAAGGAAAGAGCCATCTATCACAAAATGAAGACAAACCTTCTATAATTTTCCTCAAATTACAATTATAAAAAGGATAGGAGATGTGACTTCTGCATGTCACAAAGAAACATTACGCCTTAAGGTAATTGTCATAGCAGAAAGTCTCCCTATAGTTACCGCATGCTGTTCCACTGTCTGTTGATCTTCTGTCGCTGTTCCATAAGAGTGCAAGGCAAATTTTATTACTGTGAACACAAATGGCCAGTGTTCCTTTTTTTGTTACTTACAGCCAAACTACCAACAGGGTCACAGAATGTATGAGACTATTCTTGAAAAAAATCAAGTATCTGATTAAAGATCTACCTGGTTATCTAACAGTTTGAGTACTGCATAAAAATATATTGATTAAGTTACAAACATTAAAGATATTCCCTTACTTTAGATATTCCACAAGTCATTCAAGTTTTTTTTAGGATCAGAGCTGTAATTAATACTGGATTTCATTCTTCTGAATATTGTTTAGGTTCTATTATTTTAAATATGTAAAGTAAAGTGAAAAATAGAAATATCTTACTTAGTTCATTTATCTGCACTGGGAACAAGTTTGTCTATTTCCATAAATGATACAATCAGCTTCCCATTTGTATGTCTTTCACAGTGAAAGAGGGAAAACAAAAGGAAATGTATTTGAAGAATATATAAAATGGCAGGACAAGAGTGACTTTTTAGGACTGACCAGGTTTCTAGTCAACAGTGGCCTTCAGCATCTAATAATCAAGATAGCGAATGAGATCCATGCTTCATACAAAAAAAAACAGACAATATGCTCTTTCTGTCAAATCAGGAACACCTGCACATCTTTAATCTTCATGTTAAGAATGGCAGTGTAAATAAAGCATTATAGGAACCAGTAAGCAAATTAATATATAGGCAATAAAAGTTGATTTTATTACAAAATAAAATTTGATAGCTAAAGCCCTTAACACACTTGTGATCTGCCAAAGCTAGAGCAGCAAATCACAAATATTTTGCCTTTGAGGTTCAGCAATACAGTGAAGCTGACCTCTTTTTTCCTCCCCCTCCCCCACCACAGGAAGTGAAAGCCCTGGAAAAAACAGACAAACAGATTTATTGCAAATTCAACTACAGGACTTGTATTAGCTGACAAGCCCAAGGAGGTCAGCTTGGAGCTGTATAAAGTAACAAGGACAGAATGAAATTTTGAAGATTAAAAGGTAAAGCAAGTTTCACTAGTATGCTTCACAGCCACAGTTCTTTCCTGCAACAGTGGTGCCCAACCAAGTCAATCTCAAATAAGCACCTTGCAATGAATTAAGGTTTCAGCACTCAAGCCTTCAACACTTTAAATTTTTAAAAGCTCTGCCCATTTTAAAAGTCTTCAAACTGACTCTCCATCTTTCAGATGGGCTGCTCCAGAAGATATCTGGCTGTGTAAAGTAGTCCTGGAAGCCTGCAACTCTGCTAAGTGCAGCCACCTGTTCTTTTTCTTGATGTGAAGTCCAATGTCAGGTCCTTGATGCTTAAAATTGTGCTGACCTAGTACAATCCAATCCAAATAACAGTTTAAGATAAGTTCCTCTGTGTAAACCAGGACCTCTTTGGAGTTAACCAATGACAGGTGTTAGAAAAAGTTTTAGGCAGACATGAAATGATTTAGCCCCTTGCAAGTTCCTGTTACTGGTATGTTTTTATTCTGTATTCATAACCACTTTGGATTAGAGTTCATAATTTTTCTTAACACAGCCATTCCCAACTGTATTAATGCTTACCATCATTAACCTCAACTTTAACCACTTCAAATGCCTGTTAAATTTCTTTATTATATTTACTCCATTTATTACCTGTATAGGAATTTGCACAGTTACCTATAATGCAGTTTATTTTTCCCCCTCTAATTTTTTCAGATGTTTTGCATTTCTTAATGTGACCAAGTACCCTCACATTGCATGTTAAATTATATCATAAGAAGTCAATACATGCAGGGATATCAAAATAAGCAAATACTGAAATAATTCCTGTCATAGAACTAGATTTTTCAATTGTATGTTTAAAACAACCTGAATGCATCATTACAAAGCCTGTAAAAATGTAATCCGTTAGACTTGGAAAAGACATATTTATAGTAGTGAGCTTTCTGTAAGTGAAGTTTCTGCTGATGGTCTTTTTTTTTTTTTTAAATGCTTACTTCGTGCATCAAAAATCTCAATAGTGATTAAAAGGCTTAGTGAAGCCATTGGTTTGATTATATCCACTTTGCTCCTCTCCCTTTAAACATCACGCAAACATACAAATCTATAGTAGTGAAATCCTACAAGACTCATTGAGTTTGGGCTTCCAAGGGATTTGAAACAGACATGTTATAAGGACATTTAAGAATTCTGGAAGAGCCCATGCTCCCATTCAAACACCAGGTCAGGTGCTATGAAAAGAGGCATTAGGTTACAAGGAAAAGAGCCATAAGGGGAAAAAGTGTGGGTGGGATAAATAAAAAGTTCAACAATCCCTTTACAGCTTGAGAAATTTGGCTCTCTCTCTCTTTACTGTTGAGAAGAAAGTTATGAGCCCAATTATAAATATTTAAAATAGCTAATTTTGTATTGGGAAAATAATTTATATTGGGAAATGTTGCGGATATATAAATATTAGCAAAACTACTTTCTTTGATGCTTCTGTTTGAAAGGAAGGCAAAGTAGTAATAAATCTGTCAGTTTAGTGTCACACCTAAGTCAAATCCCAAAGATATCTGTTTAGCAACTTCTACCAAAACATATCACCACATTTAGGAACTCCAAATAAACCAAACAATCTGCACAGGATGCCAGATGAATCCACCATTGCTACCTTTTTGACAGCATATTAAAGTAAGTAAAAAAAAAAAAAT
>NW_005842011.1:2000941-2031375 GCF_000455745.1 Alligator sinensis | reverse complement strand
TTTTTTTTACACAAATGGCTTGTAACACATTAACACAATTTACTTATGCAAGTCTTACCTCTATTTGATGCTATACTGTTAAAACATTAAATAATGCCATAACAAAAAAAATGTAATATATGTATAAAATTAAAGAGATGAACCTCTGGCAAATTTTTATTTTTTCCTGTGGTAAATCCACTGCTTAAGTAAAAAGCCTACACACAAGCACACTACTCTATCTTCTGCATTAATTACCTAAAGCACACTCAATGGTTCAACATACTGAAGAGAGCTGAAGAATGAATGTTTAATTAAACTGAATTAACCTTGATAAAATTGCATTTCAAATGATGAAACAAATTGTTTCCCTATTGTATAAGGCATCACTTTTAGTACAAGTTGGACCTGCTGTCATTTGTAAAATCTGACAACATTTAACTTTCCAGTGTTCAATGGAGTCATGAAATAAATGCCCAATTGATTTGGTCATAGAAACCTCAATATTCTAGGTGGAAATCAAGTCTAAAAATATACAATGACTATACCAGTCCATATAATTTCATAATTCTCCCCCATAATTACACACCTTGAACATGCACTCTGGGCTGTCCCATATTACTGGGCTGGCAAATAACTTGGGATACCGTACCAAGAGGCATCAAGAGAGTAGCAAAGCTCTTCAACTGATTCCACCCACAGGAGGATGCATGCATTTAAATATGTTTCTTTTCAGAGAGGAAGGCAACTCAGTTCTCTCCCATTCTAATTCATCCCCACAGTTTCACAGTACCATAGTTTGACCATTAGTGTTCCTTGAACTATATTTTACAACTATTTTAAGGCACATTCATATAGAAAGTGTAATACAACCCCCACTCCCAAAAAAAACCCAACCCATGTATACAAAAAGAAAAATATCCCACAAACACTGAAGAAGACAGTTACCATTGTGAGTGCCTTGTATATTGAGCATTTGAGACCATTCTTAGGAGAACAAAAAATTTTCATTTCTGCATGGAACCATGCAGTGAAATACTCCTCACAACTAGTTTCCTTATACATTCTAGTTGTGATCAAATATATATTTATTGCTTCAAACAATTTAAAACCTGCAATGGATACGACCTACATTTTTGTACAGTCCTAATTTTTTAGAAGTCCACAGTGTTACCAATCATCCAAAGAACAATTCATTATTTAAAATCATGTTGGCTTAGGCTCAAGTTAAGCGCTATAGAGCCCAAGTGTTAAACAATCAAATACGTACACTACCACTGATGTCATGCAATACCACTCTCTCATGGCTATTCAAAGCTGGTTAGCAAACTCTTATGCAAAATTCACCTCATTTTTTTCACCTGAGTTTTGACCCAGCAGTTCAGTGAACAAGCAGGAAGTCCAGTCTTATTGGCAAAACTGACTTAGTATCTCTAAGTCACTAGGCTCAAGGTTAAGAGCGAAGCATATTCCACTTCTACATTTTACAGGAATTTAACATGTTCAATTCATTATTTATAATCTCTAGGTTCTCTCTCCTCCACACTGTCTGTAGACACAGTATGCCACAGACTTTAGACTTCTGTTTCTCCCTCTATTTTCTTCAATTAGAACCATTTTGCAAGTGTCTACATGGTCTAGAAAGATATTTGTTTCAGAGTTGGCCACTTCTTCAGAATAGTCCGATGCCATCAGGCCTCTGAAGCAAAGGGGAGAAAAAAGCTGAAACACAAGGTTCATCTGGTAAGTTTTACATTAAGCATTACAAGCTGGACAGTATAAGAATGTGGCTTTTTGGCTCAAAACGTCTGAGTCTTGGTGTGGAAACGAGTACTTGGCTGTCCCACCATAGCATTCTCGCAGTGGGACTGTCAGGGAAGTCTTGACTGGGGAGTATTTGTTTTTGTTTACCTATCAGGCGTAAATTTCCAGGCACTCAGTTCATTTTGGGCTTGTTCCAGTTTGTCTTTAGTCTGTTCCAGTTCACCTTTCATTTTTAGGAAAAATAAGTTGATGGCTGGGTCCACCATTGTTGATCTCAGTTGGGCAACGCTAGGCTGCTGGACTTGCTTGAGGTACTGAATCTGATTCTGCATAAAACAAGAGAAAAAGTGTTATTCAAGTATCAGTACAGTACACAAAGTTCTACAGTGATTCCAGTATAGGCAGTGTTAAAGTTAATCACATCTCTCCTACCAAGGATGTGGCTAGAAACTTGTTTTCCTTCAGTATTTTCCCAGCACTGGATTCAGATAGCAGGAAAATGAACCCAAAGAAAAGAAGTGATTGTTTACTTTCAAGATTAAGATTTTCTAAATCTAACTCCCCATAGCACCTCAAGTTTGCAGAGGACAAATTTAGGCTACTGCTTTTCCATTCTTTTCAAAGGAGGCCTACAGATAACAGAATTTGACTAGTTTCTATAACTAATAAAGGCCAAATCAGAGTGAAAACAGAAACACTGACATAAACAGTGTTTTTACTGCCAAAATGACTCTCTGAAACCCTTGTGTTGAAGATTGCTGACAGGCATCTGTAATGCTAATAGGCACTATCTGTAATATTCCATCCAGGCTTGACTTCAGGAAGTGTTTCAGGAAAAAAAAAATGTTTATATGAATTTAAAGCAGATTTTGTGTTGCAGTATTCACAACTAAAGCTGCCTATTTGTAACAAACAATAGAACTAGAGCAGGGGTAGGCAACCCCCGGCACAGGTGCTAGAACATGTCACGCAGACATTTTTCTTGGTACGCACACCTCAGAGGCAGACAGGGTGGAAGGGGCAGAGACTGTGCTGCTACAAGGGTCATGCACCTCACAGATGCTCCGCTATCCGCCTCCGATACACCAACATCTTACAAGCTGAGGTTGCATGCGTTTTGAGCACTCTGCCCAAAAACCCTGCACCAAGGGAATAATAGTAAAATTTACCTGTTTGCCTTTGACATGTCTGCCACTATTTGACAAATGTTTAAATCAATTTTTTCAACTTTGTCTTAATATATAAGAAGGACCACCAAACAAATAGCATTTAAAATTCCAAATCCAACTCATCGCATTATATTACAGATACAACTGTTTATTAGTTCGTTACAAAAACAGGAGGTACTAGATTAGACAGGAACTCCACACTTCAGAGAGAGAAGTGCAATTTTTAGCCATTACAGTCATTTAACACAAACCCTGTGGAAAGATGCAAGGGTCAGCTACTATATACCTCCATGGTTTTTCACTAACATCCAAAAGGTGCTATACATATAGCAGGCTCAACTAGCAAAACTGAGGAGCAAGATTCATGCAAGTGAAAAAAAACAAACCAAAAACATTTATATTTTACTTTGTGCATTTGACAGTGCTGCATGTTGCAGGCAGCTTGATCATTACCCTGCATCTTGTTTAGGCTAGTCTTTCACTCAACTAAAAAGGGAGAGGGGAGGGGACAAGCAACTCTAGCAGGGGAAGCAACGAGAGGAAACTTAAACATTTTGTACTTGAAAATACTTAAACTCTTAGAGATTGACTAAATTTTAAAATCTGATGATCTTAAAAGGGTACCATTTCTCTTGGGCTTCAACTGAAATAACAAGTTTTCTTTAATTGCTCATCAGGTATGTACAAGTTACATTTTTTGCACAATGAAGCTCCCCAAAAGTGCTCTACAATTGTAACATTACAAATGTCCACAGCAACAGAACACTTCTAAAATGGTCAATCACACAAAAATTTAACCCTCATCTGATGAGCTATCAGATGAAAGCGCTCTAGGGCAGAGCACCTTAGCAAACTTGTGTACAGGTTCACAGCTAGCATTACTTTTGGGAAAATTCTGCCCTCATCCCATGATCAGGCAGGCAGAGCTGGTCTCTTCTACCTGTCTCAGCACTGGGCTGAGCCAACCCTGCCCTCGGGCAGTGAGTGACAGCCTTTTATCCCAGTCCCTCCTCCTCCCTCCGGCCAGCTAAGAGCCACAGCCTGGCCTGGGGGAGGGGTAAAGGAGGATGGTATCTCTCTCAGCAGTATTCCCCAGATCTCCTTCCCTTCACCAGGGAGCTCTCAGCCAGCCAGAGGGAGGAGGTAGGGTTGGGATGAGAGGCTGTGGGGGTGTGCGCAGTGCCAACACTGGCCCCAGGCTTGGCTGGGCAATTATTAAGGTAAACTGACAAGGGCCATGCACAAAATCTTTCAGAAGATATCATTCTAACAAATTACAGATTAAAAGCAAATTGTATACTAAAAAAAAAAAATCAGACATCTACTTCAACATTTGATTTAAAAAATATATTTTTGTCCTGATTTATGGTTTTCTTAGTAGTGTATACTGGTGATTGCATAATAGCTCAAAATAAAGACTTACTCTTGTATATTGTGTCCGTGAAGGGGGGGGGGATTCACATATGTGGGGGGGGGGCAGTAGTCAAATGGGGGGGGGGGGGTAGGGGCTTCCCACGTGCTAGGTCCAAGGAGCCAGTTGGGGTGGGAGTGGGGAGGAGGAGGAGAGAGACAGGCGCTTGCGGGAAAGCTTGCCCAGGCAATACATTCTGCCCCACCCAAGCTGCGGCTGCCCACAGCGCTCCACGTGAGAGCAAGCCCTGCCCACTCCTGCCCAGGGCAGCCTGTGCCTTGCTCCAACCTCATATCCACTGACAGAACTTCCCCAGCCAGCACATACAGCTTCCCAGTGGCTGACTAGGTACTACTTGGCTCCTCCCACCTCCAGCAGCTCCTCCTCCTCCTGCATCTGCTGTGCCACTCCTGCTGCTTCCACCTACTCAGTCACCTGCAGATGGCTGCTCATCATGCTATGCAGGCAGAAGGCAGCCAGGAGCTGGCCCCATGCACTGGGGCAGGAGGGGCATTTATACACATGCAAGCACTGCAGCACCAAGCGCTTTTTAAAGCGCCCGGCGCTGCAGCACGTGCACTTGTATAAAACAGCAAAATGCACATCAGTCCTGAGAAAATGGCAGCAGCGCACTTCTGAAGCAACACAAAGGTGTTTTAATTCAAAAGCACACTGCCACCATTTTGTGCGCGCTGACGCTCATTTCACCATTTATACAAACATATGCCATGCAGTGCCAGGCACATTAGTTCACATGCTCCGCAGACTCAATTAAATTGAATATGCTCTGATGTGCTGGACTTCCAGTGAAGCAGACAAAGGTAGGTGTATCAAATGCCAAAGCTGCCCAGCTCCAGCTTCCACCTGTCACCTCCACTTTCCCACACTATCTGTTGCCCAGAGTGACACAGCAGAGCAGGAGAAGCTGAGCAATACCCAAGGCAGCTGCTGCAGCAACAGCAGGCAGCCACACCAGGAAGCTGTGTATGCTGGCTGGGGCCAGTGTGATGCCGTCAGCAGGTACAGGATGTGTGCAGGCAGGGCAGCCATAGACTGGATACAATCAAGTGGCAGGCTGGATCCAGCCTAAGAGCTGTATTTTGCCCACCCCTGGGCTAGCCCCTTTAGCTGCTCACAGCAGTCTCCAGAACCGGCAGAGCACACCGAGTGGCATGCAGCCAGAGATGTGGGTTTTCTGGAAAATTTGGAATTTGAAAATTTTCCAATGCCCTAAATAGAGCGTGATCTGATTTAGCATGTTTATTTGATTTATATTTGGAAAACAAAACTAAAAAAGTACTCCCATGTTAATTTTATGTCCCAATAGCCCCAAGTATTTGAACTGAAATATATGATTAGGAAAAATATTAAATATAGGACACTTAATGTGGTTTAAATGTTATATTCAAACAAATTCAAAGCTTTACATGGAAATAAATTATTTTTATTGGAATACTTGTAAAAATATAAAGACAATACACAATAGGATGCACTTCCTTTACATTGTTTAAAATTTGACAAAAACCATGAAGGCACTGAAAACTGTTGGCACACTAACTTGAACACACCCAAAGAACTGTACATGATATGCTGTGGTTGTCCATTCATCTACTTCAATAGAGCTTCACTCTCTTCCACAGGTGATAGCGGCACCTCCAGTTTCACTGTCACTATCCGTAGAATCACTTGCACTACTTGTTAGTTGCATTTCAGAATCAGATTGAGGCAAATCTGATTCAGAACTACTTTAACCACATTCTCTTTCGTCAGAGGATAGGCAAGGGCAACTTATCACACTGCATTTTCTTCACTAATTGTGCTTCTGAGTCTCCAGAAGCAAAAGATTCTGAGAAATAGAAACAAGCTTAGCAGTGCGTTCATTTGTTAGTCTATTCCTCTTTTTCATCTGGATTGAGCTGAAAGCCTTCCAGTTCCATTTACAAGAAGCTGCTGTTGGTGGAATGCTTAGGATTCTTAGAGCAATCCTGGACAAGTCAGGTGTTACAGTATCCTTTCCACCATATGAATGGAGACATTCTCTGCTGCCTGCCAAGTTTGCCTAATATTGTATCGGCATCCATTTATTGTTATTAAAGAATTTTATGGAACAATTAATTTTTAGAAATGGAAAATTTTCCATGGAAAAATAAAGCACTGGAAAATTTTCTGCCCCATGTCTCTGCATGCAGCAGCACTCCCTGCCTCCTAATCAGGGCAGGGAGGCTCCAAGGGCGCCCCCCCTTAACTCCCCACCATATGCTAAACAGTCATTATGTTCTATCCCGCTGTAACTTTTGGCACTTTATGTAAAATTTAAGTTACAATGCAATCACAAGAGCCTTCCTGCACTTCTCTACACGGATACAGGTAGTCTTTCAACTAATTTCACATTGGCAGCAAAATTTACCACAAAGATGGTTTGTTTGTTTTTTCTTCGAACGAAGTTTGGCACTTAAAATGAGAAGATCACAACACCCCCTCCCCTCCAAAAAAACAACCACCCCACAATACACATTAACAGAGCATAATGATTGAAAAGCCAAGCAGCTAAGAGTTAGGAAATCCTAAAAGTAAGGTTGCCTTTATAAACTTAAAGTAACTCCATAGTAAACATGCACTGAGAAGCTTTAATTTTCATCTATGAGATCCTTGACTCATCCAAGGCACAGTGGTACTCGGGTAATAAGAAACTATTCAGTATTTTATCTTGAATCGTTCAGCAGACAGCCCCAGGACTCATTTGCCACACACTTCCTTTAAAATAGCATTTCTCAACCCATGAGTCAGAAGAACATATGAAAGTATTGTGAACAAACGTTAAAAATGTATTCTTTTAAAAAAGAAAAACATGAGAACTTGTGGCTTTTCCCTTGCAGGCTGGCAGAGTTCCAGCCTGCACTGGGGCTGCTTGGGCCCCCCCCCCACCCCACACTGAAGGGCTGGGGGCAGTGGTTCAGGAGTGAAGGGCACTAGGTTGGCAGTGGCCACTGATATTTACAAATGGGTCCTGGTACAAAAAAAAAGGTTGAAAACCACTGCTTTAAAAAAAGAATTCTTAGTTTCCTGCCAGAGCTCTGAACAACTGATTTTATAAATTTTAATAGTCATTTATAATTTCAAGAAAAAGAAAAATTAGTTCACATATGACATAACACTAAAATCCAGAAGGATTATTTGTTATTAGCAGTGCTAAGTCCTTCAGATCCATCTCTTAACATTTCTACTGCTTGAGCTGATAGAGAAGCCAAAACAGTCAAGTTGGCTGTCATCCTCAACTTGGGTCAACACTAGAAGAAAAAAAAGAATCAGACACCCACTTTGCCAGTGAGTTTCACAAATTTTGTGACAGAACAGGAAAAATTAGACTGCAATCTTAGTTTCCCATTCCAAGTGTAGGAAGGACAGTGTTCCAATTGACAATTTTACCCATTCTCCTCCCTCTCAAAGGCTACTTTCTTCTGCCAATTTCCTTCAAATATATCTTTCCCCAGGTCCATATTCTTCTCCATACCTGGATCTTTGCCCCAGTCACATACTGTTCATCTATTCAGTCTCAGGCATTACCATTCAGGTTTCTCATCCTAATCTCCCCCTCCAGACTGTCCCCCCAACTCCCTGTTCCAGGACTCTCCTGACTTGTTCATCCCTTTTTCCTGGCTCTTTTTTGCCGAACCAATCTTAGTCCTCCCACTTATCTCCTGTCACGATCTACTTTCTAGTTTGTTTTTTATTTGAATCTAGAATGTAAAGCTTCATCATCCATGCTCCATGGACCCAGAAATAGAAGAGAACAAATCAGATACATTTTTTATTTTCTGTTTTCAGTTCCAGTGCCAGGACCCAGATGTGTCATTGCAGCTACAGAGAAATTCCTGGTCAATACCAGGTTGGAGAATGTTTAACAGCTTAACAACAGTGAACAACAGCTCAAGCTGTTATGCAAATCTGAGCATGTGCTATTTCTGAAGGCTTATAACTTGGTTAAGAGTTGGGTGAATTTTCACAAGAAAGGTAAAAGGCATGCCCCTGATAAAAGGGTTGTCTCTGGTAATTTTCAAGTTCCCAATCCAAAGCCCAGGAGATCGCAGCATTTTGAAGAAGAAGCTATCAAAAATTAACACAAACAAAAACCATTTCTAAGCCACCCAACTTTCTTTGAAATGGATTGACTCTTTTTGACTGAAAATTTCCAGCGAATTCAGCTAAGTAGACTCTACACCAAAAGTTTCAGACAAAGGATTAAAAATTGGCAAAAAAACTGGATTACAGACTTGTTTCAACAGAACCGGGCTGAAAGGCATTAATTAAAAGGGGCAGTGAAATTAAGTTTACATAGCTACACTCTGAGCTGCAACTACTGAGCAATTACAAAGCACTTAAGTTTCAAGGACAGTAAGTCAGGCATCTTTCGTGAGCAGTTTTATCAAAACACAGAAGTATCATGGAAAATACAAATGAAACAATAACACCTATCATATACCACATGACTTAGGGCAATATTAACAATTGCCATACAATTAAGTGAAATAGGCTATTAATATACTGAAGAATACAGATCGGTTTTCTATTATTTATACAGGATGTTACAAGATATTTACCTTAGCATGCACATACCTGTGACATTTTAATATTCAATTGTGATGAATAAATACTATTGAACTATAAATCTACCAAATATAATAAAGATTAGGAATGTCAAACTCACATGGCCTGGCAGACCAAATGAGTAACGCAGGGCCAGTCCATGGGCTGGATCCAGAACATAGTTTTGAGCTGGCCCACATGGATGGAAATTTGGCAACAGTGTTCGTCGTCATGGCTCCTGGAGCCCAGATAGCCACCATTCCTCCTATCACCAAGTCTCCAGCCCCATGAGCAGCCCCACACCGAGGATAATATAAAACTGCACTTTAGATAGTGCCTACTGGGCTCCTGATATGGCTGGAAATTTGGCAGCTAAATGATAAACAGACACATCAACTGCCACAGCTTCCAGAGTCCTGGTAGCCCCCAATTCTCCTGTTACCATATTTCCACCTACATGGGCCAGGTGCCCCTGGTGTATACCAATTATTAAAATGATACTAGTAAAATAATTAATTATAGATTTAAGCAGAAATTGGTATTTTCTGAGTCTAGATGATATAAAGGAGTGATAAATCTAGTTGAAGTCATCTGAGAGGGTGTCATTCTAAAGTTGTAGCAAACATAGTACATTGACCATACAGCCTGATTTCTATAAAATACAAACGTAAGAGCTGTTATTTTGGGGGCTGCTTCCCCCTAATCAAAGTGACACAATTAACAAATTTGTAACTGCATGCAACAGTTGAAACTTCTTGTTCAGTTACAGCACTGAATATACAACTCATTTTTATTTTGTTTTGCTACTCTATCCATATTGCTTTTAAAGTACTTACAGAAATACTTCCCTTCCAGTGCTACAAAACAGTCATCTCCCTCCTACATTTGAAGACTAGCAAAATTTTTGAAACAATGTATTACAAACTGAAATAAACAAAGCATCTGAAATAAAGGGGAAAAACCATCTTTCTTCATTGCTGTGCTTCTACTAAATAGTATATTTGATAGAGGAAAAAGTAGTATCCCCACCTACAATCAACTACTTGTTATGAAATTTAGGAAATATTGCTATGATGTCCCAAACATCTCAAAATTTTGTTTTAAGGAGCAAATCAAGCCAAATTTTTTGCATTTCTCTCTGTACGAAAAAGTTAAAAAAAACACGCCAAAAAACCAACAGCAGCACCTGTAAAAGGAATCTATGTAGCACAGTAAGATGTACGGTATTTATCACAGCTACAAACACGGGTACTAACAATGGAATTCCAACTGATCAAATTCTATGCAATGCCCACAATTTATTACCTTGCATATACAATTCCTGTCTTGCCAGGTGAACAGTATGCCACATATACTCACCTGAAGAATTCAAAAATTAAACCGAATTATAAATTGACTGGTCAGAGAACTAGCTTAGTCTGAGATGTTTTTCAAACAAAGACTCCTCTAAGGCTTTCATAAATACTTCTCTGAACTGAAAAATTCTTATAAGAATAATTAACAACGTTTGTTATTTTTTATAATCTAGTGACATTATTCATTTAGCAACCGAAGCATGAAAGAAAGAAGGTGAGCAAGGGCATGCTTAAAAGTTCAATATGGGTGAAGGAATCCCATATTTGTCCAAGACATCTTGAAGTCCACCATTTGAAAAATGTTTGAAAATTCCTGAACAGCATAGAATAATCCTGTTTTTACTGCTTTTCCTGACCAGCAAACTTAGCAGCAGAATTTTCACACTCTGTTAGACAAATATTATGGTACAGGTAAGGTTGTAATACAAAGAACTGCAAGACTAAAGAATTTTGTGAAAAAAGAATAAGCGAGATCTTTGCAAACGTTTCTCTCGCATTTTAGCCAGAGAAATAATTAAAACTGACAAGACCATAATTTGTTTCTAACTCCTGACCCCACTGGGGTCAGGATACCAGAGAAAGGAGGGGGACAACAGAAGAATGAAGAAGCAAGGAAATAAATAAATAAATGGATAGGGAGAATGATGGTGGCTACAAAGATAGTCTGTGGAAAGAGGTAAGGCTTTTGTTTCTCATGAAAGCAGACCCTATGAGGGGATAAACTCTTGAACTCCTAGGTCAAAAACATCTTTTTACATCTTTCATGAAGTGCTGGGTGAAGAAAAACAGCTGACTGGGTAAGAAAGGTCAATACAAATACAGAACGAGTATAAAAAGGGAAAATAGATCCAAGACAGTGTAAGAAAGAAAGTGCTCTCAAAAGACCAAGTTAAAAATGAGAAAAAGGAAAGAAACATAGAAAAACAAAGGAAGGAATAAGGTAGAAGTGGAAAAAAAGTAGAGATGCGTTGATAAAAGATTTTCTTGGCTGATACAGATAGAGGATTATTTAACCAGCCATATTGGCCAATACTGATCCGATGACTGATTTACAGGAACGAAGCCAGGCAGGGTGGAGAGCAGCACCCTGCAGGTATGTCTGTGGAGGGGAAGGGGCATGGGGGAGAGAGGGGGTGTAGGGAGGGCAGATCGAGGCCCCCACAGTGAGGGAGGGAGGGAGGCAGGTGGCACTGAGCAGCCAGAGAGGTGAATGGGATCCAGGGCTGAAACAGGGAACAGGATGAAGCTATGGGAAGCTCGTCCAGAGGATCAGCATCCTGGCACTTAAAAAATGGTGGCGGGGGCATTTGAACTAAATCTTGCCTAATGAGCTTTAGTTCAAGCACCCTTGCCACTACTTTAAAGTGCCGGGACACTTAACTGGAGTGAAGCCAAGCAGGACAAGGGTAGATGCAGGCTGCCCAATGTGGGCTCAGGGCTCTCTGCCCTGCTGCCTTTGCCCCAGAGGCTCTGCATCAGCTGTGCATCCCCTGCCCAACTAGCAGCAGGAAGCACAACTTGCTGCCCCACTGCTTCCAGGCAGACAAGGGACACATGGCCAACACAGATCCCCTGGGGCAAAGGCAGCAAAGTGGAGAGCCCCAAGCCCACCCACATCCACCCTGCGCACAAATCTCGGGGAGATGGGGAGGAACATGCCCTCCCCACATGCCTCCCCCAGGGGGAAGATGCAGCAGCGGGGAGCTACCCCCCACCCCCAAGCCCCTGGACGAGCCTCTCGCAGCTCCATCCTGCTCCCTGCCCCTGGTCCTATTCACCACCCTGGCTGGGCAGCACCCCCAGACCCTACTGCACTCCCTCCCTCACTGTGGGGGCCTCTATCTGCCCTCCCCCATGCCCCTTCCCTTCCACAGACTTACCTGCAGGGCGCTGCTCTCTACACTGCCCAGCTGCATCCCTGGCCATATGCATGTGTGCAAAGGCATGCAATATCCAGGGGCCCCAGCCAGATGGCGTATTATATTTAATCAGTGACATTATCAGCTACCCCAGACAAAAAAAGCCTACAGCCGATAATGTTAATTTTTCTTTTACTGGTACCAATCTAATATGGCACTGATATAATCAGTGCACGTCTAGAAAAAGATGCATTTAATACCGAGGAACTTTGAGAAAGACAGAAAACCTGACTTCCAAATGTTGCAGGAGAACTCAAATAACTTGCATGAAAGCTACAAAATTTCTATCCATTTGAACAAGTGGAAAGAATTATAAAAACCTAGCAACTGAACTCCAAACACAGAGATTCACCTAAAAGTTCTGGCAATAGGGTATTTTATGCCTAATGCTCCAGGAATCAGTTTGCTCTCATATCCAGAACTGATAGTAAAGTTCACTGCACCTAAAGCATAAATTTGTCCAAAAGGTAATCACTTGATAAACTATATATGAAAATGAAAGAGCCTCAAGCAACAAGTCAGCTAATAAACTTGTCAGGAGAAGAACACCTTCATTAAATTAATGAAATAATTTAATGCATCTAAGCCAGTGGTTTTCTACTCCTTCGACTCAAGACACTTCTTGGAAAATGCCAGCTCTTAAAAGTTTTTATTTTTAATAACTGAACAATTCTTCTCTTGCAAAAAAACCTCAGAAAGACCATAAAAAGCCAGAATGTTTTCACTACAGACCCCCAACTGAAATCTCTGCATTCATCTTTTAGATCATGTGTGGTGTTCGCATGCCTAACAGTGCTAATACTGAACAGCACCCTTAAAAGGATTTTATGGCATCCCAGGGTGCTGCAGCACCATAGTTAAGAACCACTGGTCCAAGTTAAAATATACTCTTCCAATATTGTTAAAATTACATTCTTTAGATCGCATTTTTCGTGTGAACCGTAACTGCATGCAATACGCCTTTGGCTGAGCATGTATGTACCTGGAACATTTTGAAAAAAGTATATCAACTTTAAAATACTTACAGTACACTCTTGCATTTCCTGTTCTTTAGTTGCCAGCCTCATCACCAGAATATTTTCCCTTCGGGCTGATTCTTGCTGTTGCTGTTTCAACTTCTCTTCAGACTCTCTCAATCCAGTCACATCGTTAGCTAATGTGAGTGTTAAAAGAAAGTAAGCCAAGATTTGTAGTTCCCTTTCAAGAGCACTTTCAAAACAGCAAGGGTTTTACAAAGCATCGACTGCCTACCTTACCTACTTCAAAACCAAGGGGGAAAAAAAAAAAAAAGAGGAAACATTTAAGGTCACAGCATCAGGATCTTTTTGATATTAGAGACACTATAGCAAGTTTTAAATTTGTGTCATCAGTTCCCCAGGTAAGATCATTTCAGCTAAACTTTTGTTGAAATGTTGAGCACTCATTATCTACAGTCTCATCTGTTAAAGCATCATTGTAAACAAACTATTTTTCTTCTCCATAATTCATATGCTGCCAATAGCACGGATGTTAATATAGTATGACCAGGGGGGAAATTGGCAACTGAGGAATAAGCATTAGTACTATTCAATTTCTAAACAGCACTGCTGTAGACAGTACTCAAACTGGAACATCAAAACACCATGGCCATAACCCAAGACATAAGGCAACTTGAGAAATGGGAGTTCAACTGCATTTAGAAGCTTCATTCCAATGTACAGGCCCACACCACAATACCTTAGACCATGTAGACAAAACAAGGGGCATGTGTGCACTACACTTTAAAGTGGGTTAAATGTTTTTCCAATGCTTCAATGGTGTTGGTGTTTGCATGTGTTGGGAGGCATATTGCACAGTAATTCCAGCTGCCAAAGCAAACTCCTTGGAGGCGTTTTAGTTTGATGCACCCCTAGCCGTGGAGCAAAGCGCTGGGCTCCATGCAGCTCAGGGGCTCTGCAGGAAGCTTGTGCAGGCAGCCTGGCAGCAGCCTGGGAAGGTAGGCTTTGCCCAAGAAAAATGGTGAGCCTGATTTTTTTTTTTTTTTTTCTTTGCGACCCCCCCCGCCCCCCCCCCCCCCCCCCCCCCACTGGAACCTGCCTGCTTGCCTGAGCTGCACTGGAGCCCGATGCTTCACTCCACAGCTACAGTGCCCCATGGGACCACCTGAGCTGGGTGCCTACAGGTAAGTGCTGCCACTGCTGGAGGGAAGCACCACCCCCCCGCCTGCAGCCCAGGGACTGCTCTGCCTGCTGGCAGCTCGCCCTCCCCTCCCTGCTGCCAGAGAGGCAGGGAAGTTCAGGTGTGTGCACAACACATGGGTTTAAAGGGCCCTAAATTGAAGCGGTGTTTTTAAAAACCCACCACTTCAATTTAGAGCCCCCGTTTCATCTATACACGCCCTTATACAATTGCTCTGATGTGTCAGATATGCATCTTGCTTCTAGGGAGCAATAACGGAACTTTTGCAAATGATTTCACTAACAACAGATACAGACATCAGATAGAGCAAATAGAGGAGCATATATTTTTAGTATTTATCCTCTAAAATGAGCAGGAATTGAAACTGATTTAAATAAGGTTATTATAACTATGTGAATATTGGTTTCTGTTAATACAAATTAAAGAAAAACTTAAAAAACAACCTGTTCTGGGGACAAGGATTTCTAAAAAAAAATAGTGCACTGTATATGCATTATATGCAGCAGTTTTAGTTACTGATCACTAGTGCGCATGTGAAATGACAGAAGCATTTTACAGTAAAAATTTCTGTGGTGTTAGGATGGTCTTATTTACAAAGCAAAACTGGAGTGAGTGAACTGTTTTACCTTTGGTCAAAACACCAATAAGCATCAAGTCATTCAGATTTTTTGTTTTTTAAAAGAGAAAAAGCCATTCTGAAGAGTCAATGACAGCAGCAAAAACATTTGAGATTACTAAGTGGAGAGGAGCAGTAAAACACAGCTTCCCAAATTAAGGAGTCGTGGCAAACTCAGTTACTACAGATGGTATCTAACTGCAAAGGGGGGTTGCAAACCAACCAAAAATTGGGTTGCAACACAACAGAAACTAAGAACTACTGGACACAAAGAAGAGAGGCTCTTCTCCTACCTGTGAAGCCAATTAATGAAACAATCATATCTGGTAGCTCAGCACTTTCTAAAATGTGTTCAACTTTCCCCATTAAGAGTAGGGCTGAAGTTTCCTCTCAACTTCTCTTTAAAAAAAGGATAAATGAAGCTACGAACAGATACACATTTGAAGCTCTTCAGTGCTATACAGCAGATTCTTTGCATGCCTTTCAAGCTCCAGTGACTGTAGAGGATGGCCAAGTGAACAGCAGAGAGTGATCAGCACGTGTGACCCTGCTCTACACCCTTGCTGAGGGGCACAGCATGTGGGAAGGTAGGGGGAAGACAGCACTGTGGGATACCAGAGAACCAAGCAGCCCCTTCTTCCATCACACTTCATAGAGGATATAGAGGTTTTAGGAAGCCTTTCAAAAGAAAACGCTCCAAAGATGTTCCTTATTTATTGAGAATCATTTTTTAAATGCTTCTTTGGCTATGAACGTTATGCTTACTGTGTGGAATGCTTCAAATGTAACATCTGTCCAGATTAGAGAACTCGAACTACAGGCCTCCATAGTTGAATATATTAATAGAGTATGTTTAAATTAAATACACAATTAGAATAAAATTATTTAGTAATATATTTGGAACTTCTTGGCTGCGTCCAGGTGAGCGCGGACGTGCGGTATATAGTAGAGGTGCACCGATACATCGGTCCGTATCATAATTAGCACCAATAAAAGGAAAACAGACATTATCAGCAATTGGCTTTTTTTGGCTGACATGGCCAATAACGTCACTGATGAATGCTGCACGCATATGCACAGCTGCAACATGCACGCTGCCAGCGTGGCAGCTTGAAGAACAGCATCCAGCTAGTAAGTCTGCATGGAGGGGGCAGATTAAGGCCCCCATGGTCAGGGAGGGAGTGGGGCTGAGGCAGGCACTGCCCAGCTGAGGCGAGCTGTGGGACAGCTGCAGCTCTGGGGGGTGGGGGGCATCTCCGCAGAGAGGGGGCGGTTCCCGCCACTACGCACACCCCCAGGGGAGGCATGGGTGCATGTGCCCCCCAGATCTGTGCATGGGGCAAGGGCGGGCTGCTGCTGCAGGCTGAAGCCAGGGACAGTGCTGTGCTCTTCCTGGCAGGGGGTTTGGGCTGGGGCTGCCCAAGTCTGGGTTCCTTTTAAGATTCTGGAAGTTTGCACAAGTTATTAATTTTCAACCTGCCAAGACAAACAAAAATAAAAACTAATGGAATATCTTCAGTATGAAGAAGGGTGGCTGAAGGTACTTGGAAGAGCTAAAATCTACATTAAGGAGGATGCAGATTTTCCATGTTTTATACTTCACAAATATTGTGACCAGTGACCAGCCAGGCAACCTATGTTGACTGATGATCCCCCACTACTACTATTTTTACAAGGCACAGAAGTTACTTGAGGCTCTGTATTTAAGTTAACATTTATGTAGCATTTTATCACTTCAAAATGAAACAGGACTAACTTACAGTTGAGATCCGTATATTTGCTCTCCAGAGCTTGTACGTATGCTTCATATTGCTTCCACCTATTATAGGAGAGGAAAAGAAAAAACAAAAAATTTCTGAAACAGTTTGCTAAATCAAAAGTGGGTAAGTACTCAGACTACACATGTGTACCATAACTAAAAAAAGAAGTCAGGAGGAAAATATGCAACTATACCTTGTTTATAGGTTAAAAATAAGGAAGTTACTTTTAGCCAGGAAAAAGGTTTAAAACTCTCAGCTCAAAAGAAAAACTTTCAGCTTTTAGAAAGACACTAAACAAAAATTACAAAGAAGCCAAGAGGAACTGTTTGTGTTACCATGGACAAGTGCACAAACCCTTCATCATTTAATTATAAATGCAGGGAATATTTTATTTAAATATACGGTCCCTCAAAACAATCAAAACATTAAGTTCAGTAACACTAAGAGGATATGAAAAGTACAAAGACAAACAGCAGATGGTATGTCAAGATATTATTCATTACAAAGGAATTAGCATGCAATGAGGTTAAGAAACCACCAAGCTATTGAAACAGCTCAAAATTAATAATGTCTAAAGTTAACGAGCCAAATTTGACTAGTTTAGGCCAAAATAGTCATTGTGACTATTAATGTTAGCCATCTTTACCATAGCCAGGGACAACCCATGCAAATAATCCATGAATTCAGGGAGACGCACACTAGATTAGACTTCTGATGAAAGCCACCAACCAAACACCAAAGTTTACAATAATAAAACTCTGGTCAGGTCAGAATCTTGGCCAAATTCTTAAGATGGGTGCCAGAAACTAGACTTCTGGATCCATAAAGGCACTCTGCTGCCAACTGAGATCCTGCCCTATGAAGAACTATTAAAATCTTGTCTTATTTAGCTTGGCAAAACAAGCGTTGAGAGAGAATGATCCCTCTATAAAAAGCTCAAAGGAGTAAACACCAGAGATAGAAAGAACTATTTAAACTGACATTGTTATAAGAACAAAAGAGTATAAAAGCTGGCCACTAATAAGTTTAGGCAGGAAATTGGAAGCTTTTAACTTTTAGAGGAACAAGGTTCTGGAATAACCTTCCAGGAATACTGGAGATAAACAACTTAATTATAAAATCTGATAAATTTATGAAAGTTTTTATATCGGGGATAGGCAACCGCTGGCATGGGTGCCAGAGTGTGGAACCTGAAGACATTTTGCTTGGCACACATGCCTTTGGCAGGGAAGGGGCTGGGGCTACATGGTCACAACAAGGATTAGGCCCTTCGTGGCTCCCTCACCATCCGACCCAGGCATGCCAACATGTTACAAGTTGAAGTTACAGATGTTTTTGGCACTCTACGCAAAAATGTTGCAGACCCCTGTATTATAGGATGCTACTGCCTGCAAGAGCATGGAACCAGACACAATAAACAAGGAGCCCACTTTCAAACCTATGTAATTAACTGAATGGGTGCCTTAAAGAGGTCTTATACAAAATAGCAAAGTCCAACAAAAGAGAATAGTTGACAATTATGAAAATCAGCAGTTTCAAACTTCTTCACACAAATCAACAAAATCCTTGCAGCTTCTCCTTGCTTATAAATATGCAAAGTGCTTTCCCTTTTGCCATGAAGTCTGAAAAAATAATGCACTTTGAGGTAAAATTATAAAAATTCAGTTGAAAGAGAGGGAGTGATCCATCTCCAAATAAAAATTTTAGTATGTCTGAGATCACTTCACTTATCTCCTACAAAAAGCCCCCAAGAAACCTAGGTATTGGTAAGCCATGCTCTTACACTGAAAGAGTTCTTTGTTGAAGACCTGCTTCAATAGAAATCCCAAGTTTGACTCAAGCCAGGTAGGTATCAGTTAAGATTTGAATTACTTTATATACCAATTCTACGAAAACAACACATCATATCCATTCTTGATCTTATCTAAATCAGGAAGTTTTCTTTAGGTCTCAAATCCAATGCCCCCCCCCCAAATCTTAAACATGTACAGTTAAAGGACTGTGAATACTGAACATACCCTAACCTCAGGTATTAAAAAAGGCTCCAAAATATTTCAGCCAGTTCCTTGCAAGAGATTACCTTAAAATCTAAATTTAAATATAAACAATTAGTTTTCATTTCATCCCTTTATTTAAACACTGTTCCACTGCACTATATACACCTTCAGACAAAAAACAAGATAGATAAGAGAGTATCTACAGAATAGACAAATCACCTTAATATTCAAGTTTTATGGCACACAAGGAAGCACCTTTATCTACTATTCAGAACTGTAGGGACTTTATATCAGCTCCATTCGAGATTCAGGAGATCTGAGCACAGGATGCTTACTGAAATTGACACTGAATGCTATTTAAAACAAAAACTTATCGTTCCCCAAATTTGCATTACGTAAGCACAAAACTAGACCACAGTGGTTCTCTCAATCCCAAATTAAGTTCAATGAATTCTAGAAAAAACTCTCCAGTAGACATGTCGTCCCGGCCAAGACTATCAACTTTTCCTATCGTCTTGGAAATAATCTACCAGAACGTCTTGAAGTTTGGAAAACAAACCACCAGATTGTGACTGCAAAGAGAAAAAACCCTTATACACACACAGATGACAAAACCACCTTCACATGTTACTGGGCAAGCTGGATAAGGGAGCATTTTTACTGAGGAGAGAAAGAAACTAGTCAGAGTGTTCTAGAGCCTTTGGGATGCCTGGAGTTAAAACATTCCTAAATCAGGAAGAACCCTACTATACAGCCAATCTTCAGTACCTCTGAAGGTCGAAACTCAAAAGCTAAGGAACACAACATCCAAGAATAAAAACCCTTCGCTGAGAACATGTCACTTTTCAGATTTTGCATGAAAACAATAATCCTTCCCTGCAACAGCCTCTATTCTCTTTTCCAGGTAGAACCTGTCTGCAGCAGAAGCTGCAGTAAGATGTTATTTTCCGCCAAGACAAAAGTCACTGAGACAGAACAGCACCATTACAAGGTGACAAAAGCCCTTCCAAGAAAATTCCCCACTATAAAGTCTAGGATGGCGACCACATGCAGCCTGCCATGATAATCTAGGAGGCATGTCACAACTCATTATTCAAGTAATTCATTAAAATGAGAAAGGACTCGAAAAGTAAAGCGAGTCCTGTGCCCTTACTGTACAGTACCTGGCTAACCTGCACAAGCACCTGCGTGTGCTATCCATTTCCCACTTCCAAACAAAGAAAGCTTACATCTCATCAGAGCAGATCCCATGAGGGGCAACTCTCCATTGAAAGTGTTCCCTAAAGGTGACCTTCAACAAAGTTCGAGTTGTGCACTGCTAGGCTACCGAGATTAGCACCCACAAGAAAAACAGCTTGAAGTGCAGATTTACTCAAAATGTTATAAATGTAAAGAGCCAGATTTCCTAATTTACTTAGATGTATCTGCTTGTTTTGTGCGACATAAATGCTATTTTTTTACCACTATAAATACAGCAAAAAGCTAGGAAAAAAAGGGAGATTTGTTTAATTTCTTGTTCTGCATAAAGCGCTGTATTTAACTTGAATATAAGATGACCTGGTATAGAAGACAACTGCCCAGTAATTAAGATTCTATATATGGAAAATGTATAAGTTTGTTATAATTCTCCAGGTATAGAATCTAATTAGAGGTTTGCCTTGATTTGCCACATCCCCCTGTCCCCCTCAGCAGGGAAAATAAATCTGGGAGTCAGATAACACTTTACCCTTTGCTGCCTCCTGCAGTCCCTGCCCCGCCCCTTACAGTCAGATCCTGTTCTCCCTGTGCACAAAGAAGTGAAGCAAATTTGAGAGCACTGACTTTGAAATAAACATAATTTACCATATAGGCAAATTAATGCAAGTACCCATAGACTCAGAATTGATGCATTTGACCTTTCTTGAAATTGCTTCAAGTTGTAGCACAGGTACTCCATAAACACACTTTTAAACAGCACTTTTGTACCTACTTATACATCATGCATTGTTTATTTATATAATAATATCATCATTATTATTATTAAATTATAAACAATGCATGATATTAGTCTAAAGCCAAAAGGCTCATGATTTACCATATAAGCTCACTGGGCTGGACCCTAGCAGTCAACAGCATTTCAAACCGTGGTGATCCCAAAGCCCAGCACTGCTCAGTATGTACATGTACTCCAGATACCCACTTCAAAGGATCTATTTGTTAGCTACCATCCCACCTCTCCCTCCACCATGACTGGAACCAGGTGTTCTTATCAGGAGTCCTGGGATCCTCTAAAACTTTATATGCAGATGAGGTGAAAGCCAACCTGGTCCAGCTCCATCTAGTGGAGGGAGGGACCACACTAATCATATGCAACAGGCTGAGAAAAGGCACAACAGAGGGATTCTGAGTAAACTGTTTGGGGCCCTGCTTCATGATGTCTGCCAGACATTCAAGGCAGGTGAAGAAACAGGAATCATTGGAAATGGGGAAGTAAGGCCCAGCTCAGCTATGGGAGTGAAGAAGTAAAAACGTATTCAAAGTAGTAGCTAACCATGACTTGAAAGAGTTAGTACTGAGAGGGATTGCATGCAACAGGCACTACCAATTCAGATGAACTGCACTAACCTATCCTTGTGGTAAGTTCTATGCTTATCACCATGTGGGTCTTGTGTTTTATAGTCATGCTCAGTGTTGGCTGTATGTAATCAATGTCATAGCTGGCTTCTATTTCTGAGCACATGCTGCTTTTGGCAGAAGTTTAATAATAGATAATGTATTTAATGACGTTTCCTTGTATGCAAACAAAACAAGACAAGGGGCTCCCCTCCATGCTGATTGGGAGAAAAATCTCATTTTATAGTCTAGTAGTGTCTATTAGGAGGCTTGCATAGTATTCCTTATTTGATCTGGCTTTTCTTATGCTTTTTTATTTAAAACTGAAGTGCCTTCTAGTATCAGTATCTTCCTCTCTGCATAGAAACAGTCTTTAAATCAAGACTGGATAGCCTTTTAGAGGTTTACTCATACAAATTAGGATAAATTATAGTTGTAACCGAGTGAAATTCTATGGCTGTGCTGTACAGGAGAAAAGACTAGATAATCTAATGATTTCTAAATTTAAAATGATTAATCTATAATTAGATATTTCTTAAGACTAATGTCATTCTTGTAATTCTTTGAATCTTTTCCCCATTTTTCAACATCCTAAAATAATCTGTACATTTGACTTTTCCTCTGGCTTGCCCCAGTCAAAAAGTATCTTATTTAATTCTACACCCTTACTTGTCCATATATACATTAAGGAGTGAAAAGCCAAAGAAACACAAGCATTAACAAAATAATCCTCTGAGAAGATGAGCACTGTTCCAAAACTGTTTTACTTACAAAAAAGAATTCACATCTACAAGTACCAAGAAGTGCATATTTGCTAGTAGAGCCTAATACTATAATTGACATTTTTAAAAGTATAGATCAGCACGGACATCTATCTTTATCCACTACTAGGAGACAGACCTTCAGAGTTAAGACTGCTCTCAGGCCTGAGCAACAAGATGACTGGAGTCAAGGAAATCCAGTTGCTTTTGCTTCTGCCAAAGCAGTTTCATCATAACTCTCTAAGCAACCTTCCCCAAAAGATGATTTGGGACAGTGTAATGATTGAGCATGTCAAGACAGCATCCTGAGCAACCATTTCCTAACCATTTTTAGAAAGCCGACATCTTGGCCTTTTCAAGAGAAATGAGTTAACAGTCAACTCCAATGAGTATTCCTAGCTATGTCCCCCAGCCAAGTGATAGGCTTACCTTGCAAATTGCATCCTGACTATCCTCCAAAAATCTCAGCAAACAAGATCAGTCAAAATCTGCAAGACTGTGCTTATTATGCTTATGTTTGTTAACACAGACATAAGCAGCCTGATCAAAATCAAGGCAGATTTTTCTGCAGAGATTTCCTTAAACAGTAATCTCTGGCTAAGAGTATAACCCTATGGAAGCAAGCAGGAGGAGATAACTAAGAGGAGTTCTCTCCCAAGTTGACTACCAGACACAAAATGCCAAGAGCAATGAAGCAAAAAACTAAAAATATATTTATAAAAATGACTCTCATACATCTACAAAGCAAATGAACAAAAATGGAAACAGAAAATCAAAAGGGCAAACGCATGTTAAACTATAATAATACAGTAACTGCAACTAGATTAACAAAGCATCGAAACCACTGGTGAAAGCGAGGCAGCAGCTTTAATAGTAACTATGAATACAAGGGTACTATTCAAGAAAGGCATGAATTTTAACACAGCATCCCTCCACTTGTTAAACTGTAACAGCAACAGCTCTAAATTAGTTATGAATACAGGAGCAATAATCAAAACACACACCAAAAACGCATTTTAAGCAAAGTTTCTGCTCCTTCAAACACAGCTCTCATAAAAAGGAAGATAACCGACCATGGTAAAATGGTATTTCCCTGAAACCAAAAATGCCATTTTAGGAGTGTTCCTACATGCACAGGCTACTGTAATAAACCTCTGATTGTTCCTGGATGAAAAAAGATTTAGTTAACCAGACTGTTCATCTCAGAACTTTGAAGATACTATGGGAAAGAAAGTTTTAATCTCTTGCACAGCCAGAATTTTAAAATGTATGCTTCAGCTACTCAGATTTAGAAACAGACTTCCACTGTTACAAATCTACCTGGCTTCCTTCTCACTGCAGAAGTTACAAGTGATTAGCATACCATATTAGCAGCACAAAGCCAAAGGAAAGAAAGTTTTGGACATTCATCAATAATCGAGTAGAAGAACAAAAACAGGTATTTCAATATAGTGCAATCACATACACCTTAAATATGAAGAATGAGAATACTGTGTGAAGTTATAAAAGGGAATGTAGACAACTGCACTGCATGGCCTGCCTGACTAGACATTAATTACTAGGTGATTATGTTTGGGTTTGTAAACTTTCACCTCACTGCCCAAAACAAATATGGAAACTTTGATAATCCTAACAGCTTTTCAACAAAGAAGTTACTAGTCCACAAAATTTGCTCCAGATATATTACCATAGCAGGTGCACACAAACTTTATTCACCAATAAAAATCTACTTAGCCCAGGCTAGTGAAAGAGCAGATATAGCTGGGGGTGGGTTTGCTATTAATCACTTCAAAAGTGGATAAAAACATTTTAATTGAATATATTAGAACAAATTGTTCTTGAGCAATTTGTTTAAGTTTAGATGCTTTGCCCAGCATTTCTTCCAACATCATTCCTTCTCTCCTTCGGTCATGGCTTTCCCCATATCTGTATCAATAAAGGGACAGCAGCAAAGGGAAATGTAATAGAACGCCAACCTTTAAAAAGCTGAAGCCTGCAATTTGAAGCTTCTAACACTACATTAGGAGCAAGGAGGGAGAGAGAGAGAGGGAGAGGGGAAAAAAGAAAGAATAGTACTGCAGTGCCACTTCCTAAAATCAGAACCTATTGCAAAACCATAAGATCTTACTGAGATGCCCATATGCCTTTATAGTTTTGTCTTCTCTGCTGATAGCTTCCCTCCCTGTTTTTATTTTTCTCCAATACATTTGTAGGGTCAAAAGGAGCGACAGTGATTAAGATGAACTGGGTATGCAACTGCTAGTACATCTGCAGTCTCATGCAGAACGCATATGCTTATCAGGCTTATGCTACAAAACCTGTAAAGAGGAGACAAGCAAAGCCAACGTGAAGATGCGATTTCCACAGTAAGTGCTAGAATCTTCAACTGGTATTAGACGCTCTGCATAGCAACAGAATAGACCTGTGTCTATAAAAACTAATGGATGGAGCACAGCATTAACCTAAGTCTAAACAGCACCAGACAACACCATTTTAACAAGGCACACCTGTTAGAAGTGCACCTGCATTAACAAAGCCCTATGCACACATCTATTTCTCTCCAAATCAAAAAAAAAAAAAAAAAAAAAAAAGGCTGTGTGGAACTTCTGGTAAATGATTTAGCTTTCAAAGATGTCACTAGATTTTAGTGTGTGAAGTCTATCTAGTTAATGGACATATTTATTTTATTCTCCATTAGAAATAAAAATATTATCCATAAACCATCTGAGATGCTCTGTATACATACAAAAAATGAAAATTCTCAAAAGGCACCAGAGAGGAATTAAGACATCTTATAAGTATTCTAAGAAAAGACTTCAGGTAAATCACTGGCATTCCTAAATATTAAATATTAAACTTGAATATTACCATTTAGTAAATATCCTGATACCCGAGGAAAAGAACAAGCAGACAGACAATTAAAGGAAGAAACCCCGCAAAAGATGAGAAGAGACCTATGCCAAAAGTGGAAGATAATATTCTTTTCCCAGCCACTACATGAGGGAATTTTAAAATTGTTTCAAAACTATTAGCCAGAATCTAAGGTTTTTTAAACAGAAGTTGCACTATATTTTATTATTATTAATTCAGTTAAATCAGTGCAATTGTGTGGACAGTGAAATTAATTCACAACAAAATGTTGCCACTGATCAAGAAGTGGTTAATTTTATGAAAAAATTATAAAAACATGAAATGTAAAGAATTTGATTTCTTTTAAAAGCAGTTGCCTCAACCAAATCATAATGCAGCAGTAAAACTGAAATATACACTCCATTAATAATCTTATATTCCAGATAGACAACCTCACCTTAAAACCAAACTTTATCTGGTGTTTACACATCTATATTGATAGCCAGTTAGAAATACAGAAAGACATTTCTGATCTACATACACATAACTTTGATGAAGGTCTGGTAAGAATCTACTTCTTAAGATTGTATGTATAATCTAGTCTCGTTTTCTGACCTACCATGCTATAAATCAAACAGCCTATTTATTACCAAGCAGTATAGCAATGATAGGGATTTTATTAAATCTTAAATTAACAGCCAAATATAGAATTTACTGTGGACCCAATAAACACACATGTGAAAAGGAAGCATTGGCAATGCTACTAAACCCAATGTCATCTAGGCCTGGCTAAATTAGTTTGAGGGGCAAGGATTTGTTGACAGACATAAATGAGTTCATACCCATCAAAAGCTTTACATGTGTGTGTAAAAGTAGAAGGCTATTTTGCTAAATTAATCATAATTGGCTTTTTATAGCATAAATAAATTAGGTACTGACTTGTCTATACTAGGAAATGAATGATCCATTAGCTGACAGTGGTTGTCAGGAAAAATTTTAATACTATCTTCCCACATTTAAGTGGTTTAATGGCTAGTATATATGCTATAAAATGTTCATCTACAAAGCCAAAAGGAGCCTTACATGCCAGGACTGCTCCTGGCACTGCCCCCTCCCTGCCCCACAACACCAGGATTGGACCTCAAGTCCTGATACTCCACCTGCATGCTAGGACTGGGCTCTCGGGTCCAGCACCACCCCTGTATGACCCTGTACAATGAGATTTGGCATCCAGCATGCAGGGCTTCCGGCTCCCCACAGGCCTAAAACTTTGGCAGCAGGGAGTACGGCCACTGCTCCCCTGCCACAACATTCTAGACCTGTGGGGAGCCACATAGGCCAGATCTGGCCTCCAGGCCAGGAGTTGAGCACCCCTTATTTATACCCTTACAGAAAGAGATGCATTTAATCAGATTCTATCACTTATGACATTGGCTTTAATCTTGTGTATTCTAACAGCTAAACAATACAATTTAAAAAGGGCATCAACTGCTGCTCACAATGACCACCAAGAATATTTTTCTAAGTGCACACCGAAAGAAAAAAAAAAACAAATTATTCAGGCATAGACCAGACAGCCTCAAATGTGTATGTAATTTGTTGTATCAGTTGAATTTACAGACCCTTGCAACCTGCCACTTTATCACAATACAGGAAATGTTATGGCTAAATTCAGTTTTCTAAGTTTCTAACCATTTTCCTTACTAATGCAATATTTGAAAAAGCAAACCAATCAGGATGGATATTCGAGCACTGATCCCACCCCCAACCCAGGAGACAGTAATCCATAGGACTCAGGAAACAAACTACTGATTTTCCCCCCGACATCCGGGTGACGTTAGAACCAATTTCTGTCTTTGGGATTAAGCACTGCCAGACTGCTGAAAGATCCCTCCTAAATAGCCACCTGCAGCAAAGCCAGCAACATCCTCCCTATGAGGATCTGCAGATGACCCAATGCACTGAAATACAGTACTTCTGTATTTTAATCCTGTCTTTCATATTCTAATCCTCCTATGCACTTATTATTTTGGCCTTACTTTACACATTTAAATCAAATATATTTACCCAACTCATAGAAATACAGTGATCATGCTAAAACAATTACCATGTACAATATACTAAAAGCCAACCACTATTTCATCTATTCGGCATCTCAGTGCTATCCTGTTCCACTATGCTTGAACCCCTGAAAAACCATTTATAAATTACTTGGAGTTTCAGATCAGCAGAGACTTCCTATGCCTGAAGAAGAGAGACTGTGCCCAAAAGCTTGCTTAGAACTTTTGTCCAACTACTCAGTTGGTCTAATAAAAGATATCACATCTACTCAAAGAACCTTTTCTGCCATTTATAAGAGACTCCTCCCCACTGATTTCTGTGATTCAGTCTTAAAGCTAAGGCTGACACCACATTGCAAACAGTAGATATGTTAATATGCTTTTTTCAAAAACTCATGCAGGGTGGAATAAGATCTCAATCAGATGTCTATCAAGTGGAATAGGAGTTGGTCCTAAGCATCAGAAGTTACCAACGTGCCCCATGAGGACTCTAGTTTAGAACTGCTCACATATAGCAGTAAATAATAAAAATATTAACTCTACGTACGATTAGTATTACCTAATATTGTACGTGACCAGTGTATGGAAATGTTGAAAAACAGAGCCATCAATCCTAATCTCTACAATAAACCATAGCTACAGAGAGTCAACATTACACTTGTTATCACCAACCTCTCCTAACAAGAGATACAATAATCTATTCTTTGGAACAATTCATTTTGGAAACAAATAATTCCTCTTTAAATTTCCAGCGAATTCATCTAGGATGTCATTTTTCCTCAGTAAACTCTTTGATGATATTTCTCTTGTAATTAAAAAAAAAAAAAAAGAAAAAAAGGTAAGCTACCAGTTTCTTAACTTAAATGATTATTTCAAAACCTACAACAGAAGTGTTCTGTATGGCACAGAGCTATAATGAAGGTCAGGGAGGTTTTCAAGACAAGGACATCACAAATGACAGAAAAGCAAGAGATTCTATGTTTCCTTTGAGAATTTGGGGTTAAATTTTGATTTAAAAAAAGTTACTGCTTTTACGGCATAAGACTGTTTAGTACTTTACCTTAGGATCAGTTCATCTCTAGGCAAAACCTTAAAATCTGCTTCACTAAGGCGAACCTATAGAACAAAAACAGAAATCACAATTTAACTACTTTCCCCTGCTGCCAAAATAAAAGAAAGATCAAAGTAAATACTGTGTCAAACTTACTTTCTTTGGGAGTGGTTCTTCATTAGTCATTGTGAACTCTGAGAAAGGGGGGGAAAAAAAGTTACTTATTTTGATTTGGTTCAGTTACTGTTTAAGGACTGTTCTGTCACCTATAGCCTGACATTGCATTATGTTCCTGTCAGTGAGGACAGATGACTGAAATACACACACACACACACACACACACACACACACACACACACACACGACTGAAGTACATACACGCGTGCACACACAACTAAAGTACGTACACACACACTTATCTACACCGCAGCATTGACATTCCACCACACCCAACCTGCAGACACACCTGAAACCCAGAGGCATGCCATAAAGCCACTCTGGGCTCACCCCCAGCAACTGCTCTTAAGTGTGTGCTCCAGAGGAGCCTCATCAGCAAGCTCCTGGATTTAGAGAGGTGCCTGCAGGAGTGAGCAGGCCTGTTTTGAGCAAAGGATTGAACTAAACGACCTCCTGACCTCAGACCTCTTAAGAAAGGGAAGTATTTCCCCCCCATGGTTCCATTTGTGGACAAAAACCATGACCTGAAATTTTGTTTCAATCTGTGAAAGCTTTGAAAGAATTAGAGCCACATAGTCCTGACTTTACCAGCTGCTGGTAATCCTCTACCTGCTGTCAGCCAAAAGAATCTCAAATGAATCCACGTTACAGGAGGGAACAAAGTGACCCCTATATTCTGGTGGCCTACTAATCTCCACTATAAAACTTGTTGCAGGTACGTTTTAGTAATGTGTCCAATATTCAGATCTGACCTTAGAAATCGAGCAGGGAAGTAGCCCCAGGGTTAGAGAAAGGTCTTTTGTTTTTTTTCCCATCGGTTAAGATATAAACTATTAAAGTTTTCCCATCAGCTAACTTTGTTCAAGAAAATACTGGCAACATACCCAAGTAAAACCAAATACAGACATCCTAAAGAGCAATGCAAATATTGCTGCAGTGGCACACTGGGAATACTGGGTGCTAGTGCATTAGGAAAGAGCCAATGCAAAAAGAAAAAGAGATTCTCCAGCTCGTAGACCCAGCACATCACATGCCAGCTGAGATAACTGCCTACTGACATCCTGTAGCTCAAGTGGCAGAAGCCTGCTGCAGCACTGAAGCTTTAGAATGGAAACCCAGCTGATGATCCTCCATGAATAAAACCCTTTATTTTTTAAGACTAGACATTTCCCCTCAAAATATTAGATGTTCAGGCTACAAAGCCAAACATTCTGATTTAAGAGGTGACAGGTATACCTGACCTAGGCAACCATAATAGTGTGCCCCTGGGGCATGTGCTTTACAATACGCTATTAAAACATGCCATTTTTTCCTATAGGTACAAGGTCACTGAGTGCACAGGATGAAAACATAGGGGGCAGAATTCAAGTTGCATGAAAAACTATAAAACTTGACATTCCTTCACTTCCTGTTGCTTGGTTTTGAAACCCAAGATGTACTTAACACAGCCTGTAGGGTGGTGTTTTGGTTGTGGTTTTTTGTTTTGTTTTGTTTTGTTTTTTTTTGGGGGGGGGGGGGAGAAGCGCTGTTTGGGGTTTTTTGAGCGTTAAATGTTTATAAATGTCACTCCTGCACCAACCCTCTACCACAGGCAGCAGCACTGGCCCCATCTGGAGAAGCATTAACAAGTTCCTCAAATCTGGCAGGACTGAGAGCACCGCTTCGAGTTAAAAAGCCAACCCTGGATGTTTTGCACGTGCTCTTTTGGCAGTATATGGCTGCATTCAGCAAGCTGACTGAAAACCCGGCTGGAGTGGACACCGTCGGGGTCTTCCTCTCCCCTGGGAGCGAGGAGTCGGCAGGGGCAAACCCCCCCTGCCACAACAGTCTCTCCGGAGAACGGACTCGGTGCTTCCTTGAAGGGAGGGGGCGAAACGCCCAACGCATCAGCTCATCCTCCTTCCCTTTTGCTCCCCACCACCCACCCCCTGCTCCTGGCGGGGGTGTCCAAACCCCCCCTGCCACAACAGTCTCTCCGGAGAACGGACTCGGTGCTTCCTTGAAGGGAGGGGGCGAAACGCCCAACGCATCAGCTCATCCTCCTTCCCTTTTGCTCCCCACCACCCACCCCCTGCTCCTGGCGGGGGTGTCCCCCTCCCGCCAACCGCCCCCGCACGTGGGGGGAGGAGGGGCTGCAGGCCGCGCACAAAATGGCTGTGGAGGCCTCGGCTCGGCCCGGGCGGGTCACTCACCTCCCCCCGCGGCGCGGAG
>NW_005842011.1:1993788-2000760 GCF_000455745.1 Alligator sinensis | reverse complement strand
GACTACTTCCCTCCCCCCGCTGCTCTGGGCGCTGCCCCGCTTGTGGGGCCGCGCCCGGCATGCTGGGGCGGCGCGGAGGGATACAGGCAGCGGCGCGAACCACCTGCCGGAGTGAGGCCGCGAGTGGAAGGATACAGGGATGGGACTGAGCACTCTACTCCCCCGCGCTAGGGGTGGAGCTAGGGCGTCCCGCAGGAGAGGGGCACGGGAAAAGGGGTAGGGGTGGAGGTAGTTTCTATAGCCCGATGAAGGGTATTCGTACCCAAAAGCTTGCAAAGAAGAGTTTTTTTCCAACTATTTGAGCTGGTCTAATAAAAGACATCAGATTTATGCAAAGAACCTCACCTGTCATGGGCAAGGCAATGGCTCCAGTGTCTAGCTCGGCGCGAGCTTGGACCTGGCCTTTTCCCTGGGTGCCGCTATCGATCTCAATGTTTTGGCCCTACAAGCTATCTGAGTGGTGTGGAGCCAACCCCCCCCCACCGCTGGGCAACTCTAACCTGCTGGGCTTCCCACAGAATGGGAAATTTGGCAGTCAGCTGCCAGTGCCCCCTACTACCAGTTTTTCAGTAAGGGGGAGGGGAAAGAGCCCTGCAGGCTGGGGGTCGTGGCTGTGGAGGCTGGATCTGGACCCCAAACCACAGGTTGAACGCTCTTTCTGTATGCCAGTGGGTCCCAATCTGTGCTACATGTACCACCAGTGGCATGTAGACAACCTGTCAGTGGTACAGATTTGTTACAATTACTTCATATGACAAAACTTTGCTGGTGGTACTTAAGGTCCTTTCCAGCCCCTAACAAGGTTGAACTGAAAAATTTGCTGGTAGTACTTTAGGTTGTATCATTTTAAATTGGTGATGCATAATCTCAACATTTGGGAACTGCTGCTATGTGCATTTTTCTCCAGGGTGGGTATGCAACAGTCACTCTGGCCTGCCCCTGTGCAATATGCCAGGAAGCAAGTTGTGCAAGGAGATACCGAAATCCCAAATTGGAAGATACTGAAACATTTCTGTGGGGTCCAAATGCTGGAAAGCCATCTAAGTGAAGCCTACATCAGTCTGTAAAGGCAGTTTCCTCTGCACAGCTGCTTTATCAGACAGATGTTGTGTGGTTCTGTGTTTCTTACCCGTGTCCTGCACACCCCTGGCCCATTTTTGTTGTGCTGGATGTGTCACTACCTTCTTCCTCCCAGCTACTTTGATCTGAGGAGCAGTTCAGTCTGAATCACAATGATTAAATACATGAGAGCAGTGAGTTGCATGGGACAGTGTCAAGGGAGTTGAGTGCACAGGCTAGGGAATTGCACCCAATGCTAATAAGGCAATTCTCGGAAAGAGCCATAGGCACCAGCCATGACAGTTTCCCTGCTCCCTACTGACTCAGCCAAGAGATCCTCATATCAGAGAAGTGGGCAGGAATACAGAAAATCTGAAAGTAAACAGTATAACTGTATCCCCAGTCTTCTTCCCCACCCCTCCCACATGTGCATGCACACACAGGTGTGGGAGTCTGGAACTTGCCTTAAAACAATAAGAACAGATCCTAAGGGCCCCAAGACCTCACCACCAGGTAGAGCAAAGAAGTCACAAAACATGCTTGCCATGTAGCTGCTCTTATTAATATTGCCCGATAGCCAAATCCCCATTAACTGGTGTACAATTTGAAGGAATTTGTTTTGGCTTCCCTTGTACTTAGTTAAGCAAAATAAACACCCAGGCCGTCTCTGGGAGCTAACCCCCTGTAGTTGCTTAATCAGAGCTGCCTAGTTGACAAGTAAGTGTGTTCCTCCTGATACAAGGGACAAGAGGTTCTGCTGGCCTAAATGCATCTGCTGCTTGTGCAGCTAGGTTGCTTGACTGAGGACTCTCCAGTAGTGATGCAGAAAGAACATACCTGCTTTCTGTTGTTAACTCTGTGTTATTTCACTCCTAGTAATACCACAGAGCTAAAGCAGCATAAACATTTGTCGCTAGAGGGCATATGACATATAGGAGATGGTTCTGCTAGTAAGAAGTGGTTATTTCCTTATTCAGTTTTCAGAGCATTACTCCTCTTTAAATTACTTGACAGTGTCACACTAAAATATTTCAGGGAAATGCATGACCCGTCTTCAAAAATATTTAAATCAAAGTGTTTTGTCACAGATTTAAAGTCGCACTTCATTCTCTAGGACTTCAGAAACTGAAGAGATGCTACATTTTGCTTGTTCTCCTTTCCCGCCCCCCCCCAGACCATTCCACCACACTTGCCTTGCAGTGTTCTTTAAAGATGTCCAATTCTGTATTCATTAGTAATATGCAAAGGGTATAATAGTCTGAAAGCTGCCAAGTTGTAGGCACAGCCCTTGATAGGAACACCAAGGTAGTAAATAGAATACTTCTGGATTTGTTCATGCAACAGTGAGATGGACAGAGGATAATTCTACAAGTGCAAAAAGAAAAAAAATTGCCAGCTTGTTTATTTAACCCTACAGAATGAGTTCAAGTGAGCTAATTAGTTGGGCAGAATGAGTGTGAGCCAGGTAAATATAGAAGTGTAGTATTAATTTGGCAAAGCTCTTAATATTCCTCCTGCCTTCATATTTTCTGTCCCTTCAAATTACAGAGATATTTAAAAGTGTAAAAAGCATCAAGGTCTATCATTTGTCATTTTTTAAAGACACACTAGAATAAAATCTTCAAGGTCTAGACTATTAGTAACAGGCACATTGTTCTGCTGAGTGATTTGCTGAGTAAGGCCCAATTTCAGTTACAGCTTCTTGGTCCTATGATAGTACAAATAAAATGCAATGCAACATATTCATTCTACTTAGCAAAAACTTTTTGTTGTTGTTGTTGTCGTTGTCCCCTCCTCCCCCCACTCATGTGCAAACAAGAGTATGCAATGGAGAATAGGTATACATTTCTCTCACCACCCATATGCAAATGTGGCACAGAATATTCATAACAGCTGACATGCAAGGATGAAAAAGAGTATTCAGAGTGAGAGAGGAACACCAGTAAAATACTCCCACAAGTTAAATGCAAAAAGATACTTAAATATTTTAAGATACCGTTAAACATTTTACTTCCAGGAAGCACAATAGTGTTGCAACATTAGTAGTTTTATATTTCTGCAGTATAGTGTTTCCTCCCCCCACCCCACAGTTGTTCAAGATGTATTAGTGAGATCAGATGATCTATTTAAAAACAAAAACCCCAACAAAACTCTCTGTGCACCTGCTTTTCATGGCAAAGTTGGGAAATGTACTGAATAAATCACATTGTGGCCCTAAAGAGTCAGGAAGTATGCAGCACCCACTATTCCAAGGTGGGTCCCAGAAAGTTACTAACCAAACACAACCTTGCTTAGCTTTCAAGGTCAGTCCAGTTCTGTGGACTATGGTTATTGACAGTCTGAGTACTGCTTTTAATCTCCTCAGCCTGTTATAGGTTCTATGAATGCTGGACCTGCACATTAATCCAATTATCCTACTGCTAAAGAGCTTGAACATGAACACTTCTTTCTTGCTTAGCTTTGTTTTGCTTTTAATGTTTCAACATAGAGACCAATTAAAAACACAAAACACATGTTAAAATACTTTTTCTAGGCATAAAAAATCATTCTTTTATTGACATTTTAAAATGTATCTTAGGGTTCTGTTACTATTATTCTCCTGTTCTCACCTAATCTCCTCTTCCTTCTGGTTCCTCAGTTCAGCTGGTACTGCCCCTTTTTTTGTGCCTGGTGTTCAGTCTCATACAGCACCTACTGGCTGCCAGATCTGACAAAGCTAGAAGTGTCATTATAAATAAAAGTACTTGAAGGGGATGGTTGGATTCACTGAGCAGCCAACAGGGGAGCTATTGGGCTCCGAGCACACCTTTGCTATGGTTGAATCATATGGCTGGAAACTAGTGTTTTAGGAAGTGTGGCCATGTACCTTGGACAAATTTACAAATAAGAATGGCTGGGCCCAGTTAAGATTGATATGGCGTGGTCAACCATCATGAATTTTGACCACACGAGTCTGGCCCACAAGAACAGGTTTTGTTTTAGAATCAAGAAATTAAGTACAAGTTTTAAATCCTATTTTGGATCCTGAATTTGGAGTCCTTGAATTGTATATTGTTCATGTGTCTAGGCTCTCTCCACTACAGCAGTAGTAAATGTACTAGTTTTAATGCAGTAACATGACCCCAGAGAGTAGGATGTTAAGAAATGAGACACAGGAAGACACTGCAAGACAGGAAGGTAATTGTCTTAGCTTAGGTAGACCATGAACAGCTGAGAAAGCAAAGAAAAAAGAAAGTGTCATTCAGAAGAGTTGTTTATGGAAAACAAAAAAAAAAAAAAAAAAAAAACAGCCCATCAGCTGGGGAAGCTTCCAACAGAAAGGGGTGTAGGGATAAGTCTAGAATGCCTACCTGGAGCCTTCAGACAATGAAGCTGTGGAAGAAAACAGGAGGAGACAGGCTAGAGGGGTTGTTTTAAAAAAAACCACACACACAACACACAACAAGTATCACTAAAAGAGGGGGGAGTTTGACAGTCTCCCATAGGAGAGGTGGAGACACAATACCCTTGTCATTACAATTACTGGCCAGCAAGGAATTACATAGTGAAAGCCATCACAAAGAACACAGAACTAATGAGCCCAGATTCAAGTTCACTATTTTAAGGCTCTCTCATGCCAGAGAGAAGTTGGCTGAAGGAATATCTTAGGCTCGGTACAAACATTAAGTTTATCACGGGATACACATACAGGAAGTGCTCTACAGCTATAGCCAAACAGATGGCCACAGCACAGAGTGCCCAGTTGTGTCCCCCCCCCAGCACAGCTGCCACATGACCTGCATGGGCCAGTCAGCGCCCCTCCCCTGATGACTTGGGCCTCAAGGGAGGCAGCCCAGGACAGTATGGTTTGACTACAGCCATGATGGGAACCAGTGCCCTGGCGGAAAACTGGGGAGCCCCTGGGAGAAAGAAGGGCGGGGGGAATTGCAGCCTATAGGCCATTCCTGTAGTCATAGCCCCCTTTCATGGAGGTTTTGGCCAAGGCCAGAAAGGGGCTGGGGTGGAAGGGAGGAGGAGTCAATCCCACCCTGCCTGTTCACAGTGCAGGGCACCAGGCCTCTAATTGCTCAAAAGGCTTCTATCCTTCATCACTCAGAGCACTAACTCCCACCCCACCATCCTGAAAGGCAGTTGAGGCACCTAGTTCCCTTGGCCACTTATCAGCCCACATCCCATTGTAGCGAGACACGGCAGGATCTCTGGTGGCCCAGGCATGAATGACTGGTGCCTCCTGAGACCGGGGGAGGGTACCATAGAGGCAAGAGGGGACCACCTGCAGTCACTGTCACTGGCAGCTAGCAAGGACTGCCCACAACTACCACTGGCCACATCAGCAGCAAGTGGGGGGAGACATGGATGGTAACCACCCACAGAAGCCAGCAGCAGCCACAAATCTGGGGGGGAAAAACATGTGCACTCCTACTACATGTTGCCCATGGGCCTAGGCGAATGCCCAGGCTCTGGTAATCTCTCAGTTTTCACCTCTGGGTTTAGAGTCTCTCCCTTTTCCTCACCTGCCATTCTTTTGACACAACTTTGGGGGGGGAGGAAGAGAGTTGGGAGGTTGCCTCAAATCCCAAGGAATCACTGGTCTGGCTCTTTGTTCTCATAACAGCTTTGTAAGTTGGCACCTTAGGGCTCTGACTGCACTCTAGCTAGGCCCACACCTTGCGCATGTTAACAGCTCATCATCCTGGGAGAAGATCCCTCAACCCCAGGCCAGTATCTCATCTAGTTTCTGGTCTCACCTCCTAGGATTTGGGTCTGCCCCTTCCCAGGTCCAGCTTCCCTTCTAAAGGGTGTGGCACTCACCCCTCAAAGCTCTGGTCTCATCCTTCCCAGGCTCCCTCTTCAAGGGTTCTAGCTTTGCCCCTAGGGCCCTGATAACACCCCTTTAGGGCCCCAGCTATGTTCTTCAGGGCCTTGGTCTGTGCCCTCATCTTTAGACTACAGCCTTCCTCACCCATGTTCTGAGCCCAGCCCTCAACAGGGCTTGTAAATCTCATATACCCCTTCGGCACCTCCACCCCTCCTGCCATTCCCAATCCCAGTCCTCAGATTATAACAATAGGAAAAAGTCAGGCCTCAGGCCATAAATCAAATCAAGCTCTCTAGCTACATAAGAAAGTCCCCCCATCTCATAGTCAACTCTCAGTTCCTTACCAGCATGCACACTACCACAATGCCTTAGCCATCATAGTACAGATCTCCTTCCCTGGTTGTCTGCAAGATAACCCCCTAGGTCCAAACCCTGAGTTTATATGTAGTTGAGGCTCTGCTCTCCTGGTCTTGTGACCACCCAGCCACCACAGGTGCTTCTCTTTAGGCGAACTGGCTGGTCTTCAGAGGTGCTTTCAGCTGTTGGGATAGAAGCTAATGCTCTACTTTCTGGCGTTACTGTGCTGCAGCTAGTTTTGCACTGGGCAGACCACTGTACTAAGCAGTCTCTGCCCAATTGAACTATTTCAGTGCCACTACCTCCACAGTAGGCACTGTCCCAGCCTAAGGTGCTCAGGTAGCTTGTTCTGCTACTCTTAGCAAGAAGCCTGGTCCCCCTGGGGTTCTTTTCACTGCTAGTTCCTTCTCAGTAATAACAGGGAGTCCCTGGCATTCAATGAGAACATAAATCTGCCTTATTGACATCCCCCCCTCCCCCACATCTTTTAAGGCCAAGCTGATCTCCTGGAAGAAGTGAGTCTCACTGCAGCTATCCAGAGCAGTTGTGTGGAACCACCTCTCTCTCCTCCCAAGCACGGAAGGGAAGGCACTGAAAGCATTTATTGAGCTCCCAAGGCAAAGTGTAAAAAACAGTTACAACTGCAGGTATATGCTGCCCTGCTCCAGTTGCCATTGCCACAGGCTGAGTTGGCAGAGAGCACCCCAAGGTCAGGGTGCACTTGTGGTACAGCAGGA
>NW_005842011.1:1989417-1993757 GCF_000455745.1 Alligator sinensis | reverse complement strand
GGAATAAAAACAGTTCACCCTAGCAAAAAAAGCTCCTAGTCTTTCCTAACTCCCTCCCTCCTTCTCTCTCTCCTTCCAGCTGCCTCCTGGAATATTCTCAGTAGAGGAGCAGCGTTGTAAAGCCAGGGGCAGCCCATGGCAGGGCTCTTCTTATGCAGCTGGGGTCTGGGGAAATTCTCTCTGGGTCAGGTCACAGGCTGAGCAGTAAGTCAATAGCAGCAGCAATAGCAAAGTCTTCCAGAGGGGGTGTCAGCTCTATCCAATGTTGAATGGCAACCCAGAGTTCCCCAGTGTGCCATCACAGCAGATGACCCCTCTCCAGCTGTTGAGATACTCCCAGGGGACCATGTTGCAGGAGCACAGTGTATTGCCTGGAGTTCCCCCAGGAGAACCAGAAAAGCTAATCCCTCAGGGCCTGGCTGACTCTCACCAGGGGAATATTGGGAGTGTAGACCCAGTTCATCAGGGATACGGGGCTGAAATGTCTCCCCAGGTAGGGAAGCATGGCAGTGACGTACCGATACCGGGGGGGGAGGGTCCCCAGGTGCAGGGCTGTGGGGGGTGCCGACAGGCCACGAAACTGGAAGGGGTGGCAGTGGCGCAGGAAGCATTTCCAGTTTCCGATTTCACACCCCTGCCTCCGATTGGCCGCTGTAGGAGGTGCATGTAGGTGCGGGTGCCTCCCCTGAGATTGACCACCGCTGCTGCTCCCCTGCCGCAGGCATGGCCTTAGGTTCCTACAGTGGTGGGCACGCTGAGCTACCATGCACACTCGCCGCCAGGATCACAGCTGGCCCAGCACAGGCATTGGGCTTGGAGGAGGGCAGATTGAGACCCCCAAAGTGCAGGAGAGAGTCAGGTAGGGAAGGGCGAATCATTCACCACTACCCCTGGCCTGCTCCCTCCTTACTGTGGGGATTGTTCCATGACCCAGCCCAGCCCCCATTCACTGTGACTGGGGCCCTGGCCTAGCCCAGTCATGGTTCAGTCAGAGCCCAGAGGCTCCTCCAAAGGTGCGGCACTGGGCAGCCAAGGGGTGGGGGAGGGCACGTGGCCACCTGATCTTTGCATGGGTGAGGGTAGGCCACAGCTGCAAGCTGGGCTCAGCCTCTGCTCCATGTCTCCGTGCCTTGCTGCCACCGCTTCAAATGTGGTGGGTGCCGCTCCATCCCCTCCAGCCCGGCAGGCAGCTGAGGCTGGCCCTGCTTCGGGACCTGGCTCTGGGCACCCCCCACAGCCAGTGCGCAGCCAGGGCCGGTGCATCCGGGTCAGGTGCCGGGGTTGGGAGACAGCCGAAGCTAGCGCGGCTAGTGCTGGTGCAGTGGCCTGGGCCGGTGTGGTCAGGATGCTGCTAGGGCTGGGGCCGGTCCGGCCAGTGCCAGGAGGCAGCCATGGTTAGTGTGGCATCTGGGGCTGGCGTGGCCAGGGCCGGGAGGAAGCTGGGACCAGGGCTGGGGCTGGGAGCTGGCCGGGGCGGTGCAGTGCTGGGCAATGCTGCTTCCCTTCTTGGCCCTTTCCCCTCCCCCTTCAGACTTTCCCATGGGGGGGCGTGTGTGCGCGCATGCACGTGTGCACGCTCACCCCCTTCAAATTTTGTTTTCTTCCTCTGCCTATGCCCCTGTGTCCGGCTGCTTGCTGCCACTGCCTGCACATCTGGCTGTACGCCACTCCCGCCTGCCGCTGCCACTACCACCACTGCTGGCTTCTTCAGGGCAGGGGGCCCCAAGACTATTTCTTGCAGGGAGCCCCAAAAATGGTGGGCTGGTCCTGATGCCAGCCGTGGAGTCTGGGGGGAACTCTTCTGTTGTCCGTGGCTCCACTCTTTGCCTAAGTCCTGTTGTAGGGGATCAGTGCAGCATTGGTGGAGATAGGCAGTCCCAGGGGTCAGGTCGGCTGCAATACAGGAGCCTCAAGTGTACTCGGGCCATCTGGACTCCTCAAAGGGAGAGACTGGGTCCTGGGGCCAGGGAGCCCATGTTGAAGAGCTAAAAGTCCACTGTGGTGAAGCCACCCACCACAAAGCCCCCACCCCCCAAGCAACAGCTGCTTCCTGTCTTGCAACTCTCTCAGACAGACAGTGGGTCTGGGATCACACACCTGTCCAGCTGCAACATTGGAAAAGTCCTTGGTCTTCACTTCTGAACCTTGAAAGCAGGATGCTAGGTCAAAAGCCACCATACCCCATGCTTCCACTCCAAGGTTTTGTGTTTGAGTTCAGCCCCTGTGGTATTCCCCCTGACATCTCCCGCCCACCCCGTCCTAACTGCCCCTTCCAGCCAGGTTCTCCTGCCCACTGCCTCCTCCAAAGGTTTGCTGGTTTGTATGAATTGGGAAAAGGGAATGAGTTCTGCCATGGGCAACATTCAGCAGGTTTTCTTTATTAAACACATGAAAAATTTGGTGGCAAGTCTCTTCCTGGTGCCACATTCCCCCACACCCTGGTGTGTGCCTAATGTGGGGAGGGAAAATTGGGGAGGAGGAGGGGAAATTAAACAGTGTCCAGGTACCATTGTGGCCAACACTGCCCGGGATGCAGGGCTGAGGAGCCTAGGGCAAGAGACCCATGCCATGGTGCCAGGGCACAGGCACTGGCCCTACTTATGTGGGAACGGCTCCTGGTCCACAAGGGTGAGGAAGTAGTCAGCCAAAGCTTTGCAGATCTGGACAGCCTGCTACTGTGCAGAGCCGGGGCCCACAACATCAGCAGGGGGCTTGCCATCTCCTCCATCCCTGTGCCATGTGTACCTACACTGCCAGACCCACTCCACATGCTGTGCCTCCTCAGCTCAGGCCTCACAGAAGTCCTCCCACGGGTCTTGCAGATGTTGTGGAGGACACTAGTGGCAATGATGAGTTGCATCAGGTTTCCCTAGTCCACCTCAAGGCACATGCTGAAAGTCTACTGGCATACCTTGAGGTGGCTGAAGGTGCTCTCCATCATAATGCAGCACCTGCTCAGGCAATAGTTGAAGCGCTTCTTCCAGCAGTCCAGTTGCCCGCCATAGAGCTTTGTCAGTCAGGGCTGGAGGGGGTAGGCAGGGTCCCTGATGAGAAGCAGTGGGACAATTATGTTAACAATGATGAATCCAGGGGCCCCAGGAGTGTAGTGCCTGCTTTGTATCAGTCCAAGTTGCGGGGAGTGGCAAAGGACCTGGAAATTGTGGGTGCTGCCTGCCCAGCTGGTGAAGATGTGAGTGAAGTGGCCTCAGTGGTCAATGACACCTTGCCGGACAATGGAGAAGTAGCCCTTGTGGTTGGTGAACGTCTGGGTGGCCTGACCCAAGCACAAGATGGAGATGTGGTTGCTGCCCATGGTCTCCAAGCAGTTGGGAAAGCCCATGCAGTGGAAGCCAGTGACCACCTCTAGTGGAATGATGAGGCAGATGAAACAGTTGTCCAAGTTGTCCTGGATGACCTGGCACACCTCCCAGATGTCCTCTCCAGCTGTGGCCCTGACCATACTGAACTGGCTGACAGGAAGCAGTAACTGATGGGGGTAGCCAGCTTCATGAAGGCAATGGCCACCAGCTTCTCCAAAGTGAGGGGTGGCTGCATACCAATGTCCTAGCGCGTGATGTGTGGGGACCAGCTGGGCAATGACATTCATGAAGGTAGGCCAGTGCATGAGGAAGGTCTGGAGCCACTGTTCCTTGCCTTAGGCAGGGCTGTCCCTGGGGGGTGGCGAATCAGGGCAACCGCCCCAGGCCCCACGCTTTGGGGGGCCCTGTTGAGCCAGGCGGAGCAGTGCGGCGACTCCGCTCTGCCTCCGGCTTCATGTCTGGCCACTCAGCACCCCCCCAGTCCTCCTCCCCACCGTTGAATCTGCCACCGGCTTCCTCATGTCTGGGTGCGGGGCCCCGCACAGGCTGATTTGCTCCGAGCCCTGCACCCTGCTTGGATCGTCTCTGGCCCTAGGTGCCCAGAATGATCCACTCCCACCAGTCACTGCTGGTGGCACAGGCCCAGAACCAGTGCTCGATTGTCTGGAGGTGGTGCCAGAGCACCCCAGCATCTATGGCATTCTGGAGTGCCTCATCTTCATTGGTTGCATGAAAGTCAGTGGCTCTGGCCAGGATGCTTGAAGTGCAGGGTGCGGTGGGTGAGCACGAGTGGCATGGGGAACTGGTGGCTGGTGAGTATGAGGAGGGCTTGTGCCATGACAAGCTGCTGCAACACCAGGTTGAGGTGGGTGTGCATGATGTCCTGCAGCCTCATAGAATCATAGAATCATAGAAGTAGGGTCGGAAGGGACCTTGTAGATTTTCAAGTCCAACCCCCTGCCTGGGCAGGAGAGAAACTGGGCTCAAGTGACCCCAGCCATGTAGGCATCAAGCCGCTTC
>NW_005842011.1:1978179-1988903 GCF_000455745.1 Alligator sinensis | reverse complement strand
CACCTCCTTGGCCCTACTTGAGATGCACCTGTGGATGCACGATAGGGTCCGGTTAGCCCTGCCGAACGTGACCTCACATTGTCGGCCCATGTTCACCTTGGAGTCAGTGATAACTCTAAGATCCCTTTCTGCCTCTGTGCTCTCAAGAAGGGAGTTTCCCATCTTATAAGTGTGCTGCTGGTTACTACTGCCCAAGTGCAGCACCCTGCACTTGTCCGTATTGAAACGCATCCTGTTTTTGTCAGCCCACCCTTGCAACCTATCCAGGTCTTTCTGCAGTCTTTCCCTCCCTACTAGCATGCCCACCTCACCCCAGATTTTGGTATCATCAGCGAATTTGAACAGGTTGCTTTTCACCCCATCGTCCAAATCACTGATAAAGAAATTGAACAGTGCGGGCCCAAGGACCGAGCCCTGGGGGACTCCACTGCCCACTTCCCCCCAGGTCGAATATGACCCGTCCACCACCACCCTCTGAGTACGACCCTTCAGTCAATTAGCAATCCATCTGACCGTGTAGGCATCGATGCCACAGTCACCTAGTTTTTTAACGAGGATGGGATGAGAGACAGTGTCAAAGGCCTTGCTGAAGTCCAGAAAGACTACATCCATGGTGACACCTGCATCCAATGCTTTTGTGACCTGATCGTAAAAGGCAATCAGGTTGGTCGGACGTGACCTGCCCCTAATGAAACCGTGCTGGTTGCCCCTCAGCATCACCCCTGATGCCGGCCCATCACAAATGTGCTCCTTGATGATCTTCTCAAAGAGTTTCCCCAGGATTGAGGTAAGACTGAGAGTTGAGGTAAGACTCCCATGAGAGTTGAGCAGATCAACCAGTACAACCCACCCTAACTCCTGGGTTTCCCTGCTTGGGTGCAGGTGTCAGGACACCATGGCAGGTTGCAGGCAGGTTGGGATACAGAGACATATGCAAGTCACAATGGTGGGGTGGGGAGGGGGGCATGGGAGAGGGTCCACAGTAATATGGCAGGAGTTTGGGTCATGGTGGCCCATGACCAGCAGCCAATCAGGGTGGCTGGCCCATTTGGCTCTGCTCAGGAGTCTTCGGCAGCCCAGGGAATCCACAGGGCATGCTGGGAGGAATGTGAGAGTGCCCTCTACCTGCTGGTCTGGGACAGTGCAGGCAGGCTCTGAGGCTCCCCACTATCAAATGCTGAATATCAGTTTGAGCACTTCAAGTAAAGTGTGATAGAGCACTTCTGCCTTCAGGCTTTTGGAAACTCTGTACTTAGCCTTACAAAGCTATCTTAGCTTTGAAATGCCAGAAAATAGTGATTTTGTGGAAAACCCCAAGTATTCACATTTTAAATGAGAAAATTTAACTTGTGCAAACTGAATTTTGAATTTATATTTTGTTCACAAAATTGCAAAACCTGGAAAGTGGTCCAATTTTTAAGTCTAATCCTCGTTCAAGTTCACAGTTTTTTTCTCTGAAATTTGACCATTCTTGAAAAAGTAATAATTGAAATCTTCACACTTTGAAGGTTTTGCTTAACATTTACATCAGTTTTAATATGTTGTTAGGGATTCAATAAATAACCTTTGTGCCTCAGCGGAAATGTATTTATCTTGCAATTTTTACTGGTAGCAACCGGGCTCACCATTCTAAATTTACGTCCTCATCATTACCAATTGGGTTTTTAAAGTCTGAGACTGCCAAGTAATGGGAAAATATACCAGCTTTGGACAATGTTTTCTTTTCATTTTATTATTCATTAACTATGTTGAAAACCAATGCACTGCTTCCGAGTATGTTTTTTTTATGCTACACCCTTACTGTTTCATTTCATTCTGACCTGTAACCTACCTGTTTCATAATTGTTTGTCTTATGCAACTGTTATCTAGTACATTCCTATAAATGTTCTTTTTGTGCTTTTGGAGGCTGCATCCTAGACATTCTCTGATCAGAATGTATAAAAGTTGAGTAGGAAAACAGCTGTACCATTCACCCGTTTTTCTCTTATTTCAGTCCTGCCACTACTGTTGCCTACATCTATCAGAGCTGAACTTACTTATCTCTCTCTTTCAAATTCTAAATTGTCAAATAATTCTGCTGCTTCAGGTACAGAAAAATGCTGAAGCTCACTTCAGCTAGCAGTCAGGAGAGTGAAATATTTGTTTTAATTAGTGTTAGGATGACATTGTAGCTATGATAATCTACAAAAAACACGAGAAGCAAGGACTTTGTGGGTGATCTCTTTTATTGAACCAACTATATAGATGGTAGGGATATAGATGCACCTTTGCACTAATCCTCTGAGGATGTACTTGGTACCCAAACTTTTCTCTATCTTTCTCTCCCAAATATATAGCTGGTCCAAATAAAGAAATCATCCACAAAAATCCATGCCTGTTTTAACCTCTTTATATGAGTTGCCAATAGACCACTTTAGTGATGGGGAGAAATCCTACTGTACTTAGCTTGGGTTTCCTGTTTATTTCAATAGCTTTACTGATATTTAGAACTTGAAATAGAAAAGGACCCTCCTGGTCAACAGTCTGTTGATTTACTGCCCTTTCTGGACTTTGCACTTCCCCCTTTGCACTTAACATTGAATGGTATGATAAGTTCATCGTAGATGGTTGAGTGTGCATTTGCAGTGAAGGTCTCAAATATTAATAACCAATAAATAATTACATTAATAATAATGCATCAGTGATGAGTTAGGTGAATATGATATGTGTTATCTTTGAATATCCATATTCCCTCTTGAACTTAAAAATACTGAAGACTACTTGGTGAAGACTACTTGGTGCTGTAGGCATAGAAGTCCTTGGGAATCGCATAATATTTTTCTAAGGTTATTCATCCTATACTGGGCACATTTACACAAGATATTTACTGTGGAGTTGCCTAATTAGCTCCACAGTAAAATCTCAGCATCTATATGCACAGCCCTATTAGGCCACAGTAAACTAGTAAATGCCACTGTAGGTTAGCATTTGTTAACACAAGTGCTATCCTACAGTGGGGTTACTTAGTGCACTGCAATGCATGTGTAGACACTGACGGGGCTGGCTGACGGGGCTGGCTGAAGCACAAAGGTGCTTCAGTGCAGGGGCTAGCCCCATACTGGAGCACTCTTGTGCTCCAGCCAGCCCCTCTGTAGCATATTGATTCAGGTCAGAGCGGCCCCAGTCTGGCAGGCTGACCCCTGGACCTCCTGCCAGCCGGGGCTGCTCTGCCTTGACTCAATGTGCTTCAGTCCTGGGCATACATGTAAATGTGGTGCCCTGGAGCAACGAATTCTGGTGCAAACTTTGCTGGAATTCATTACATTTCACCAGCCCCAAGGAACAGCCCTGCTCAATACAGTACAGGACAGCCTGGGGGAAGGAGAACTGTTACCCTACATCAATGTAGACCATGTGAAGGAACACCTTGAGAGGCTGGACACCTTCAAGTCAGCTGGCCCTGACAGGTTACACCCCAGGGTACTTTAGGAGCTGGTAGGCATTGTAGCTCAGCCACTGGCACGGATCTTTGAGAACTCATGGCTCTCAGGTGAAGTGCCCATAGATTGGAAGAAGGCCAATGTGGTGCCTATCTTCAAGAAAGGGAGGAAAGTAGATTCAGGGAACTACAGGCCTATCAGTCTGACCTCTATCTGAGGGAAGATCTTGGAAAAAATTATCAAAGAGACCATTCTTGACAAGCTGGCTGATGGCAACATCCTAAGGAATAGCCAGCATGGGTTTGTTGCGGGTAGGTCTTGCCTGACCAATCTCATCTCTTTCCATGACCAGATGACATATCACCTGGACAAGGGAGAAGAGATTGATGTCATATATCTTGATTTTAAACACACCTTTGATCTAGTTCCTCATGGAAAAATTGGCCAACTGTGTCCTCACAATGGACAGCCCGAAGGTTGGGGAATTGACTCTGAGGTCGGACCCAGAGAGTGGTAGTTGACAGATGTCAATCATCGTGGTGAGCCTTGACCAGCAGGGTCCCCCAAGGTTCCATCCTCGGCCTATACTCTTTAACATGTTTATTAATGATGTAGACATTGGTGTCAGAAGCAGACTGGCCAAGTTCGCCAATGACACCAAACTTTGGGGTAGAGTGTCCACACCTGAGGATAGGATGGTGATCCAGGCCGACCTAGACAGGCTCAGAAAATGGGCAGACAAGAACCTGATGGCATTCAACACTGAAAAATGCAAGGTTCTCCACCTTGGGGAAAAAAAACCCCACAGCACGCTTATAGGCTTGACAATGCTACGCTTGCTAGCACCACAGCCGAAAGGGACTTGGGGGTCATGATTGACCACAAGATGAATATGAGCCACCAATGTGATGTCACAGCTGGTAAAGCAAGCAAAACTCTGGCTTGCATCCATAGATGCTTCTCAAGCAAATCCCAGGATGTCATCTTCCTGCTGTTCTTGGCCTTGGTGAGGCCGCAGCTGGAGTACTGCATGTAATTCTGGGCTCCACAATTCAGAAAGGATGTGGAGAAACTTGAGAGAGTCCAGAGGAGAGCCACACACATGATCAGAGGGCAGGAGAACAGGTCTTATGATGAGAGGCTGAGAGCCATGGGACTCTTCAGCCTGGAAAAGCGCAGGCTCAGGGGGGACCTGGTGGCTGCCTATAAGTATATAAGGGGTGTACATCAGGACCTGGGACAATGCCTGTTCACCAGAGCTCCCCAAGGGATGACAAGGTCCAACGGACACAAACTCCTCCAAGACCGTTTCAGGCTGGACATAAGGAAAAACTTCTTTATTGTCCGAACCCCAAAGATCTGGAACAGAGTGCCTCCAGAGGTGGTGCAAGCACCTACTCTGGACTCCTTTAAAAGCCATTTGGACATTTATCTTGCTGGGATCCTTTGACCCAGCAAGGATCCTTTGATCCTTGACTTCCTGCACCTGGGGCAGGGGGCTGGACTTCATGATCTTCTGAAGTCCCTTCCAGCCCTAATGTCTATGAAATCTATGAAATGGCATTAATATTCAATTGAATAATCCCACTTTTGCATAAAATCATATAATCCTAATTTTTGATTGTCTGACGGTAAATATAGTAATTGCTTATTTATTAGGTATTTAAAGGGTCTACATTTTCTTCCAAATTTAAAATGAGATGAGTATTTAAGTACCAACAGCCCTGGCAGAGATTGTCTGAAGATGCCATTGCAAAGGAAACAAATAAAAAAAGAACCATGGACCTTGCTTGCTCCCTAATTTCTGCATCATTAGAAGGGTGCTGTTATACCCTCATCTCTGTGTGAGTGCATATGCAAATGATGCAAATGCAAATGATTCTATTGCTCAAGGGATCTTCTAGTGCTTTACCTGGCTTCCTCACTGATATGCTGCACTGAAAGAGACTGAAAACAATTCTTCCCCTTTCAAGCTTTCTTATAATGAGCAGTTCCTTGAGTTTTATATGACTGAAGGAACACTATAAGTGGCTGAAAAGCAAACCTTGTTTTGAGTGTCATAGTTCTACTGACTCATCCCGTCTCCTGATCACAGATGAAATCTGATTTCTTGGGAATCCATACTAATCATCTTTCATGTAGCATGAGTGTTTTATTTTTGACACTAGCTCCCTGGTCTATTTTGTCTTACTAATTAGGTTGGTGATTGTTAGTTTAATGGTGCATGGCTGTATTGCAGCTATAGCCCAGTGCTTCTGTACAAAGAATCCAAATACTGTACAGGCTAGAGATGCAGATTAAACAATACTGATCTTTAGCAAAGGACAAAAGATTTATATGATCTGAAGAGAAACCAGACTACTGTGCAAGTTACACAATGGACAGTATATGACCCCAAGTACTCTTTTGTTCCATACACACTCTTACATCATATCTGCTTGTTAACATGCCAGAGTGCGTCTTCACCTGTCCTTTTGGCTTAGTCAGACTTTTCTGCTGTTGTATTTGCACCAAAAACACAGTACCTCAATACATAGATGAAAATATAATCTACCGTTTTCTGGGTTGATTAAATTAAAATTGAATCTCTCAGTTTTCTATCTCCCCGGTCTTGAGCTGGCAAATTTCACTTATCATGAAGGCTGACACCAGCTTGAGCCAGCATGCTAATAGTCCTGAGCACCACCTATCCAAGCCCATCAGCTGCAGTTCTCAAGTTCACTGGTTGTCTCTAGTCTAGCACAGCAAGAGTAAACTACATGTGGTGGTTTTCAGTCTGTCCATCTATCTTTCTTTGCCTGGCCCTGATGGTTTCTTTCTTTGTGCCATTGCCACTTCTCCTTTCTCAGATCTCCTCCTCTTCTTTCAATTTTGAACATTCAATGTCATTCCAAACTGCTACAAGGCTTCCCACTTCCATCACTCTCTCTATTCTCCTCCTTCAGAGGCATCCTCAGCAGGATAGATTCATTTTGCTGCCTGTTTGTCTAGGATGAGAAAGAAATCTATTCCCACGTTGAGCATAATATTTTTCCATACATGGGCAACTGGTGCCTCCTGATACTGGGGGGACACCAGCGGCCAATCGCCGAAGTGGGGGGGGGGGTCCCCCCAGTGGCCAATTGCTGGCACTTCTCTCAGTGGTAAACCCAGAACTCCATCACATGGGGGAAAAGGAGCTGCTGGAGGCTGGGAAAGCTGAACAGGTCCCCTAGTGAGTGCAGCAATGGAACCAGTGGCCCTGCCTGAAAGTTGTGCATGCTGGCCAGGGCTGGAGCCCTCCTGCGCATGATAGTGGGAGGAAGCAATTAGGCTGGGCAGGGTACAATTAATTGGCGGGTGCCCATGGGCTAGATGAAATTGCCTGGTGGGCTGAATCCGGCCTGTAGGCTGTATTTTGCCCACCTCTGCTGTAGACTGTCAGTCCATAGCCTTGAACACAGGGGCACAGTCTAGTCAGCATGGCTGCTCTTCCTAGCCTGACACTTTATGACATGTTACCCAGACTGATCCAGGATGTCTTGAAGCCTCCATCAGGGCCTAATCCTCCACGCAGGGTCTACTCCTATCACCAGAATGGCTGGCCAGGTTGAGATGGCCCTCCATTTCCCCAATATAAACTCTTGCACAGAAACAGGAAGTGTCTGGGCAACAAGACTTAATCTGATCCCTGACTGCTTTGCTGTCCTCTTTAGCTTGCATGTTGACTCTGGTCTCTGCTTAATCTCCTGGCTTCTTGACATAACTTGGTCTCTGTCTTCAGTCTCTATTTAATTTCCTGGCTTCTGGACCCAACTTTCTCTCCAACTTTGTTATCAACTTGATCTCCTGACTTCTCAAAGAATCATAGAAACTTAGGGTTAGAAGGGACCTCAGGAGGTCATCAAGTCCAACCCCCTGCTTAAAGCAGGACCATCCCCAACTAAATCATCCTAGCCAGGGCTTTGCTGAGCTGGGCCTTAAAAGCCTCCAAGGATGGAAATTCTACCACCTCTCTAGGCAACCCATTCTAGTGCGTCATCACTCTCCTAGTGAGAAAGTTTTTCCAAATATGCAACTTAAACCTCCCTTGCTTCAACTTCAGACCATTGCTCCTTGTTCTGTCATCTGCCACCACTAAGAACAGTCTAGCTCCATCCTCTTTGGAACCACTCTTCAGATAGTTAAAGACTGTTATCAAATCTCTCTTCAGTCTTTTTTTCTGAAGACTAAATAAGCTTAGTTCCCACAGGCTCTCCTCAAAAGTCATGTCCCCCAGCCCCCTAACAATTCATGTCCCCCAGCCCCCTAACAATTTTCGTTGCTCTCTGCTAGACTCTCTCCAACTTGTTCACATCCTTTCTATAGTGCGGGGCCCCAAATTGGACACAGTACTCCAGATTTGGCCTCATGAGAGCCAAGTAGAGGGGAATCATTACTTCCCTTGATCTGCTGGCAATGCTCCTACTAATGTAGTCCAGTATGCTCTTAGCCTTCTTGGCAACAAGGGCACACTGTTGACTCATATCCATCTTATTGTCCACTGTAACCCCCAGGTCCTTTTCTGAAGAGTTGCTGCTTAGCTAGTTGATCCCAAACCTGTAGTGGTGCATGTGATTCTTCTATCCTAATTGCAGGACTGCACTTGTCCTTGTTGAACCTCATGAGGTTTCTTTTGGCCCAAACCTCCAATTTGTGTAGGCCACTCTGAATCCTAGCCCTACCCTCCAGCATATCTACTACACCTTACAGCTTGGTGTCATCTGCAAACTTGCTTAGGGTGTCAAGCAGGGGTGGCCAGCTTGCAGCTCTGGAGCCACACGTGGCTTTTCAGAAGTTAATATGTGTCTCCTTGAATCTTTGCACAAGCACATGGTGACCAGCTTCCATTTACTGTGTGCTTGTGCAAAGATTCAAGGAGACGCGTGTTAACTTCTGAAGAGCTGTGTGTGGCTCGAGAGCCGCAAGTTGGCCACCCCTGAACCATCCCATCTTCCAGACTGTTAATGAAGATATTGAACAAAACCAGCCCTAGGACCAACCTCAGCCTGCTTTCTAACCCTGCTCTCTTTCTGATCTCCCAGTTTCTTGACTTTGCTTGTTCATGGCCCTGCACTAGTATTGACTTCCTGGCTTTCTGACTCGACTTATCTTAAATCTTAAAGCAGTGATTTTCAACTGGGGCCTTGCAACACCCTGGTGTGTTATGAGCTTCTGTCAAGGGTGCCATGGGAGGTGGGGGGTTGCATGCCATATTAGCAGTGGGAGGTGTGCCAATATGATTCAGAGGATCAACCCAGATTATAGAAAATGAGGGTTGGAAGGGACCTCAGGAGGTCATCTAGACCAACCCCCTGATCAGAGCAGGACCATCCCCAACTAGATCATCCCAGCCAAGGCTTTGTCTAACTAGGTCTTTAAAACCTCCAAGGAAGGAGATTCCTCTGGATTTCCCATAGAAACCCATGGTGTTAAAACCATCCTGCCCTGCAGCAGCCTTTCCAAGCCCTTTGCAAGGGTGGAATTGCTCTATTTTCCTGCAGTCAGAAAAAACAAGCGAAAACAGAGAGCCAGCACTTTCCCAGGGATGCCTCCAGGCTCTCCAAGAGGACCTGGAGCCTAGAAAGGTGGAAAACCCCTGCCTTAGGGGCTGAGAAGAGGATAAAAAGAAGAGTTATTTCAGTGTCACCATATCTTAGTTGATCCCCCCATGCTTGGGATGCGGAGTAACTCATGAAGGCAGGGGAGGTGGTGCAGGCCTGAGCCTGCAGGTGGCACTGCTCTGTGCTATGTCAAGGTTGAAAGCAATCTTATGTAGAGTTTAGGTCAGGGCTGTTGCTTGTAGTTGTATTGGTCTAAGGACACAGGCAGGCAGTGTTTTTTGGGTAGATGCGTATCTTTTACAGGCAGCCCTTGCAGTTCGTGAGGGATATGTTCTTCAGATCCCCGTGAATGGCAAAATCCGCAAATACGGCACTGTGTTCTTGAATGTCAAGAATGCAGTGCCCCCGGCGGCTGGAGTGTGGGGGGGCACAGTTGCACTGGCAACAGCAGGAGCCCGGCGGCAGGAGCCCAGCAGTGGCAAGTGCGGAGTTTCCAAGGAGCTCCTGTAAGTGTATTTAAGGTGCGGGTTCAGCATTTGTGAATATTTGAAATCGTGAATGCCAAGCCCACGAATAGCGAGGGTTTCCTGTAGTAGATCAACTAAATAGTTGGGAAAAAAAATCTTTGCAAGCTTTTAGGCACAAACACCCTTCTTCGGGCATTGGGAGTTTAGGTCAGTGAATCCCAGACTGTGGGTTCCAACCCCAAATGGAGCTGCAACATCTGCATATGGGGTCACGGGGGTGGGGGCTGGTAGTGAGGGGCCATGCTGAGGAAATGGGACCAGAAATGGGGCCACTCTAAGGAGAAGTTTGGGAAGCACCGGCTCAGGTGATCACGAAGGATGTGTGCCTCTGGAGGCTGGGAGGGCACAGCCGTGGCAGAGGCAAGTGGGGAGCTCCTGCAGGCGGCCACAGCGGTGTTGACAGTGGTGGGCAGGAGGCGAGCGGCAACCAGCAACCCCCTACAGACACTGCTGGCGGGTGTCAGTGCTGGCGGGACAAGTGGTGACCGCCTGCAGGCGCCAAAATCGGTGGAGCTTTTGTCAGGGGGGGCACCGCCAATCTCAGGGGGTGCACATGCACACATGCACCCCCTTTGCGTTGCCAATGCAGGTGATGGTTGTATGGGGCGGCTTGGGTAGGGCTGACCCTGCCTCAGGCAGGGGGCTGGACCCGGTGATCTCCGCAGGGCCCTTCGGCCCCATGACTCCATAGTACTACCCCACTCCCAGCACCGAGCCCTGCTCGCAGCGCCCACAAGGCTGCAGCTGGTGGAGGGGAGGGGAGAACACCTGACGGCCACCTCGCAGCTATTGGCTCAGGCGCCACCTGGAGCTCGCCAGCTATTGGGTAAGGCGCCACCTGATTCCCGCCCCGCCCACAGGCGGGCATCAGCAACCCCAGTTCTCCACCCCCCTTCCCCGCTCCGCCCCCTCGGCTCGCCAGAGGTGACATCGCCCGCTCCGGCTGGCCCGCGCCTGTCACGTGGCCCGGCCGCCCCCCCCTCGGCACAAAGGAGCCGGGCCAGCGCAAGGGAGCTTCGAGCTGCTGCAGAGGGGTCGGGGCCAGCATCAGCATCAGCACCGGCATGAGCATGAGCATGAGCGGCGAGGGCGGGGACGTGGTGGTGGTGGTCTCCGCGGCCAGGACCCCCGTGGGTGAGCGCGGCGGGGTACGGACCTGCAGCCGGGGGTTGGCAAGGGGGGCGGGGGGGGGGGG
>NW_005842011.1:1974777-1978072 GCF_000455745.1 Alligator sinensis | reverse complement strand
GAAGCGGGCGACCCTCACCTGCTGGAGGTCCCGAACACCCCTTGCCTCTCTGCATGGGGCTGAAGTTGGGTCCCTTAGGTTCCCCCTCCTTCCCCTGGCCCCCTCCCGTGGGTCCCCTAGGTTCTCCCCCCCCACCCTTATTGCCAGTTCCTGGCACTTTTTTCCCAGCTCATCCTTAATTTTGCCCCCTAATTCCAGCCTTACCTCAGCTCCTTGATCCCTGTACACGTTTGTTAGTAAATACACGTTTTGGATGACATTTTTAGCCCGTTAGCCTGTCTAATTCCATACTGACACAAGCTTTAATTGTGTAAAGATGAGCTTTGACAAAGGAACTGGGAATAAGGAGGGGGAATAAATGCTTGACTTCAGCCTCCTCCTTTTTGCTGTGCTGGGTTCCTCCTCTCCCATCCCCCTGATCCCAGCAGCAGTGCAGCCTGGCTCCGAATGCAGGGCATGCCAGCCAAGCCCAGGGTGAGGGCTGGCTTCAAAGGAGTTGAGGCACCGGCCAGTGATGGCACCCAGTGCTAATACCGCTGTGTTGGGAAAGAACAGTGGGCACAGGCCGTGACTTGGTGTCCCTGCTGAATTGGCCAAGAGATCCTTAGCTCGGAGGAAGAGACAGGAGTACAGAAATCTGAATGTGACCTGTATAAAATCACGCGCGTGCACAGACTTGCATGTGTACAGACGTGCACGCTGGTGTGTGTACATGTGGGCACATGCATGCACACACACAGGGCTGGGAGTCTGGAACTTGCCTCAACCCTTAAGGACAGATTGTGAGGGCCAAGAGACCTCCTCACTCAGTAGAGTGCATCTGTATATTCTGGACTGTGTAGCTGCTGTTGGTAGTATTGTCTGATGGATGACATCCCAATAAACTGGTGTATAGTTTGGAAGACTTTATTTGCTTTCTGTCGTACTTCTCTGCATTAAATAAAAGCTCCCAGACTCATTCTGGGTGTATTGCTCCATTTTGGGCTCCCCACAAGAAGCATATATAGCTTTATAGTGATTCTGGGCACATGCCTATATGACACACACAGCTTTAAAACGGACAACAAAGGAGGCCCCCCCCCCCAACAATCGAAAGGTGTTGCTTTAGTCCGTTCCCATTGGTGTCAAACGTGCCTATTCCTCCAGATTTCTCCAACCAAGTGGAGTCTTTGCCATGGTCTGCGCATCCAGCACTTGGCTGCCAGTCATTGCTACACTGGCATTTGTGTTCACAAGTTAATATGATCTCGCTTGAGTTTGTGTGGGAGCTAGAACTGAAAACGGGCTGAGGAGATATGAAAGAGGGGAGATGGATTACCAGGCATGGCCAATAGGTCGCAGCATTGCAGAAGGAAACCTGGCTTGATAAATGGCACATCAAGACCATTAAAAAGGAAGGAGGGATATTAGCAGGTTCCAGTAGATGATAATGAGCCATGACATCAATTTGACACTCTGTACTACCTGAATAGAAATGCCACTGCTATTCCCAGGCATTTGGTTTTAAAAGTTTGGGTGGAGCAGGAATCAAAGGGGGAAGTAACTGTGCCATTGATTGCCTGTGCCACCCCTGCCCCCCATCTGCCCCTGAGTGCAGCCCTACCTAGGGAGCAGATGCAAATCAGATGGGCTGATGCAGAGTTTCCAGGGGATGGGAACCATGCAGGTACCCTACCAGCAGGTGAAATGACATAGATAAGAGCATGGACAGAAGGAATTTTGAACTTCCCTATAGCTATTTTCCTGAAAGAATGAGTTCACTCAGCCAGATCTGTGCAGGTGTGGACAGCTTGTCCTGTATTCTTGGTGAAGTCTACTCTATTTTCTCACAAATACATATCCTAGAATAATATATGTACCTTGCTTTGTTGAGAGGTAGAATAAATGGGGAGGGGCAGCAGGGAAATCATTCCATGCAGTAAGCGACTAAAGAAGCAGCAAGGTAGCCCAGTGTGCTCTATTGCTCTGTTCTGCTCCCTGTGAATCCCATGTAGGTTTTGCTTTTGCAGTTGGCCAGTAAGGCAGAAACAGCTCTTCGCATACTTTTCTGTGTAGAATGCACACAGTAATGTTCAGCAGCTAGGTTGGTTGGTTTTTTTTTGCGGGGCGGGGGGAAGGTGTATGGTGTATGTAAGAAAATATTGCATATTCTTGGTGTTTTTAATTGTGCTTTTTGCAGATTAGTCTTAAACCTGTTCAGGCATTCAAAGGCAAGGTTCTTTGGATAGATGTGATATCTTTTATTAGACTGAGTTGTTGGAACCAAGTTCTTTGCAAGCTTTCAGGCACAAGTACTCTTCTTCAGGCATACTTGCGTCTGAAAGCTTGCCAAGAACTTTGTTCCAACGACTCAGTTGGTCTAATAAAAGATATCGCATCTACCCAAAGAACCTTGCTTGCCTATGTCCTTAGACCAACATGGCTACAACCGAAAACCTTGCAGGCATTCAAAGCCATTTGTTTCAGATGTTGGTGAACTAGGGGATGTAGCAGGGGCGGGGAATTATTTTGGGCGGAGGGCCACTTACCAAGTTTTGGGGAGCTGTAGAGAGCCGCGTAGGTAGCCCCGTCCCTTGATAGTTGCCCTGTCCCTGGTCGCCATATTGGGACCAGAAGTCCCACCTCCTAGCCCCTGACCTTTGCCATTGGAAGTCCCTCCCCTTGCCCTGGAAGTTCTGTGATCTGGAAACTGGGGGGGGGGAGGGGAAGTGTATATATGCACACACCCCACCTACTATAACCTATTTTAATTTTATTTAACAATATTTTTCCACTGTTTTCTGTGTTTACAAAAAGTGTATCTAGAGGTGGCTGCATAATAACTTAAAATACAGTCCTACTGTGTGTGCATGCATGCGTGCGTGTGTGCGTGCATGCACAGGGTGGGGTGTGGGTATGGTGGCTGGGTGTGCTGAGAGAGAGAGAGCCGGGGTGCCAGTTCCATAGTATGCAGCTTTAACATGCTGCATGTGAGCCTCACACAATGCAGCCGGGCAGACCCCATGCCCAGGCTCCATGTTTCTACAACCCCACCCTGGGTCTTTGCCAGTCCCAGGGCTGTTGTACAGGCTCCGTGTTTCTGCCTGCCACCATCTTTCCCTGCATTCGTAGTTGGTAGGGTCAGAAGGGACCTGAGCAGATCATCAAGTCCGACCCCCTGCCATGGGCAGGAAAGGATGCTGGGGTCAAACAACCCGAGCAAGGTGTTCATCCAGCCTTCTCTTAAAGACCCCCAGGGTAGGAGCCAGCACCACTTCCCTTGCAAGTTGGTTCCAGATCCTAGCTGCCCTGACTG
>NW_005842011.1:1971977-1974665 GCF_000455745.1 Alligator sinensis | reverse complement strand
CCAATTTGTAGACGGCCACCAAATCCCCTCGCAGCCTTCTCTTGTGGATGCTGAACAGGTTCAGGTCTCGTAGACTCCACTCATAGGGCCTGCCTTGCTGCCCCTTGACCATGCAAGTGGCCCTCCTCTGGACCCTCTCCATGCTGTCCACATCCCTCCTGAAGTGCAGCACCCAGAACTGGAGGCAGTACTCCAACTGTGGCCTGACCAGTGTTGCATAGAGGGGGAGGATCACCTCCTTGGACCTGCTCATGATGCATCTGTAGATGCATCATGAGGTGTGATTAACTTTCCTGACCGCGTCCCCACACTGTTGGCCCATGTTCATTTTGGAATCAATAATGACTCCAAGATCCTTTTCTGCCTCTGCACTGATGAGAAGGGAGTTCCCCAGCCTGTAGGTATGCTGCTGGTTCCTCCTCCCCAGGTGCAGCACCTTGCACTTGTCAGTGTTGAATCCCATCCTGTTCTCTTCCGTCCACCCCTGTAACCTGTCTAGATCTAGTTGCAGCCTGTCTCTCTCTCCTCCAGCGTGCCCACTTCTCCCCACAGATTTGATCAAGGTGCTTTTCACCCCCTCGTCCAAGTAGCTGATGATGTTGAACAGTGAGAACCGAGCCCTGGGGGACCCTACTGCCCACATCTCTCCAGATCGAAAAAGACCCATCCACATTCTTCCCTTCTGCAGGCTTGCCCGCTGCTCTCTGCAGCCCCCCATTCCTGCAGTGCTCCCTGCGGCCCCTGCTGGGGCCCACCACCTGCCACAGCCCCGCTGTGACTCCACTGTCTGCTGCAACCCTGCTACTCACTATGGCTCCACCATCTGCCGGGGGCCCCCATGGCTATGCTGCCACCCGGGGCCCACTGTGCTGCCGCTGCCACCGCCACCTGCTGGGGCTCTGCTGCCCGCTGGGTCCTGCTCTGGCCCGGCTGCGGCTCTGCCACCCACCGGGGCTTGCCACCTTCTGTGGCTCTGCTGCCTGCTGTGGCCCGCTACAACCCCACGGCGTGCTGGGGCCCAATGTGGCTCCACCACCTCCTGGGGCCCACCACCTCCCCACAGCCCACTGGGGCTCCACCGCCTACTGGGACCCACCACCCACTGTGGCTTCACCACCTGCCGGGTCCTGCTGTAGCTGTGCTGCCCGCTGGCTCCTGCTGCTCGCTGGGGCCTGGCTACGCCTCTGCCACCTGCCAGGGCCTGTTGCCGCTCCACCACCCATCGCAATCCCACCAACTGCTGGGGCCCACGACGGCCCTGCTGCTGTGGCTCTGCTGCCTCCCGGGGCCCACTACAGCCCTGCCACCTGCTGGGGCCTGGCCGCGGCTCTACCACCTGTCGAGGCCCACTGTCCTGCCTTCTGGGGCCTGCTGTGGCCCTACTGCCTGCTGGGGACCACCGTGGCTCTGCTGCCCGCAGTGGCTCCGCTGCCTGCTGTGCACCTCATGGGTCCTGCTGCTCCCTGCAGCTGCCACTTCCCGTGCTACTTCCTATGGGTCCCCTGTCACTTCACTCAGACGGAGGGACAGGGAACAGCCACAGGGGCACGGGGCCAGAAGCCACAGATGCTTCTGGTTGGGGGCTGAGGGCGGGAAGGGGGTGGGGGGCTGGATGGAGCTGGGCTAGCCTTGTTGCTCAGCCACAGGCTCCTGCTGAGTCCTGCAGCCGCTAGCCGCATGTCGTCTTTGACAGCTGGCCACGGACAGATATAAATTCATTTTCTAAAATTTTTAAAGGCCCTGCGGGCCAGGAGAAAGGGCTGGTAGGCTGCATGCGGCCCGTGGGTTGTATTTTGCCCACCCCTGGGATATAGTGTAGGGTTGTCTAAAATGCTGTTAAACCTGCACTTGGTATACGAAACACTGCTGGTTTTCCCTGATTCTTGTTCTTTCTTTGATCTATTTGGAGATTGCTTTGAGGGAACGTGTTCATCCCTTTTGTAGGTACTAATGAGACACGATGCTCCGTTACAGAGGATTTGTTACTTCTAGCATGGCTAATGAATTAAAAGGTCTGTGTTGAATAGAATAAAAGTCCCAGAAAGCAAAATCAGCATATAGCATCTATTTCTCTCCCCCTTTCTCCTAGATGGATTATATTCTGGTTGAGGGAAGAGAGAACAATGTATATAATCATTTAAAAAAAATTGTGGGAGAACTGCTTTTCTTTTTGAAAGAATAAGAAAAACGTTCTTAAATTGAACATTACAAAAAGCTAATTGTTAGTATACTTAATTGTAAGCAGTAGAATAGACTACCTCAGGAAGCTGTGAACTCTCTATTATTGGAGGTTTTAAAGAGGAAGTTGGAGAAACCTCCACTGGGGAATGGTTTAGGTATAATTGATCCTTTCTTTGGGCCAAGGGATCCCCTTACAGCCCTGTTTTCTCTGATATTAATACTTTTAAAAATGGACTGCAGTCCATAAATAGAAATAGCTGACATTAGGGATTCTCCAAACAGAATATAGGATGGCAGACTGGAGTGTAGTCTGCCATATTATATTTAATTGATATTTGAGTTACACAAATTCAACCTTGGCATCTGTGAGTACAATGGTATTTATATCCTCTCTTTGCCCCTTCTTTTCACTAAATCAAGTCATATTCTTGGAATATAGTCACCTTGTGCCTCCTATTCTGTAGGGAAGATGGATTCCTTTTTTTTTTCTCCACCAAAAGATAGTAT
>NW_005842011.1:1970177-1971935 GCF_000455745.1 Alligator sinensis | reverse complement strand
AGTAATTTTAAGTCTCTTCCTCAAATATTTATCCAGCGGAGACATGATTTATTTTTTTCGTGCTTTGGTACATTGAAGTGCTACAATGCCTGAAGTGAAGCTTGAGCAAAACTGAACACGGGCTGGAAGCATCCCTTTTTAGATGAGCAACATTACATTGAATGGTACCTCCAGGCATCATCTTTTGCAAGTTCATTAGGTTGTTGAGCTACAGGCAGTCCTGAAGACATTTTGAGTTGCAACAAATGGCACTTACGATGTTTATAAATCGACACCCTGTTTTGACTTTCTGACGTCAGTTTCAACTTTATGATGCTTGATCTGATGCCATGCCACGCCAGCAAACAAGTTCTCTGTGTCGCTCATCTCCATGGAGAACATCCATCCAAACTTCCTTGGACACATTCTTTAAGAAAGCAGACAAGACTCCAGAAAAACCTGCAGCGAAGACTCTAGCCAAGAGCCATTCATTCAAGAAGTCCAGCAAAATCTCCTCAAAGAAGTTCTTCCAAATCAATATGATTGCTATTTACAATATAAATACATGAATGTAGCTATATTACTAATCTATAATTGATTTGAGTACAAAATTCTGGGTTATTTTCGGTGAAAATAGGGCATCGGGCCTTGGTTCAGGAACCAAAACCCCATTTATAACATTGTTCCTATGGGAAAAATCAGTTCCAAGTTATGACGCTTCAACTTAAGATGTAATTTTCGGGAACCAGTTGTGTCAGAAGTCTGAGGACTGCCCGTACTGTGATCAGTACAAACTAGCTGTTTGTTTTCAGTGTTCATTTTCTTCTTCCACTGACTCTGACTTGAGCAAAAAAATAAGTTGAAAGACAGAAATTGCCATATAACAACACTGTATATAATATTTTGAAATAAATCAAGTGAAAACATAGACATTGCTTTCTCAGAATTCTCAGGCTTGAGAAAGTGAATACGGAGTAAAAAGTTTCAAGTATAATCCATCTGCTTCTAAAAATCTAACATGTCATTTGCATTTATTTAGGTTCCTTCAATGGTGCCTTATCCGCTATGCAGGCCCATGAATTGGGCTCCATTGTCATTAAAGAAGTATTGAAAAGGGCAAATATCAACCCAGAAGAAGTCTCTGAGGTTATATTTGGACAAGTCTTGACAGCAGGTATGTTGAAGAATTGATTTGATTGATTGATTATTTTTGTTTTGTTTTTTGCATATAAAAAAGTCCCAATCTCCAATCGCAAGAAGATTAGAAACATATTTTTGTTTTTAAAATAAGAATTACCTGGTAGAATATTTCCATCTGTACTGTATTATAAAACCTCTGTTGTTTCCATTGAAATATATTAAATCTTTTAAATGATGATTAAAATTTTTATTTTCATTGCCATTAAAGTACTAAAGAGAGCAGATCCTGATTTATCCCAACCAACATTCTGGAAACAGTATATCCATTTTACCTTTAATCCCAGGAGCTAGCAAAGTTTGTTTATAATACTAATCATGGTTTATGATATGTCAGTATGGGCATCTTCTTCCTCTCTTGTCCTTTATTATTTTTGTTAATCATCCCTGCCTATATTGACTTTGATTGGAAGTCCCTTGAGGCAAAGCCCTGTATCAGTGGTGCCCAAACTTTTTGTCCAGTGGCAGAATGGCAGTGCCCCATCTGTTTGTAGGCCAATATGTGGGATAAATTCATAGATGTTAGGGTCGGAAGGGACCTCAATAGATCATCGAGTCCGACCCCCTGCATAGGCAGGAAAG
>NW_005842011.1:1945415-1970146 GCF_000455745.1 Alligator sinensis | reverse complement strand
GAGTGCTGGGTCTAGATGACCCCAGCTAGATGCATATCCAACCTCCTCTTGAAGACCCCCAGGGTAGGGGAGAGCACCACCTCAGCCACTCTAACTGTGAAGAAGTTCTTCCGAATGTCCAGTCTAAATCTGCTCTCTGCTAGCTTGTGGCCATTATTTCTTGTAACCCCCGGGGGCGCCTTGGTGAATAAAACCTCACCAATTCCCTTCTGTGCCCCCGTGATGAACTTATAGGCAGCCACAAGGTCTCCTCTCAAACTTCTCTTGCTGAGGCTGAAAAGGTCCAGGTTCTCTAGTCTCTTCTCATAGGGCTTGGTCTGCAAGCCCTTAACCATACGAGTGGCCCTTCTCTGGACCCTCTCCAGGTTAGCTGCATCCCTCTTGAAGTGCGGCGCCCAAAATTGCACGCAGTACTCCAACTGCGGTCTGACCAGCGCCCGAGAGGGGAAGTATCACCTCTTTGGATCTATATCATGCATCAGCAGATGCACGACGAAAAGTGCCATTAGCTTTTCTGATGGCTTCGTCACACTGCTGACTCATGTTCATCTTGGAGTCCGCTAGGACTCCAAGATCCCTTTCCACTTCCGTGCCACCCAGCAGGTAATTTCCTAGGCTGTAGGTGTGCTGGACATTTTTCCTCCCTAGGTGCAGCACTTTGCATTTCTCCTTGTTGAACTGCATTCTGATAGGGGTAGCGGGGGCCTGATCTACATGAGGGGGCAGGCTGATCCCACCCTAATCCAGCTGTGTGAGATGGGGGTCTAGAGGTGGCCCCAATCCAGTTACACAGGGTTTGGGAGTTTGGCAGTGGGAGAGGCGTGGCAGTGTTTATTTTATGCCCCCCCCGCCAAATTTCCCAACTCATGTGGAGTCCCCATAGGCCTGATGCCAAGGCTCCATGGGCTGGATTTGACCTGTGGGCCAGAAGTTGAGCACCCCTGATTTACATTAGTCTGTAATACAGCATGCACTCTTATGGTGCTATAGAAGTAATCCTTAAATTAAGATCCTACCAAGATAAACTTGATTTGTTAAAAATATGAGTTTTTGATAGTCTTCTGTTTTTACTAGAATATTGTAGTTCATGGGCTTATTTATAAATATAAACTCTGATATATACATTTTGTTATCTATTCAGTTTAAAAATATAGTTCATTTTCTTTGTCTCTCATACTCTGTCTACTTGCATGGTGTGTTTATTTTTTTTGTATTTCTTATACAAAAGAGTTGACACTGCTTTGCCCTGGAGACATGGACTTGCAAAAAGCTTTATTCCAAATACAATGCTCCCATTCTTTCTATCAAAGGTTACAGAAAAGAATGAAAGCTTTTCTGACTCTTGCTATTTATTTGTGCCTTATCCTTATTGTTGGGTATATAGTAAATATAGCTGTTCATGATTTGTGTAAAATGCTCAAGCTTAAATTTAGTAGTAATTTAAAATAAAGAATTAAAAAGAAATGCAGACTATGAAAGCTGTCATTAAGCTGAATAGGCAAATCCTACATTTCTGTATTTAAATGCTTGCTTTCCACTGGTCTCCGAGTTCAGATAAATTATTGGTAGCAAACTGTGGAGGTCTCTGGTTTTGCAACTCTCATACCTTACTATGACACAGAAGTACAGGCACATGGCAGAATATAGTTAAAATCTTTAATCTAGTTTACGCAACAAATTGCAACCAGGTCCCCTGACTTCTATGTCTGTAGTATAGTTATAGCCCTTTTTAAAAAAAACTGGTAGCAAAACCCTTCAAACTAGAGTTGCTTCTCTGCCTGCTCTGCTTTTCTTCGAATCATAGCACCATCTTTGCCATGAGCTCTCAAACTTATTGTAATGGCTGTATTGCAGCCAGAATAAAATGGTGGGGGTAGGCTACTCTTTCTTGAACTAACCTGAGAAATCATGTTGTTCTAGACTAATTAATTTCAGTTGAAAGGGGGCTTTTCTAGCCCTTTAAGTCATGTGAGCAAAAACCCTTATTGTTTAGGAATACTCTCTTATAGTTCTGCCTCTTTCCTAAGAGTGGGTGTCTAACCAAGCTCCTGTTAATTACCCTTGACGGGTAAGAACAAGGGTGGGCAAAATATGGCCCATGGACCAGATCTGGCCCACTAATTGATTGTATCTGGCCTGTGCTTGCCCCTGTGGTGCTCCGCATGGGGCAGAGCCCTGCCTGCTCCTGCACAAGGCAGCCTGTGCTATGCGTCTGCCCACACCTGCTGATGGCTCAGGCCCTGGCCAGCACACGCAGCTTCCCAGCGGGGCTGCTCCTGCTGCCCAGGTACTACTCGGCTCTCCCTGCCTCCAGCAACTTCTTATTGTCATCCTCCTCCTCCTCCTCCTCCTCCTCCTCCTGTTGCGCCACTGTAGGCAGGGGGAAGCTGCAGCCGAGCGGCTCTTGCTCCAGCATGATGGGCTCTGGTGTTGTCCACACTCCGCCCGCTTGATACAATGAGCAGCCACACACAGTACAGCAGGGGCAGGAGGAGGAGGAGCCACTGGAGTTTGCGGGGGGAGTTGAGTAGTACCTGGGTAGCTGCAGCAGCAGTGAGAGCCAGACCCACTGGGAAACTGTGTGCTGGCCAGGGCAGTGCTGTTGGTGGGCATGGGTGGGAGCACAGAGTGGGCTACCCTGGATGGGATTGTGAGGGGCTTGGCCCCATGCAGAACTCTGTGAGGGCAACTGTGGGCCAGATGCAGGGGGGCATGGCCGGGGCCAGCTGTCCTGGCAATAAAAGTGTGGCAATAAAAGGATTGCCTCCTCCCCACACCCTGGCTGGCTCCCAGGACGTATTGCAGGGGCAGCGCCCCCCTGACACACGTGCACATCCCCACCCCTTCCACACAAACACCCACCCACACATCTGCTCCCCCCACCTCCCTTGCACACAATATACAAATAAGTGTTTATTTTGAGTAAGACTTTATTTTAAGCTATTATGCAACCACCTCTCAAAAAAACCCAACCAACCAAACCCGCAAATTGTGGCAAAAATATTTTTTGAAATAAACCCCCCCCTCAAATCACAGGCTTAAAAAAAAACAACCCAAAATCAAACATCTACTGTAACATATTTTAATTTTATCTATAACTTGTTAAAATTATATTTTCTGAAAGATTTTGTGTGCAGCCCTTAACAGCTCACCAAAACTCGTTAAGTGGCCCAGCAACTGAAATTATTGCCCACTCCTGGGTAAGAATGAGCTCTAAATTTGGAAGGAATCTGGCTGTCACCTCCTAAGTAATAGGATGCATGCATTGGCCATTTTTGGATTGGAATGCTGTCATGTCAATAATATTTTGTAGGTGCTGGTCAAAATCCTGTTCGGCAGGCTAGTGTTGGTGCAGGAATCCCATATGCAGTGCCTGCTTGGAGCTGTCAGATGATCTGCGGATCAGGCCTGAAAGCTGTATGCTTGGGGGCTCAGTCCTTAATGACAGAAGATTCCAGCATTGTGGTGGCAGGAGGCATGGAAAGCATGAGCAAGGTGAGGTGGTGGCTTTCTGACGATATGGAATCACTCACAACTTGAGGGTTCAGTATCTGATGTTAAAATGGAATTTTTTAAAATGCTGTTTAAGGATTTATTTACCTTTTTCAGTAGCCTCCTATTATCCGTTTGAGCAATTTGTTTCTCAGTAGGACCATTTCCAAAATTAATGTACTAGAACACGTACCTGTTGTTAGTATAACACATTGTATGCGTGTTTCTGTTATATATACCATTATAGGAGATTATTTGAATTACCTTCTGACTTAATAATTATGGAACTGTTTAGTGTACAATCTAAAAGTAGATCTTTTAAATAGGAGTCTGTGTGTAATAGGAAAATGCTGCCCCCTCAATTTCTGCAGAAGTTGGAAAAGAATGAGAGGTAGGTACCCATGTTAGTCTGAAGTTAGGTTGATGGCAGGGCAGTGTGGCACCTTGTAGACATGCAGAGAATGGATACCGTGGTAGCCAAGAGACTGATTTATATTTTTAGTTGGACTGCATGTTAGCAATACCATCCACTAAAGAATACTTCAGTCCTAACATTGGGAAATAGGCTTGCTCAGTGTAGCATTGGCACTTGTTCTTTCACACGAATCTCGGAGGAGTAGGCTTTGGCTGGTGTGCCAAGTTTCTTGTACTGTCTCTCTCTCAGACTGTTCATAGCCTACCTGGAGTCTGGGAGGACAGATATTGGATTGGGTTCTGTCTGGCCTGCAGCTCAAGTCAGAGTTGCTATTAATAACTTAGTTTGAGGCAGAAGCAATTCTTACCCAAGTCAAAACAGAGTTTAGAAATCTAAATGGTGCTTTCTCAAATTTCCTTGTCTACAGGCTCCTCACTTAATTCATATGCGAGCTGGAGTGAAAATGGGGGAGACCTCCTTGCAGGACAGTATAATCTGTGATGGTCTTAGAGATGTATTTTATCAATATCACATGGGTATAACAGGTAAGCAGCAATACTTCTGAAGTTTTAACTAAAAAAGGTTCAGGAGAACAGTGAGACAACTCAGGACAGTTCAAATTGTGATTCTGGTACATTTCAAATGAGCATATATTAAAGCAGTAAAGAAGAAAATTAATTCTGATACTCTGTAACACAGGGATGGGCAACTATTTGGGCCTGAGGACCACTTAGGGAGTTTTGGTGAGCTGTCGTGGGCCAGGTCAGGGCACCCCTACCATTCCCCGCAACAGCTCACCAAAACTCCCTAAGTGGCTCTTTTCCATGCTTGGCCAGGTGGTTGAGATGCACCCTGGGTGAGCAGGGCTGGGACTGGGCTCTTGGGGCTGGGACGGAGCCATGATATGGTGCCTGCATGCCCCTGGGGTCATTGGTTCTGTGGGCAGAGGTGTGCTGGGAATGGATCATGCCTCTTCCCCAGGCCCTGGTCCTGTGCTGTCCCTACCCTGTGATCTTGGGGTCTCCCTGGCAGACTAGCTGGGACCCATGCAGGCAGGGTGGCACAGCCAGGTAAACAGGGTAGGGCCATAGGCAGGCAGGGAGTGGTGTCCAGGAGCGGGAAGGGCAGGTGGGGCTAGGTCTGGGATCATGGGCTGGGGTCCGGGGCATAGCCGCGATCTGGTCCTCACATGCCTCTGCCTGCAGAACCGGCATCCATCATGGGCATGCAGGTAGCAGATCATTGCTCTGCCCTAGGTCCCAGCCCCATGTTGTCACTCCCTGCGATCTCGGTCCTGCCTGCCCATTCTGCTCTGAGACACTGCTCCCCGCCTGCCCATGGCCTCATCCCATCTACCTAGTTGCGCGCCTTACTCATGTGGGTCCTACCCCCAGCAGTGGATGTAGGGCAGATGGGCCAGGGTGCCTGGGCTGTGGGGCTGGGCCTCACGACAGCCGGAACAAGACACCACTGCCAGAAAATGAGTCCAGCCACCGCACCACCCCAGCCCTACTGTGCAGCATGGGGATGGCAAAACCAGCCCCATATGCCATGATCTGGGCTGCACCCTGCACCTGGGCTGGGCAGGACTGGGACCCACCATGGCTGGATAAAATCCCTTGGTAGGCTGGATCCAGTCCATGGGCCCTATTTTGCCCGCTCCTGCCCTAACGGATTGTACTTGCAATAAGTTACTATAAATTATACAAATCCCTATCCTCAAACATCTAGATGTAAAGGCATCAAGCCAAAGAGTAGTAGGCTTAAAACTAGCCTTGACCACGCACTGAAGAACGTATATAAATGGGCAGAAACCATCCTGTGGAGGAAGGGGGTATTGACTATCAACTGGAACTTCTGAAAAGCTGTCCATAGGCATTTAAAGTTGGAAACACTTGTTTTTACTTGCTTGTAACTTAAAAAAGGTCAACTCTGAAACTGAACCCAGAAGTGAATGTAGCAGAGAATTCTGAGCAAATAAAAATGCTTATTTAGAATGAAAGTCACCAAGCAAGATTAACTGTTGCCATTAAAGATGAAAACTAACCTGTTAGAATTTTAATTGAAGACCTATTACATTTAATGATTGCAGATAAGGATCACACTTTTATTTTCTTTCTTAACACATCCACTTTGTTTGTTTCAGCTGAAAATGTGGCCAAGCAGTGGAAAATCAGCAGAGCAGAGCAAGACCAACTTGCTGTGCAGTCACAGACCAGGGCAGAAGGCGCGCAGAAAGCTGGATATTTTGACAAAGAGATTGTTTCTGTTCTTGTTCCTTCTCGAAAAGGTGCGTGTGTACAGTAATAACTAATTGATTGAATGTAAGTTGACAGTGCAAGGCGTACTGTTCAGTACAATCAATGGAAGATGTCTTTGTAAGAACCTGTTTTGTAGGAAGATGAGTTCCACTTAAACTTTTGATAGGTATATTTGTTCCTGGATCTTCTCTCTTTCTCATTTCATCAATGTATAGTCAGAACGTGCAAATTCAGGAAATCTAATTATTTTTTCTAAGTGGTTCTATATAAACAGCCCCCTCTTACCCCCTGACTTCTGTGGCATTTGCCCTTAGGGGTGCAGTTGAGATGGGATCTGTTGCAAAAAATCTTTATTGCGCTAACCTTGCAACTTGTTCATGCTTGCCATGATCTTCTGTGCCTAAACCTCCCTGACAAATGAAACACACAATGAAAATAATCTGAGTCGCTCTGTTATGCTCAGTTGCACACGGCCTTTCCGAAAAGACCAACAAGTTACTTTTTTTTTTTTTTTTTTTTTTTAAATAAACCTGATTGAAAAAGATAGGTCTCTTGGAAGGTAGGCATTTGTTAGTTGCTTGATCCAAGGACATTCTGGAGTGAGCAAAGACTTTGGTGTTGGGTGTGGTTATAAATCCCTAAAATGGATTTTGTCAAGAGAAATTACAAGGGAGATGCATTCGATTTCTTTGCATTTTTTAGGTGTAAAATAGTTTTGGTTTGCCTCATTTTGGGGTTACGCTATGCATTGTGTAGTCAGTAAGGAGAGATAATAAAACCAACGATGAAATGCAGAGGATTTCTGTGCTGGTTTTTTTTGGACAGTATTAGCTAGCTCAGATAAGAGCAATATTGGTTGGCAAAAGTGATATGCTTCCCGGTATAACAGAAGGGTTGTTGGAGAAGCCAAAGTGTGCAGTAGTTACACATGCTGCCACCACACCTGAAAGGGAACAATGTGGCTGCAACCCAAACTTGACCTTATCATGATGATAGATTGTCATTTTATAGCCATGGTAGCTTTGTAGAAAAATCAGTTGATTAATGGTTGTTGCTTACCCAATTATCCTGTACAACACAGACTACAGTCAGCTATTTTTCTCAGGACTTTAAAATGTCTTTAGGTGTACAGTTTTAGAGGGTTGGTCTTAAATGAATGTCTGATACTTTGCAGGTCCTGTAGAAGTTAAAACAGATGAGCATCCTCGTCATGGAAGTAACTTGGAAACAATGGCTAAGTTAAAACCTTGCTTTCTGACCGATGGAACTGGGACAGTAACTGCAGCTAATGCCTCAGGTTTGTCAGTGACCGAAACAAAATGCAGGAGCACAGCATCTGTAGCGTATAGTCACAAATGCATGGAGTATGCATAGGAACTTGAATATGAGTGGTGGTATGTTGTTTCGGAGGAACTTCCTTTTTTACATCAACCCTGAATCAATTTAACTCTTTTTTTTCAAATCTCAGTGGCTTGTCTTGACACAAAGACAGAGCTGTTTGTTAATGGTGTATCTCAGGTGTGCAAGTTCACTAGCCTCTCCATTTCATAATCTGACTGCATTTCTGGTCGTCCTTCCCTCTGTTTTAAGTGGGAAAAGTAGAAATATTATCTTCACTCTTTTAATAAGGCCCAAATATGGTGATTAGTTAATTCTGAATGTTCCGTAATGTTATGATGTCACTGGTTAAGAAAAATCAAATTTCCATTACTCTAGGACTCATTTTCCTGCAGTAGTCTCTATTCCTTCCATATTGTTCCTTCTGTTGCCCTCCCAACTTGTGTTCCCCGCAGCCTCTACCACCATCATTCAGATCATTCCTAAATATTTACTTTCACAAATAGTTCAGGGGCTGGTGGTTTATGTGTGTAAGGTTAAGCTGCTAACACATTGAGCCAGATTCTCAACTGCCTTAAATGAGTGTAGCTTTGTCAAAATTAGTGGAGCCATGTGCCAGCATGCTATCTAAAGATCAGTAGTCTGCGTACATTACCATTTGCCAAGCCTGTAATTTAGACAGACTCTTTAGGACAGGGATCTGTCTGTTTCCAGTGAAATGACTAGACTATAACTTAAAGCAGCTGTTTATCACTTTGCAGGTATAAATGATGGAGCTGCAGCTGTAATTCTCATGAAGAAATCAGAAGCTGCTAGAAGAGGCCTTCTTCCTTTGGCACAAATTGTATCTTGGGCACAAGTAGGTTTAGATCCTTCCATAATGGGAGTTGGACCTATTGCAGCAATAAAAAAAGCTGTAAGTAGTATCAGTAAGTTGTTGTTGTTGTTGCTGTTTTTAAGACTTGTTGTCTTGACTGTCCATGCTCATTAACATTTTTGGGTTTTGTTTTGTTTTGTTTTTTACCTTGCAGAAATTTATATTAAAGAAAGAAAAATTTTATGTTGAAAGAATTCTGTACCCAGGCTAGTAGCAAATAGGAGAGCATGTGAGGCTTTGATTGCCTACTGCTTGCCCTCCTCTTTTCCCAAAGCAAGTATTTTGTATGAGTGTCTGGAGTCCAGTCCAAGTAGACACTAGTCTAGTTTACAGAGTGGCTGTCCTAGGTGTCATTTTGGCTTAAGAGTAAACTTAAAAAAAAAAAAAAATTTTTAAGGTAATCAACAATGACACTTTCTAAGCAGATGTATACCTTATTTTACCACATCGTATGAGGGCATAAAGCTTTCTAATTTTCTAAGAGGGAGAAGTCCCTGTTCTAATCGAAAGGTGCATGGAATGGTCTCTGACCTCTGTTCTTGAAAAAAATTAAAATGCACAACTGTGGTAAGGCTGTGACACTCCTGCTTTTTCTCCCCTAGTTTCCTATTATTCTTAGAGGCAAAAGCCTTTAAAAGAGCACAGAAAATGCTGTCTTCATATATAAACAGAATTTTCTTGAAAGATTAGCAAACTCTGCTCCTAGTCCTACATTCTGAAAACTGCATATCCTATATCTTTTCAGCATCTGTTAAGGGTCTTAATTTTTCTTCCCATTTTGTAGAGAAGATATTGGCTGAAGACTTTGGCAGCAAAAATGTACAGCGTAGAAAGCTATAGACTAGGCCAGAGGTAGCCAACCCATAGCACGCCTACCACAATTTGGGCAGAAGAGGATCAGAATGATGCTCGGGGACAGTGCAAGGCTTAACTTGTGGCATACCTGCCAAAAAGGTTGGCCCCCACTGGGCTAGACCATGTACATTAATAATAATGCAGTAATATTGTTGTTTCTCTAAGGGGAGTGGGGCTGCATATTGGTGCAAATTGTGTCAACACCAATAAAAAGAAAATAGACCTTACTGGCAATCAGCCTTTTTTTGGCTGACTTGGCCGGTTTTTGCTGTTGTGTGCAGCTGCAGCATGCACATGGCCAATCTGGCTGTGTCAGGCTGGTAAGTCTGGGGGGTGGGAAGTGGGGGTGCAGATTGAGGCCCCTGCAGTGAGGGAGGGAGTGGGGCAGGGGCAGGCTGGGTGCAAGCCAGAGCCACGAGCAGAACATCCAGGGGCATGGGAGGGGGGTGGCTCCTGCCACTACATGCACCCCCAGGGGAGCCATGTGGGGCATGTGCCCCCCCAGATCTGTGCACAGGACAAGGGCAACCTGCTGCTGTGGGCAGGGGCCGGCACTGGGCTCTTCCCGGTGGGGGGTTGAGCTGGGGCTGCTCTTGGTGCGAGTGACAGTAGTGTTGGGAGGAGATCTATGGGGGGGCTATGGTAAATTCTGGGGTAGCCACAGCCCACCCTGTAGCCCCCCACCCCAGCACTGCTGCCTGCCCTGAATGCAGCCTGGCCTAGCCCCCCTGCTGGAAAGGGCCTGGAGCCACCACAGCCTGCAGTGGGCATCCCACCCTTGCCCCATGCACAGATCTGGGGGGCACATGCCCCCCATGGCTTCCCTGGGGGTGCACACAGTGGCAGGAGCCCCTCACCTCCCAGACAAGCTGCACAACTGTGCCCCATGCCCTCTCTCACTGCAGAGGCCTTGATCTGCCCCATCACCACTCCCCTTCCTTTCCCTGGCCCTGTCCACCCTAATAGACTTACCAGCCTGATGCTGCTCTCCAAGCTGCCGGCTGCATATCAGCAATCAGATCAGTATCAGCAGATATGGCTCGTTAATAATCAGCCATTGGTATCAGCCCAAAAGATCTTTATTGCACCCCTAGTTTTTACATAAATACTCTTCCTGATCTATGTCTGGACAACACAGCAAAATACCTTATTTATTCTCGGGGGTTGTGAAAATAGTTCTGAAACACCATTGATATACGAGCCTCCCTGGTCACCAGGATTCAACAGTGAAACAAAGCAAGTGGGCTGGGAGAACTTGTGTAAATTAGGCCTGCCTGTTCCTGCTTTAACAAGACTCTTGAAGTGGTGGGTGGAAAACAAAGCTATTTGTTCCTATTTCCCCAGAGAGAAATAGCCACAGCACGTAGCTGTCCTGCTGCTACTTGTTCCCAGGGAACACCTCTACATGTATGCTCTGGCACATGGCAGATTGTTCTGGGTGTGGTAGAGGAGGCTGTAGCCTTACCTGGGTTTCTGGGGGCCTTGTGGGGCTGCTGTGGTGGTGATCTAGGTGTGTGGAGCCTGACTGGCAGCCAGAGTACAGCTCTGGCCCACCAAGCTCTGGTTTTGGGCAGTGTACACTACAGCCACATGCACCACCTTTTTTTAAATGTATTTTTTGAGATATTGGGAATTCCCTTTCATGTCTATGTGTTTTGTGTCTCAAAAGCCTTTGAGGTGGTGCAGAGCACGTGTGCGCACTCATCTGGACATGCCCTAAGTGTAAAATACTTGTTGGCAGTAAAAGATGCCTTTAAAAAAAAAAAAGCAAGCCCCCAACCCCGTGCATTTTATATAGGTTTAAAGCTGGAATTTTTAAAAGTCTATTAATTATTAGGCATCTTCATATTGCTTTATTATTGCTAAGCTGAACTGTTGCAGTTCTAATATCAGTGGGATCTGGTATGAAAAAATAAAAGGTAACAGCTCCAGATCTTCAGTGCAGCAGATGAGGATTGAGTAATACAGTGAGTTGGTTAGATGCATTGGTTTAATAATGAATTGACCGTCTCCAGAAACTTCAGGCATGTCTGTACTAGGCATGGTGCAGAATGCCACTTTGAGAGTGCTTTTTGCCCTTTGTCTCTGCTCATCCATATACTTAAAAAGTGTCATAGCCACTACTTTGTGTATGCGCGAGGTATTGCTCAAATTGTGGTAACGTTACCTTTTTGGTACTCAATGTGCATGTGTGTGCACGCGCAAGTGGATGAGTTCCATTTTCACAGCAGTGCTTCCTTGCAGTCTGACACAGCTTAGCCATACCCAGTTAGATGTTGAATAAATGACAGTAATTGTCACATCACCTCACATCAAGACAACTCATGAAACTTTGTAGATACTGAAGCAATTTTGGAAAAGATTGAATGAGGGTTATGACTAACAAGTTTTAAGGCCCTAATATATGTCAAAGACCCTGCAAGTGATCAATAAAATACAGTATGTTCTCCTTATTTTAATTGCTGTATGTTCTATTCTAGGTTAATAAAGCTGGTTGGACGCTAGAGCAAGTTGACTTGTTTGAAATCAATGAAGCTTTTGCATCAGTAGCTGCAGCAATAGCAAAAGAACTAAAACTAAATCCAGAAAAGGTAACTGCTGCACTCACCCTCAAAACCTTAACAATTCTTTAGAGTACCTGTGGTGGGAGATTAATGTGACTGGAAATTATTGTAGTTTCTAGGTTTGCACACCCAACTCTTTCAGTAGCATTTCTGTGCATCTTAAAAGTTTGTAACCTCTCCAGAGAAATACCCATTTAGGCCATGGATAGGCCTTATGCTTGCAGCAGGAAATATGCCTCTTAGTGCTGAAATACCATGCTAGGAGTCATTCAAGCAGATTATACTATTAGTTACTTCCAATAAATTTGCTGGAAAAGTTCAGTTTCTGACCATGATAGAGGTTCCTAGTATTTCCAGTATCCCACAACCCTCTGTACTCTGCCTCATCCCCACTCTACAGCTACATGTAAACTAACTACTAAGAACATGGTCCAAAACAGCTTAAGAGAAGCTGTTCCTAAGGGCTTATTGTTACTGTTCCTTTGGGAGACAGTAATACAAATTGTAGTCTGCAAGTGTGGTAACTACTGTAACCCAGAACTTTCCTGTAATTTCCTTCCCAGTCCCTGGAAAGTGAAGGAGACTAAGCTGAACAGTCATATAAATTCATATGATTGACAATCTCTTTATATTTCTTTTCAGGTGAATATTGAAGGGGGGGCTATTGCCCTTGGACACCCTCTGGGTGCCTCTGGTTGTCGCATTCTTGTTACTCTTCTGTATGCATTAGAACGAACAGGTGGAAAACGTGGTGTTGCTGCCCTTTGTATAGGAGGTGGGATGGGAATAGCTATGTGTATTGAAACATGAAAATGAATGAAGCTTGTTTATAGTGTGTTTCAGTGGTTTCAGTTTTCCAATAAACTTTATCAAGCTCACTTGACTCAATTTTACTTGCAGTATTTTTAATAGTTATACAACACTGCCTTACACTTACACTGCTCAGCTTTTGCTCTCCTAACAGGAAAAGATATTCTAAACACTAAATTCAAGAGAAGTTGAAAGTCTGTAAGTCAAAGCTGAATACAGACAATCCTTTCTTACTGTGCACGTGTTTTTTATTAACACACTGCCAACTACAGACAGGAAAATCTATATTCCATAACTCCACACAAATGAAATGCCTCTTATTCTTCAAGTGCTCCAGAACGAACTGCATCTTCATAGCACCCTCCTTTATCATCTTTACTTTCAGGATGCAGCTTAATAAGATCATCAATTCGAAGTATAGTAATTGCTGCTTCTGTTGCAAACTTTAAGCTCTTGGTTTTGACCAAGGTAGGCTCAAAAACACCAGCTTGTTTGTTATCACGAGGTTTTCCATTTATTAAGTCGAGACCAATCCTGCAATTGAGAAATGTATTAAGTACAAGCAGCACTATTCAGCCCCATGTCCTTTCCCAAAACAAGCCTGTAGTTCAGTTGTAATATTTGTGTGTAGGAGTTGGCAGGATGGCATGCAGGGAAGCTTTGGAAACTTACAAATACATCAGAAAATAGTCAAAGGTAAAGTAGCATCAGTACACTACTAAAATAACTCTTTTTTACTATATATATAAAAAAAAAAAAAAAAAAAAAAAAAAAAAAAAAAATCAACCTCAACCCCAACCCCTTTTCTTGTTTTCCTTCACATGGATACTCACCATTTCAGATTTTTGCGTTCTGGATTAACTTGAGCTTCATTGTGAAATGCCCTCAACTTTGCAACAAGATCTGTGGCATCCTGAGCAGCATTTACTGCTAAAGTATTTGGAATAACTAACAGTGATCTTGCAAATTCTGCAATAGCAAGCTGCTCACGGGATCCCTAAAAGAGAAGGAAGAATAGGTAACTGTAGTTGTTTTGATGCACAAAGATTTTTCAAGCCAAATGGTGCATTATAAGCAGGCAGTTGCAGCCATAACTTCAGAAGAAAGCCAGTTTAAAGTGACTTATTTTGTAGGAAGACAGAAGAGATGTTAGCCCAGAAAAGTTTTTGATCAAAATGAGGTGGAACAAAAGAGGGAAGAGGAAGGGGAGTACTCAAATTGGAAGACGTTGCTTTAAAAGCTGAATTTTATATTTGCGTATTATAATTATTCCCAATCCATAAGTGCAACAAATCTTACAGAAGCTGAAAGTGAAGACTTGTGCACTAGTAAATCCACTGGCAATCAGTTCTTATCTTCTGTAATGGAACGCAATGTTTTATAAAGCATGCTTACCATGCTAGTTGCATAATTTTCAAGATATATTGAAAGTGCTGCCTCTACAGCACCACCACCTGGAACCACAGATTTGGACTCCAATACTCTCTTCACTACACAAAGAGCATCATGTATGGACCGCTCCATTTCATCACACATGAAGTCATTGGCTCCCCGTAAAATAATTGACGCAGAAGTACGAGCCTTAGTACTGTTGAGAGAGAAAAAGTTGCCTACTTCAGAAAAAATCCCTTCAGAGAGATCACTAATGTTCTACTATACGATCACTATAGTTAATTTTTTTTAACAAAGATCTAGCCTTAAATGTTAAACTGTCCACAGACCTTACAAGAACTGATACAATTTAACAAATCAATGTCCATGCTAATTCCCCTGGACAGTTTAGGAGCTTGTATTTAGGCTCTAATGCATTTTTATTTGCTCACTTAATTAGGAAATTTTACCTACAGTATGAAGGAAAAGACATTTTCCACCAGTGCATACAAAACAAAAACTAGTTACCAACAGAAACACAGCAACAGAGTTTAGAACTGCATTTGTTTCAATCTACTGCTTTCTTTATTCTAGGGCTGCCCAATTTCTGGGTGACTGCATGTCCCCCTTGCCTGCCACAATGCAGAAGCCCCCAAATCATTGTGGGAGCCCACCCCCCCTGCACAGCATGGGCTCCTGATGCAATGCAATATGTGAGACCTTCCCTGTTGCATCACAGGGACCCTCCCCCCACCACACCATTCCATGCCATTAGCCCCCTCCACTGCTTTACCCCATGGGTGCCCAATGTGCCATGGGGGCTACCTGCATAGTCCTGCTGTGCCACACAGGCCCCTACGCTTGTGGGCACACTGTGGACAGTCCTTTGGTCTCTTTGAACCTTTCAGCTAGGGACAGACAAGAGAACTGGAGGAGGGAAGGGGAGCCAGACACTCTGGCAGCAGCTGAGTAAAGAGTGGTGGGCCACTGTTTAATCCCTCAGGGGCCTCCTGTGCCCCATGGACAATCAGTTGGACAGCCCTGCTTTATTCAACAGCCAAAATAAACTAGTGGAACTGCTGGTATTATAGCAATGGGTAGCTGTGAAATTGCAGAAGTGAGTAAATATCCTACTTTCTGAAAACTCTTTAGTCCTATGAAACTAAAAACAGGTGTCATATCAAAACACATAGGGAACTACTATATTTACTTGATTTCCACAATGAGTTATTTTTCCAGCCAAAAGGGGGATGGTGAGGAAGCCATGTCTTATACTCAAGTACTGGCCTGGGGGAGGTGACCACAGTGGCCCTGGGGTCAAAGCTAGAGCTAAGCTGCTGCCTGCCCTGGGTGGAGTGGCTTTTACAGGGGGGAGACCGTATAGTGGGGAGGGAGTTTGCACAGAGGAGCCCATGGGGACAAGAGTAAGTGGGAGACCACATAGCAAACTTGCCTCCATCCTACTGCTTACTTTTGGCACCCATGCACCCTCAGCTCAAACCCAGCCAGGCTTGGAGCTGCTGTTGTGTTTCTACCTGCCCAGGCTGGACCACAGCCACCGCTGCTCTGGAGTCAGATGCTGCTCTGGAGCCAGACAGAAGGTAAGAAGGCTGAGGCATGGGGAAACAGGTGGCAGACACAGGCCTGTTTATGAATAATGTGTTTTAAACCAAGTCAATTCTTTAACAATCTTGACTAGCCACTAGTTAATAATTAGAATTAGAATGTCTGAGAAAGATGTCTAGCCCCAGCAAAAAAGGTGAAACACTGGTGGTTTTCACCACTGATTTTACAGTGGGCTTAGTATACTTTATCCCACGCGTATAACTGCTCATACTACTAAGATTGTATGGCAGCAAATAAATGGGAAATTTAGTTTTAGTGGTGCAGCAAAACTAATGTGGCATATCTACTTTTTTTTTTTTTTTAAGAAACATGCTCTTACTTCTTGACTAATATCAGCTCATCATCACAGATTCTTTCTTGAACTACCTCTTCTGCCTGTCCCAGCATTGATGCCTCAAAGCTTTCTTCACCTTCCAAGTTAGCCAAGTTTGAACACACAGTTGCTTTTAAAACAAAAAGCACAGATGGTGAAATTAGCATATGTAATTCTAGCACCTATCATTATCCTGTCAGTCTTCTAGAATAAATGTCTATGAAAAAGCAAATATCAGTATGCTAAATAGTATTTCCTAATAAAAATGGTAGACTAAGCATTTCTAATCCATCCGGAGGTATCAAGAAATATCAATTTTCTTGAAGACTACATCATTGCTTCTTAAAATCAATTTGTTTTTATTGTTTCTGGGCTTACACTAATACAATTAAAAAGAAGGGATGTGGAAGTAAGTTTTTATATCTTGACTAATGTCAAAGTTCCTGCAAAATTCTAGGCAGACTTTACTTAAAAGTTCCACAAAAATTGGGATTGAAGATTTTTATCCTGTAAGTTAAATAGTTTCTTCTCTATAGTTGCATGATTTTATTGAAGGTCGGGAATTAAGAAAATATTAAACATGGACTTAAAAGCAGAGTTTACTCAAGCCAAGTTAACAAGAACCGAGTCTGGTTCTTCTACAGTGAGGAAACCTTCCCACCACCAGCCATCATGTTTCTTCATTCCACATCTTCAGCAGTCATTACCCCATAGAACTTCTTTTCCATTTAGAAGAGATGCTCCCTATCTGGAATCTGCAGAACCCAAACACTTATTTTCAAAAAACCCCTAAACTACGACCAAGATCCTGATACATACATACCTCCAGAAGCTTTGGCAATGCGTTTTAGATCCTTTTTCAGAACTCTGCGTACTGCCATAGCACCAGCATCAACAAAATATTTCAGACACATATCATCAATGCCACCGGTAGTTAGAACAACATTGGCACCTGCAGCTAGAATCTTCTGAATCCTCTCTTTAGTGATATCTGACTCTCTGCAAAAGGTAACACAAACAAGTGTTTATAACCTAAAATTATAAAAATGGCCTTCAAAATCCTAAACTGTAACCATGCCTTTTTTATCCCACATTTGGAACAGTTAAAACTGATGCACAGCACAGATCTCCAGATATCACATTAATGTAGAGCCACTTGAAATTACCTGTTAATATTTAGCTTCCTAATTCAATACTGTAACAGCGAACTAGATTTAGATTATTCAAACATACTCCAATGATTCCACACTGTATTTTTTGTATACCACACGGCCCCCGCAAAGACATATATACTGTTTAGAAAAGGAAAGATGAAGCAAAAACCAAAATGAAAAGATTTTTCCAGTCTTTCCCAATGCAGCATAAGGTCACCATGGCTGAACACTCCTAGGAGCATTCAAAAGCTGCTACCAGTTCAGCAGCAGCTGTCACAAAGTTAATACTTTAGCTTTGGAGCTGCTAAGAAGGTGAGTGAAGCTGAGCCTACTTGTGGTGTCCAAGAACCCCAAGCATGAAAATTTGCTCCTTTGCTTAAAACATGCACCTCAATTTTGGATGGCTAATTTTTGGGTAAAAGGTGCATGTGGTATGAAATACAGTACTTTCCACTGTTATATTAAGAAGCCATAGCTACTTATGGCAGTTAATTTGTTGCCTATCAGATAAGCTCAGGACATCAAACCATCCAGAAACCCACCAGAATTAAAAATACTAAAATGATACATAGAAAAAAACTGGCACACCTCTGTCTGATCTGGTCTAGTTTCTCAGGATCTGTAATAACGACTTGAACACCAAGCTTCATTTTTGTTTTCTGCAGACTGAAGTCCAGGCAGGCAATCTTTGCATTAACCATTCTCTTAGTCATACCTATGTGAAAAAATGGGGTTTCACTAAATTTAATTAAGTATTTAATTAAAACTGTTTAATGAATATAGCACCAGTTATATTATCTTATTTATAAATTTAATCAGTTACCTCTAAAGCTATTTCTGTTCCTTAAGTTTTAATGTGCTGGAAGGGTGTTACTATATTTTCTTACACACAACATGCAACTTTCCCCTCAAAAATCAACCCCCCAAATTTGATGTACATGTCTTAATCAGGGTAGCTGTTGTCTTTGCTGGAGAAGAAGGAAGCGTGGAGATATTGTGCATGCCATACAGCTGTCAGGATGGCAGAGTCCTGTGTTAACTTTCTCACAGCCATAGGTATTTTGCTGAGCACTGTACTTGCTGCTTCAGGCACAAACTGAGCTGTTGCAGTATCCTGATGAGGTTTGTGATGCGGAAACAGCACTGGTTTTTTTTACTGTAAGTAGTTCTTTACTTAAGACCCTGTAAACACTGCCCTTTCAGGGGTCTGGGGCCTAACCTGGTGTGACAGATTAGATCCTAGGGAACACAGAGTATCCAAGAAGTGTGCTATCCCTGGAGAGTGTCTGCTACACCAGGAAGTTCCTGTTGCCTCACACACAACTCCTCCTGGGATGTCACACTTTCTAGGCACTTTTATGTTCTCAGGAGAACTTACTCTATGCCACAGTCAAACATGAATCTGGAAAAAAAAATTCTCTCTGTTCTGCCTTTTAAAAACAAGGTTTGTGTTTTATTTGGGGATATATTGTGTACAAGAAAATAGGGTACGTTAAACTAAGCAAAATAAAGTAACAACATAAAGCAGGGGTGGGCAAAACGTGGCCTGCAGGCTGGGTGTGGCCTGCCAGGCCATTCTATCCAGCCCACAGGGCCCCTAAAAAATTTAGAAAATTAATATTTATCTGCCCCCGGCTGCTTTTCAGGCAGCCCTCGATGGCTTGCCAAAACTCAGTAAGCGACCCTCTGCCCGAAATAATTGCCTGCCCCTGACAAAGAGTAGTAAAATATCTTTCTATACCCAAGCATAATCTTAGTTGCTTTCTTAGGAAGCACCTTTACATGCTTCTCAATCAATATTAAGTGACATTATTGCTAAAAATAATTAAATGGAACCACTGAATTCCAGCATAATTGAAGTGTTGCTCTATAGAGATCTACTGCTAAAGTCTCAGTAAAAGAAAAATGTTGATAGACTTAGCTTTTACATCCAAGTAACATAATTCCAGGGATCTTTAATTTTTTTTTTTTTTTTTTTTAAACAAACACATTTGAGACCTTCCACTGCAGACAGCAATCCCTGGGTGTTACTCAAGGCGTTCCACTCTGCCTTTCTAGCCTATTTGCTACTCCCTCACTGAAGCTTCTGAACAACTGAAAAAAGAGGCATCAGGAAACATCATGGTAACTATCATATTAAAGTCTGTCCAAACTCCTTTTGAGCAAGATAAAGAGACAATGTAAAGAGAAAAAACTGAATATTTAAAACTTAGTGGTCTTGGGTATAAACAAGTCAGTCATGACTTCAGGACTCAATATTCATATCCATTGCAATTTTCTTTGACAAACTTCACAGATGCTTGTGAGCTTCAGGGCAAAGTCTGAACTTGAGGTACCTACTTTTTTTCTAGAGATAGATATTTAACCATTTCTAACTACCTAACTTCAACTACTAGACTCATGTTATAAAATTTTAGAAAAGCCTCCTGTCCTGGAGGACCAGTAGTAAGATATAGGCACAGGAAAAATTGTATGTGGAGTTACAAGTCCCTAGAATTTAAGAAAAATCCAACTATGTCAAAAATCAAATGCTGCTGCCCTTCAGTGCATGATAAAATAAGCCTTTCTGCTCAAGATCAACAATTTAACAAAATACCCAGATATTCTTGTGGAACTCTTGTCCTACTTTATTTATTTTTTTTTTTTGGGGGGGGGGGGGGGAACCTCAGCATGGTGTATGTTAACAATTTTTTCCATTTACATTTAAATGGAATTTAATTTCATTTAATTTTAACGTTGACTTGTTTTAAGATTAATTTTATGTTGAAATGAACAACACTTCATTTCCCAGCTTACTGCATCAACAGAAACATCACCACGCAGCAATATTCGTAAGCACACATTAATTTAGTGAGTGCAATAACTAATCTATTAAAAAAAAAATATCTTACCCTGAGAACCCACCACACAATTCAGTGCATAACCGTTCACAAGAATACTCTCTTTCTGGCTGCGGCCATGTGCCTTCAGAACATTAATGGAGTTGATTGGATATCGGGCCTGACCCTTTTGGTCTGTGTATTTAACTGCACTTGCAGCATCCACTGCCATGTTAGCAAAGAAGTCACCATCTCTAAAACAATACTGTTAAGGCCAAAATTAATTATAAAAGACAACCAACACTGTACAAATTAACTTGGAACTCAGCATAGCATTTATATGTGTAGCACTGATGTGAGGCAAGTAGTCTTCCACCACAGTACAGTGGTGATTATGGCAAAGGGACAGCTTTAAGTGACCTACAATTAATACCACACTTTCTTCCTTTACCTCCATGAAAGAGCAAGGCTTAATGCAATCAGAATTTGTTACATGAAATATGGAGATTTATAATCTTGTGTATGTTCACCTATTTTTTCTTCTTTGAAACATTTCCCTCAAATACAAAATGTAAATATATTGGCTAACGTAAAGACAGGAGCATGAGAGAAGGAACGTACTTCAGAGCAGCAACAAACTGGGTAAGACACAAGAAGGTTAAACAAAAGAAAGACATGTTTGTTAAATGAAAAGCAAAGAGCATGTTTTAAACTAAGAAAGGCAAACCAACCACGGCTTTATTTTTTAAATAAATACTTATTTTTAAAGTACTAAATTAGTAACAAACAAATGAAAAAACAAAAAATGAAACAAAAACAAACCCAAAACAAAGATTACACCACACACTATCCTTATTTTCTACAGCTGAGAAAGGAGGATGAAAAATATAGGATTTAGATTAGAATAGCTCCTTCAAATCTCTTATGGCAGCTGTGAAGTCACTTTCTGCCACAAGAAATAACTAAAATCTCATCTTAAGTAGGCTAATAAATTGCAACATTTTGTTAAAATGTTACACTGTGAAAACCAGGGGTTTCCCCAGATCTTTTTCGACCACATTTACCATCAGATAGTTTTGTACAATCAGGCATACCCAGTTACTACTGTTCATGTGCCCACAAATAAGAGGAAAATGAGATTTACTGTACTTCTGTTCTATGGTAATTACACTCCTGCCCACTTTTAACCCACAATATGAGCTAAACTGCAGGAGCATGGCCAAAGGAAAGTTATCTCAGTTTATTTTTTACTGTGGGGTAGAAGTGGGCAAATGAATAATTACTGTAAAACAGTAAAGCCCCACCCCATGAACTGCAAGCACAAACTGTCCATGTTTCTGCAATAAGTAAAAGCTAAACCAAGACGTTTAAGCCCTCTTCCATTCAGGCGTAGGTTGCCCAGGTTAGCCTTCAGCAGAGTATGGAAGGGCACGGGGATACTTACACACAGCAGCTGAGAAGTAGTAAAGGGCATACAGGGCAATTACAGGAGAATGATTGATTACAAGATATTCGAGCTTTCCCCCACTTCTTTGTTTGAAATGAAGTGAATGTTACTTTCCTGCTACCACAAAGGATACATTCCTATGATTTTGGAGGACATTGATGTTTTAGCTGAATTAATAAGACAATCTCTGCCCAGTTCATCTGTATTAATAATAAGATTTTCATTGATGTAGCGAACAGCTTCCCTGTTGAATAAAAACAAAGAAAAATTTGTTCCCTCTGGAAACAGTTTCATATCTATGACAACCCCTTTCCCCAGCTCCTCCTTCCATAAACATTTAGTTCATTTTATTGATGAAATTCTGGTTTTCCCCACATGAAACAGCAAGCATTTCCTGCTGTCAGGACATACTTAATACTGTGGTAGAACAAAATAGACAAAACATCCCCAAGCCTTAACAAATAATCACCATAAGAAAAGAATCTGCACTGTTGACAAATATACATGTAAATGAGATAATGCATTCACTATATATTATGCTCTCCTAGAACTGGAATACATTGTTATTCCATTGAGTCAGACTTACTTGCAAGCAAGTCGATATCCACCAATAATGGAAGTAGGATGAATTTTCTGTTTGACTAATTCATCTGCGTTCTTCAGAAGTTCTGCGGCAATAATTACCTGTTTGTGAAAACAAAACAAACAACAGGCAAATCAAATCCTCTGTGCCAAAAGCATAAACTTTTCCAGGTGGAAAAATGAGTGACATTTACATCATGGAAACAAGAACTGCTAAGGGATAAATAATGGCTAGAAACAGATGCCCATCATTTAAATCAGGGGTGCTTAACCTCTGGTCACTGGGCCTTATCTGACCTGTGGCACCTTGTCATCTGGACCACAGGGCCCCTCAAGGGTTTAGAAATTTGGCAGTGGGGGAAATGATGGCACACCCCCCCATCAAATCTCCAGACCCATGGGGAACCTTATCCAATCCCAACATGTAGGGCTGAACTGTGGCTGTGCTAGGCCCCAGGGCCCAATCCTAGTGTGGGGGGCCATTACCACTAGTTTGCAGGGGAGCAGGTAAATAAGTTCAGCAGACAGCTAAGCAGGGATAAACAGAGGAAGACAACCCATGTAACTTGTATTTATATAATTTTATCTCCAATTTTTTCAGAGACAATTCTCTACTACATTGGGGGAAGTTCACATGGTTTACAGGTTAATCTCCACTATTTATTTTTTTTTGTTATGCTAGTGCAATAGTAACTACAGGATCTGGAATGATACCTTTCTACCAAAGAACATTTCATCCAGAAGATATTTTTAAGCTTCATGCAGGAAAAGAAATAGCAATTTGCAGGTAATGAATAAAGAGCAATTTTTCCTGAGAATGCAAGCTTAACACGTGCTTAACAACATCAATGCTAATATTGTGCTCCTATCTTCTGTTATTCTTGTTCTGCATATTGCTGATGGTTTGTATTGTGGAAAAAACACAGATCTTAGCTCCATTCCATACTGTCAAATAGCATAGACTCAACCCTCACTGCAACAGGATTTATAAGTATGCAAAACACAGGTATTCTAAAAGTCAGCATTGTCTGATTAAATGGCTATCTGCAGATGAGGCTTTCTACATACCACAGAGGTGGTCCCATCCCCAACTTCTTTATCTTGCAGTTCTGCCAGCTCACACAGGACTTTTGCAGCAGGATGCTCCACCTCCAGCAACTTCAGAATAGTTGCACCATCATTAGTTATGGTTACATCCTAGTTTTCAGAAAACAAGAAAACCAGAAAAACCATTACACATTTTTAAATTTTATGAAACTAAAATATGGCTCTCTTAATGAAAGTAACAGATACAGAACGATCCCACGTGTAATTTTTTTTATTATTATTTTTTGTTTTTTTACCTTTTACCCTTACAGTTTACCTTGTCTTTATTTCACATGCACACACACGTGCAGTCCCAACAAATCATAAGCTTGTAGGACTAAGTTTTTATCATAAGGCACTACCACACAAGAATACATATATACTTTTATATGCTGAAATCATTTGTGTGAATAAGAACTATGAAAAGCTTAAGTGAACCTTTAATCCCTCTGCATAGGTTAATAAAAGCCAATCATTTACGAGTATCAATTTAAGATGATGATTTTTAAGTGACATGCTACATCTAAAAGTCAAAGGAAGGTAGCTTTATAACACAACTACACAACAAGAAAACTGAAATTATTTGCTCACTTAATCTAGATATTTGAAAGAGATTCACACTGCTAACTGGAATCATCACTTGCTGTTTTATTTTATTCACAACCCAAACTAAAAAGGATACAGTGGTTTATAGACACAAACTGAATGCCCAGAATCTAGTTTAAATAAATGTTACATAAATTCCGCTGACAAAGCTATACTCTGTCAGTTGGTAGGCAAAGCTAAGCCAGAAGGCCTCTTTGTCAACACAGCTTTCCTAGCAAAACCCTGTTTCTCTTGGCAGATACACTCTTAAGGAAGCCGGTGGCATAACTCTGGCAGCAGAGAAACTCCTTCTACTGGTATAGGTTGCTTAGAGGATTCTGCCATAGTAGCTATAGCAACGACAGCCCCAGAATGTAAACTAGGACTGCCCAAATGGCAACTGTGATGGGTCAATTAGCAACCCCTGGGCTCCACTCCATCACTCCCTTGCTGCTGATGCCAGGGTCTCTGAACTTCCCACTGTCTGGCCCTGGGGGGCAGGGTGACCCACATGCCCCTGCAATGCAACCCAGGGGGGAGAGCCTATACAACACCCCCCTTTCCTGCACAGCTGGGGCAGGAGGAACTGCAGCACATAGCCCAAGGGAGGTATAGCCCCTGGGTATACAATTAATAAACCCACAGTCTTAGCAATACTAAACAAATAATGTAATTTATTTGTTATTCAAAGTTTCTTTGCAAAATGTTCTGCCATTTCATATAGGAAAAAGATATTTGCAATCTTTTCCTTCAGACTCTGGCACTTTTTTCTTTATCCCATAAGCATAGCCACTTAATCTGTAAATTGAGGAAGTGGTAGTCAAATGGGAAGCACACAAAACCTGACCTTTCCTTCGGAATCTGAGGTAGGCAGAGCCCACATTTTGATTTGTTAGAGGATGCGTCTGATTCACATCATTGATTAAAAGTTAGTTGTCACTTCTAATCAAAGCTATTATTTAAAAAGTAGCAAACTGCCTGTCATGGATGACAAGGCGAGGGAAGGGGAGGACATGGGCGGGGATGGAGTGCTGCCACCCAGTACCCCAGTGCCACTGCTCCACCTCCAGCCCTGTGGGCCCCCCCTTACCTCCGCTCCTGTCTGTCCGTGAGGAGGGGGAGGGGCGTGGCCACCC
>NW_005842011.1:1897369-1945384 GCF_000455745.1 Alligator sinensis | reverse complement strand
CGAGGCCAGCACTGCGCCACCAGCACCCCACACCGCCACTGCCTTCAAGAAGCAGGGCCAGGGGGTGGGGGGCAGAAGCCAGGCCAGCACTGCTGGCCTCGCCCCTCTGGCTCCGGCCCCTCAGTCCCTGCTATCATGGCATCAGGGCTGCACTCTGCCCTGCCCTGTGTGTTTGTCTGTGCAGAGCACTGATTGGCTGCCAAGACAACCAATCAAAGTGCAAATAAACAGTTATGGACAGACAGACTAAGACTTTGATTATATTAGAGTAAAAAATGAATGCTCCTCCATAGTCATACTGAAGAGGTCAAGTTGCTAAATGCATAAAGACCATGAACAACATTTTACACAGGAACAGACTGAACAGGTCCCTACTAGATAGTGTGAATTTGAGAGAAAGCAAGCAGAGACCTTTTCATTATAGTTTAAGACAGAGACATATGTCTACTTACGCCAATATCATCCACTAACATTTTATCCAAACCAACTGGCCCAAGGGAACTCTTCACAATGTTAGCAATGGTAGCTGCAGCTGTAACTGTAAAAAACAGAACAGCAAGTAATTAGGTAACTCTTCACAAATAGCCAATTCTAAAGCCCACATTCCTGTAAGTATAGTCCCTGTTTTAAAAGCCTGGAATATAAATAATTTTTGTCTACTTTTGGCACACGTGCTTTTTCAGGGCCTATTTGACTGGGGAAATGAAAATGATTGGGGTGACAATATAAGGATCCATGACAAATCCATTTGCACAATTTGAAGGGACACCATGAAGACACCTCATTTGGCTTCAGGACTAAGAGTTGTTTTTGCCTAATACAGTTAATCAACCCACAACTGTAAGTGTACTAAATGCATGTAATTTACTTATTATTCAAAGTCTTATTGTATAATGTTCTGCCATCTCATATAGGAAAGAGATATTAACAATCTTTTCCTTCAGACTCTGGCACTTTTTTTTCTATCCCATAAGCATAGCCACTTAATCTGTAAATCGAGGAAGTGGCAGTCAAATGGGAAGTGTTCAAATCTGATCTTTCCTTTAGAATTCTAAAAGTACTAAACCCCTTCCTATTTGTTTGTAATCAGTGCATACAAAGAGCTGTTCTTGCTACTGGTATTTACCTGATGGTACCAAATTTCTTATTAATGTGAATTCACTTTATTTAATAGTAAATGTGGCAGACAGGTTACCTTCAGGGAGAGATCCAGGTCAGGGGCAGGCAATTATTTTGGGTGGAGGGCCACTTATCCAGTTTTGGCAAGCTGTCGAGGGCCACATGGGTAGTCCCACCCCTTGGCAGGTGCCCCGCCCCTTTATAGGTGCCCTGCCCCCTGATCACTATCTTGGAACCAATGTCCCAATATCTTGGGACCAATGTTTCAGGGTCATGCAGGGGGCTGTGGAGCCAGGCTGGCCTGCACGAGCAGGGAGAGAAGGGAGCCCTGCTCTGGGCCCTGCTGGCGCTGGCCCCAGGACACCAGTGTGGGCCTTGTGTTCCCACTGGCTCCCATGCCCACTCACTCTCAGTGCCCCCTGAGCCCTACGGTACAAGCAGGGGGCAGCATGCAACCCCGACCCCGCGCTTGTCGGCAGGAAATGAGCTGATGCTGAGCACAGGGAAAAGCAGCCCCTCCCCCGCCCTGCTGCAGCTGCTCACAGCCTGCTGGGCAGCCCAGAGGCGGTGGTGGTAGCCTCAATGCAACCTACTGTGGTGTAAGCTCTGGGCGGGCAGCAGCAGCAGCAAACACTGCCCAGCATGGCAAGCAGGGGAGCTGCAGCTGCTGCCACCGTGGCAAAGCCCCAACGGGCAAGCCCAGAGCCGGCATGGGGCCCGGGCTGGCAGCGGGGGCGGGTTACAAGCTGGTACTGAGCATCCCCCTCAGCACCAGCTTATCCCCTGCCCCCCACCCGCCCTTCTTACCCAAACTTCCTGCGCTGGAAGAGCCACCTGATCCCAGGCCAGAAGCCCCCCCTGAGGCCGGGCGGGCCCTGCTGTTGCAGGAGCCTGCCGGGGCTTCCTCTGGGTCCTACTGCTCCTGGCTCCCGTCATTTTTGACAGGAACCAAGGACAGATAAATATTAATTTTCTAAATTTTTAGGGACCCTGCGGGCTGGGTAGATAGCCTAGCGGGCCGGATCTGGCACATGGGCCGTATTTTGCCCACCCCTGATCTAGGGGCACTACAAGAATGCTAGTGGAATCTGAGTCATCAAGAAATAAATCTTGAACAACTTTTCTCCATCTCCTGTTTCTAGTCTCAGTTTTCACTTCAGGAAGAAATCCCGTTTCAGTGCATTTGTGCACAGCTCTGGTAACAACTTGTTTCAAATATGGAATTCAAGGAAAAGTTTTCCCCCATTCAACATGGGGGCAGGGAAAAAAGCCCTTGTCTTGGGTTCAAGTAGGAGGCAAGGGCGAGGGGTAGGTGGCTGCTCCGACTTCAACCCAGGTGTGGGGTCAGAATGCTTCCCCCAGCAGCCCCTGCGCCCCAGCCATTTATCTTCTGCTGCAGCTCCAGGCCCAATCTGGCCTGGAGCACATGGGGGTTCCAGCCTCCACCCAGCCAGGCAGTGGCCATTGTGGCAGGGGTTCAAGACAGGGCTAGAGCTGCTCCCTGGGTAGACAGCAAGGCTGGTAGAGGGATGGGTGGGACCAGGGAGTGCAGGTACACATGGGAGGGAGAACAAGTAAGGGGGGGGGGGGCAACATGGAGGCACCAGGGGGTAGATGTCAGGCCTTTTGAGCCCCCTGTGACCTGGTCGCAGTGGGGGAGGGTGGCGAATTCAACATGCCCCCTGATAATTCAATTCTATTTATGAAAGAGAAATACCCGCCCATCCCGAACGACTCCATGCACGGGCCTGGCCAAAGCCTGCCCCACTAGCATCACCAGCTGTATGGTAATTATTGTATTTACTTCAAGTTCAACCCCTGCAAAATTAATAATAGTAAAAGCGCTCAAAACCTACGATTGTTTTTGAGGCAGCTCATACACACAGCATATGCAAACCCCAATTCACACTCAGGGAGCCTCAATTGCCTTTTGGGCGGGCCATCGGCGCTTTCTTACCACTCCTTGCCTCAAAATAAAGAAATGCTTCCACTTGGATGACCCAGGTCTCGCTCAGGAGCGACTCCCAGTGAGCAATATCGAGTAAATGAGACGACCACCTCCTCCTTGCATGTTGACTTGTATATTGCCCAGTGTACAATATTTTTTTCAGCAAATACAGGAATTCTGAGTTTCTAATAAGATAATTTAATATTTAAGACCTGACAAACGCTGCCCCCACCCCGGAAGCGAGGGGACCCCGGAGCCGTGCGGCCCCTCCCCCCGGCAGGCGGCGGTTGGCTCCGCCCTGCGGCCGTTACCGTTCTGGCTGCGGACTGCATCGCCGGAGCTGCGCTCGCCCAGCACGGCCAGGGGGCCCTCCAGCGCCGCCATGGTCCCGCCCGCACCACGCCGGCAGCCGCGAGGTGGAGCGTGGGGCACGCCGGGAACTGTGAAGGAGAAGAGCGGAGGAAGCAGCCAATGGCTGTCTGGAAGGACAGTAACGTCAAACGGCTGTTGCCCCAATCCGGGAGCTCCTCACAACGCCTGGCGACCGCTGCCTGGGCGGCAGGCGCTGATTGGATGCTGAAGCCGGCGGGGAGACGTGAGTGCAGGCGTCATGGGGATTCGAAGTACATGGGCGGGGCTCAGGGCGAGCGCAGCGCTGGGCTTCCAGGACGTTCTAGAAGGCGGCTGCCGATTGGCCCCGCCCCCTGGCGTGAGAGCGAGGCTTCCCGGAAGGCAACCCGGCTACTGGGGCGGAAGTTTACGTCGTTTCTGTTTCCGGGGCAGCGGATCATTTCCCTTAGTAAGAGTCTAGGCTCAGCTCAGGAGGTAGCTTGGTGCGGGCGGCCGCATTTTGCCGCTGCCGCCGCTATGGCGCTGCGGAGCCGTGTCCGGCCGCTGTTGTTGAGTGTTGTTGCCGCCGCCGCCAGGCTCCGTGGAGCCAGCGAAGGTGCCGGGGATGGGGCTTCCGCGTAGGGAGCTCCGTTGGGCAGGAGACTAGTTTTGCGATCGCTTGAGTTCTGTTTAGACTTTACCCATGACGCGCGGAGTCGCTGACATCTTACAGGCGAGGCCATTGGCTGAAGTAGTTCCAGTATTTCTAACTTATTTTTCCTTGTTTCTTCTTTCTGCTTCCCCGCAAGGTCTTCGTTTCACATCTGCTAAAGCCAGCTTCGAAGTTGCCGGTGCGGAAGCGGACACGAGTGAAAACGAGGTTGTCGCTCCGGATTTCGCCAACCGGAACCCTCGGAACCTGGAGCAGTTGGCGCTCGCTAGGAAGGAGCGCGGCTGGGAAACCACTTGGCCCAGCAGAGAGTTTTGGCGTAGGTGAGTTGTGGACTCGCTTGGCAATAACTTAGTTTAAGAACGGGAGCGTTTTTTTAAATCTGAGAGATCCAGTGGTACTCTGGAAGTGCTCGTAGTAAAACTCTTGGACCAGAGGCCCCTTCAAACTTAGGCTTTGTGTATGCAGGTAATTAGGGTCAACATAGCCTAGGCTGGTGATTCCTAACTTGGGTGCCTTGAGAGCCTTTTAAGGGTGCTGCGGGGTGCCAAGCCATGTTAGCACTGCTAGGTGTGTGGACGTGATTTGCAAGACTGAAACAGATTTCAGATAAGCCCTAAGGTTAAAAAAACATTCTGCCCCATTGTGGTCTTTCTGAGTTCTTTGCAACAGAAAAACTATTCTGTCTTGTTTTTGTAATTAAAAAGCCTAGAGAGCTCAAAACTGGCATTTTCCAAGGGATGCCTTGAGCCTAATGAGCGGGTTGAGAATCGCTGTCCTAAGCTCCGTGGCTAGCCACAGTCCACCCAGCCCCAAACGTTCTGCTGAACTTCAGGATATAAGGAAAGGCCTGCTTTGCAGTGTACCTCTCCCTGCAGTATGTTTGGAGGTTGCCCAGATGCTGTAGGCCACAAGCACAGGAGTCCCTCCAGTGGCTGTTTTCCAGCTGCTTCTTCCTAACTTTCAGCCTTTCTGTCCTCAACTCTTGTCTATAATTGGAGACAAGCTGTGCAGGAGAAACAAGTACCATATTTTCTTGCACATAGCATGCCTCAAAATAAGATATGCACCTTGTTGAAAGGTAAAAGGAAGGAAAAATAGCTTTCCTTGAAATAGTAAGTTACTGAGTAGCACAGGAGCAGGCAATTATTTTGGGCAGAGGGACGCTTACTGAGTTTCAGCAAACCATCAAGGGCTGCATGACAGGCAGTCCAGGGCAGATTAATATTAAATTTTCTAAATTTTGTAGGGGCTCCATGGGCCGGATAGAATGGCCTGGCGGGCCGCATTTTGCCCACCCCTGGAGTAGCAGCTTCTGCAGCATGAGCCTCGGCTAGGGAGAAAGTGTCCGCAGCCAGCAGCTATGGAGCCCCGCTGTGCTGTCCGATACGCAGTGTTATTTCACTTTCCTCAGGTAGAGGCATTATTTCCCTGTTTATGACACTAATTCCCAGCAGCTGAATCTTGGAAAAAGGGTGTATGTTACATGCAAGAAAAATATGGTAATTTGCAGATTGATATCTACAAGGGGATCTGCTTGAAGGACAGGAAACATACTTTGGATGGCTTTGGTGTAGGCTGCAAGGTAAGATACAGATGAGGAAGGGTGGCACATGTGGCTCAGGTTGGTTGAGACTGACCCTAAGTGACCTCTCATCACGGATTTCATGACTTTTCCTGTTTCAGATATGCAGAGGCATAGTCTTGTTAAAGATACTATGGGGTACTTTCCATCTGCTTTAGGGTTACTAACAGACAACTTGCATAGCAAGAGATGTGAATTTTCTCTTGTCTGTGATTGCCTTGTAACAATGCCCAGCTTGAGACACCTGGTTCGTGTCTGAAGATGCAGAACATCTGTGCTCTGGAGCGGATTTCTCTTTAGGGTGTTTAGTGATGAATTACCCAGTCTGGTAACACCCCATCCTCACTGTCTCTCACCCCATCCTCATCAACAAATTAAGCGACTGCGGCATTGATGCCTGCACAGTTGGATGGGTAAAAAATTGGCTGACGGGGCACACCCAGAGAGTAGTGGTGGACGGGTTGTACTCAACCTGGTGAGATGTGAGCAGTGGGGTACCCCAGGGCTTGGTCCTCGGGCCCACGCTGTTTAACACCTTCATCAGCGACTTGGATGAGGGGGTGGAAAGCACGCTGTCCAAGTTTGCTGATGACACTAAGATGTGGGGCAAGGTGGACACACTTGAAGGGAGAGAGAGGCTGCAACTAGATTTAGACAGACTACAAAAGTGGGCAGACGAGAATAGGATGGGGTTCAACATAGACAAATGCAGAGTGCTGCACCTTGGGAGAAGGAATCCACAGCATACATACAGGCTGGGGAGTTCCCTTCTTGAAAGCACAGAGGTGGAAAGGGATCTTGGAGTCATTATTGACTCCAAGATGAACATGAGCCGCCGGGATAACCACATTGAAAATTTCCCTGTGTGTATAAGCCTTGATAGCAGTGATTGGTTGATTAATGCACAGTACATTGTAAGTGCATTGTCAGATACACAGAGGTCAGAGATCAAAGTGCAGTGCTAAATTGGCTACTTTTATTACAGAAGCAAGGGCTTTTTTGAGTAATATCTTTTATTGGAGGAACTAAATAAATAAGTTGGGAAAGATGTTAGACATGCGTTCAGGTGCAAAGTTCCCTTCTTCAGATCTGGGAAAGAGGCAGATACAACAACACTCCAATCCTCTGAGTACAGGCATTCATGCTTGAAATCCCAACAGTAAGTTTATCGACATCATACAACATTTCCTGTTTCTTTTCCCTTAAGCCACAAACATATCATTACTACTGTTAGTTGAATCACTGTCTTCTGATAATAACAACATGCAAAGGAAAAACACCTTTCGTTCCTGCCTGTGGCAGGGGGTCAGGCTAGATGATCTGTTCAGGTCCCTCCTGACCCTAGCTACTATGAAACTCCTGGTAAGATGGACTATACTGCTTTACTAGACCAATTAATACAAATAAGAAAAAAAAAAAGCTTGAATCCTTATTTGAACATAAGCATAATAGAAAGCTATGAATGAGGTTTACCTTTTAAAAGAAGCTTTTTAGTTTTGGAATAACTACAAATTTTGTACTAACTCAAAATACTATGCATGCTATAAAGTTCAGTCTGTGCAGGTCTGAATACGTGGGCAAAGAAGGTTGACGCTTTATTTTTTAGGCTGATTCATAAAAGACGAAGTAAAGGAGAACTTGAAGATTCTTGCATAAGAAAAATATTTCAGCATCTTTAAAAATATTTCATAGATGTAGGGTCGGAAGGGACCTAAGTAGGTCTTCAAGTCCAACCCCCTGCCCTGGGCAGGAATGAATACTGGGCTCATATGACCCCAGTTCGGTAATTATTAAGCTTCCTCTTAAAGACCTTCAAGGTAGGAACCGGCACCACTTCCCTTGGAAGTTGGTTCCAGATCATAGCCACCCTGACTGTGAAGTAGTGCCTTCTAATGTCCAGCCTGAACCTACTCTCAAACAGCATATGGCCATTATTCTTTGTTACTCCGGGAAGTGCTTGGGGGAACAGAATCTCTTCCATTCCCCGCTGGTCCCCCCTGGTAAGTTTATAGATGGCCACCAGGTCCCCTCTCAGCCTTCTCTTGTGAAGGCTGAACAGATTCAAGTCTTGTAGCCTCTCATAGGGCTTGCCCTGCTGTCCCCGGATCATGTGAGTGGACCCTCTTAATGCTGGTCACATCCCTCCCACAGTGCAGCGCCCAGAACTAGACACAGTACTCCAACTGTGGCCTTACCAGTGTCGCATAGAGGGAGGGATCACCTCCTTGGCCCTGTTTGTCATGCATCCACAGATGCATCACAAGGTGCAGTTGGCCTTACTGACGGCGTCCTCACATTGGCAGCCCATGTTTATTTTGGAATCAATAATGACTCCAAGATCTCTTTCTGCCACTGTGCTGACAAGAAGGGAGTTCCCCAGCCTATAGAATCATAGAAGTAGGGTCAGAAGGGACCTTGTAGATCTTCAGGTCCGACCCCCTGCCTGGGCCGGAAGATAGGTATGCTGCTGGTTCTTTCTCCCTAGATGCAGTACCCTGCACTTGACAGTATTGAATCCCATCCTATTCTCATTCACCCACCCATGTAACTTGTCCAGGTCCAGCTGTATCCTGTCCCTCCCTTCTGGCATGCCCACCTCACCCCAAATTTTGGTGTCGTCAGCGAATTTGAACAGGGTGCTTTTCACCCCCTCGTCCAAGTCACTAATAAAGAAATTGAACAGTGCGGGCCCTTGGACCGAGCCCTGGGGGAATCCACTGCCCACATCCCTCCAGGTTGAATATGACCCATCCACCACCACCCTCTGGGTGTGGCCCCTCAGCCAATTTGCGACCCATCTGACTGTGTAGGCATCAGTGTCACAGTTGCCTAGCTTTTTGATGAGAATGGGGTGGGAGACAGTGTCAAAGGCCATTCTGAAGTCCAGAAAGACTACATCCACCGCGACACCTGTGTCCAATGATTTTGTGACCTAGTCGTAGAAAGCTATCAGGTTGGTCTGACAGGACTTGCCCCTAATGAACCCATGCTGGTTGCCCTTGAACCTTCACAGATGTGCTCCTGGATAATCTTCTCAAAGAGCTTCCCCAGGATCGAAGTAAGACTAACAGGCCTATAGTTGCCTGGGTCCTCCCTCCTCCCTTTTTTGAAAATGGGGACCGCGTTGGCCTTCTTCCAGTCTTCTGGCACCTGGCCGGAGGACCACGAGTGCTTGTAAAGCCGTGCCAGGGGCCCCTCAATAACCCCTGCCAATTCCCTCAGGACCCTGGGGGAATCTGCTGACTTGAACACGCCCAGTCCTTCCAGAAGTTCCCTAACTCGGTCCTCCCTGACCCTCGGCCTGGTGGAGTCTCTCCTGAGTCCGTCTTGAATCTTGGTGGGGGAGTCCCGGTCCCTGCACAAAAAAATGGAGGCAAAGAATTTGTTAAAAAGGTCTGCCTTTTCCTCTGGTGCAACCACCAGATTGCCAAGCGTATCCTGCAGGGGCCCCACGTTACCTGGTGCCTTCTTCATACTCTTTATGTATTTAAAAAAGGACTTTGTTGTCCGTGATCCTTGATGCTAGCCCTAGTTCTGTGTCTGCCTTAGCTTTCCTAACAGCCCCCCTACAGTCCCGAGCAGTGAAGGTATCTCCTCTTTGGTGATAGCCCCTCCCTTCCACTGGGCGTACGCCTCCTTTTTGGCTTTCAGGTGTTCCTGAATGCCTTTGGTGAGGCAGGAGGGCTTTTGAGCACTCTTGCCCACTTTGATTCTCATTGGGACTGTCACCCCTTGCGCTTGGAGGTTCGTTTCCTTAAGGAACAACCACGCGTCTTGGATATCCAGTTTCCCTACCCTCCAGGACCCCAGTGCTTTTATCAATCTCCTCAGCTCATTGAAGTTGGCCCTCTTGAAGTCAAGGGCTACTGCCTTGCTGCAAGCCCTTGACACCCTGCGCTGGATGGTGAATTCCAGTTGGTGATGATCACAGATTGCAAAGTAGGGGATTCTAATTGAACCTCTAAAGACTCCTCGCTGTCTATGCTGAACAGCCAATCAAAAAAAACCTGCAAATATATATGGAATGCAAATTTAAATACATTTTGTGGAGGTGGCCACTTTTTAACCACCTGGCCCTTGGCCTCACGCTGTCACTGCCCCAAGATTCTGGGGTCTCTCTGGAGACTGGCCAGGACCCAAATGGGCAGGGTACACAGTCAAGTGGATGGGGTGGGGCTGTGGGTGGGTGGGGAGCAGGGTAGGCAGGTCTGGGCCTGGGATCAGGATCTCAGGGCTATGACAACATGGGGCATGGGGCAGAGCTGTGATCTGCTCCCCACATGTTCCTGCCTGCAAAACCAGCACCTGTTGCAGGGATGCGAGGGCAGCCGATTGTGGCTCTGCCTCAGGCCCCAATCCTGTGCTGTTGCCATGCTGCGATCCTGATCCCAGCTCTGACCCCACTCGCCCACCCCACTTCTAGCCTGCCTGAGGCCTCATCCCATCTGCCCGACTGAGCATACCCTGCCCATGCAGGTTCCCGGCTGGTCTCCATGGAGACCCTACCCACCTGCTTTATCTGGTGCCCCCAGTGGTGGGTGTGGGGCAGGTAGATAGGCTGGGGTGCCTGGGCAGTAGGGCTGGATCTGGAGGCAATGGTAGAGACTGGTAGAAGCAGCTAGGAGCTGCCATTGTGGGGGCTACCAGGCAACAAGTCCACCTGCAGTGCCACCCCATTCCCACTGTACACATGGCCTGGGCTATCCCCTGTGCTTTGGCTGGGTGGGGCCAAGGGATCTGTTGTGGGCTGGACAAAATCCCTTGGTGGGCCAGATCTGGCCCATGGGCTGTATCTTGCCCACCCTTGTCTTAAAGAGAAATAGTAACACACAGGTAACTTGCGGATTGCTTAAATGCAGCCCAGCAGCTTGGAGAGCAGCATCTGGCTGGTAAGTCTGTGGAGGCGGAAAGAGGGGTGGCAGATCAAGGCCCCCATGGTGAGAGAGTGAGTGGGGCAGTTGCTGCCTGGGAAGGGCGCAGGGCAGAGCCACAGGCAGCTTGTCCAGGGGGCTAGGGAAAGGGGCTCCCTGCTACCATGCGTGTCCGTGGGGGAGGCATGGGGGGCATGACCCCCCCCCAATTTGTGCATGGGGCAGGAGTGGGCTGCGGGGGGGGGGGGGGTGGGGGGGGGGGGCTGCAGTTGGGGTGGGCAGTTGCGGTGCTGGGGAGGCAGCTCTGTGGAGGGGTACAGCGAAATTTGGGGTAGCTGTAGCCCATACTATAGCCCTCCTCCAAGCTCTGCTGCCGCTTGCCCTAAGCGCAGCCCTGGCCCAGTCCCCCTCACCAGGAAGAAGTCAACATAGCCTCTGGCCCCGCGTCTGCAGCAGCAGCCTGCCCTTGCCTTGCACTTCACATCATGCCCCTGCCCCGCTCTCTCCCTCACCGTGTGGGCCGTGATCTGCTCCTTCTCTCCCCTGTGCCCCTTTTCCCCCACAGACTTACCGGCTGGATGCTGCTCTCTAAGCTGCTGGGTTGCATATTGGCTATTGGATCAATATGACCAATATGGCTGGTTAATAAGTGGCCATCAGTATTGTCCAAAAAAATCTTTATCAGTGCACCCCTAGTTTGTAATACAACTTATTTCCTTTAGCTTGGTTTTAGAAATTAAGTGAGAGACAGGGTCTTATAACTATATTGCAATGTATAAGTTTTGGTGATTTTTGGAAAGATACTGTTTTGGTCTTAAAAGACATCATCACTTCTATTTGGTTGTACATTATTGTGTAATTTAAAATAAAAATAAGTGACTAGTTTTTCTTTTTCCACAATACTTCTTTCTTTTACCCAGATTACGGTTTGAACGGACACAGCAATATGTGGAAGCCTTTGTTGAAGATCCCAGGGGGAATATTGTTGTCTCGGCCTCTACCCGGGAGTGGGCTATAAAAAGACATTTATACAGCCCTAAGGGTGTGGTAGCATGTAAGAATATTGGACGTGTGCTGGCACAACGCTGTCTGGAAGCAGGAATCAACTTTGTGGAATTCAAAGCTGTTGTCCCTTGGGAACGCCACTATGACTCGGCAAGTGCCAATCTCCTTACACTTGGTGTTATGGGAATTTTACTGCATTTCTTCCATGGCTGTGATAGCTAATTTTTTAATACAAATGTAATAATAAAATACAGAGCAGATAAGGCATATCAAGCAAATGATTAAAATTTATGAAATGTGCATTTAGCCAAAGAAATGTCTTGTTATTTCTTGAGAGAATTTTAGAGAATTTTAAGATTAATTTTTCTAAGTGGAGAAGGAGGCACTTGAGGCCTCGAGCATGCTATAAAAAGTCCACAACCACCTGTGCCACAAACTGTTTTTCTGCATATTCAGTAGATTAAAAGATGTGTTAAATTGATAGTTTTACACACGCGCACAGCATAATATAAAAGAGAATGTAGGTACAAAAAATGATAATTGACAAAATAAATTATAATTATAGTTGATATTAAATTATGACATTTCACCTGCATGGATATATTATCATTAAATCTTTTCTTTTTGAAGTTGCCATTTTCCTGAGGCAGCAGGCAATATGATACCTGTCCTGTCAATGCGTAGTGCCACTGGGCCAGCTGTGGTCAGCAGCTTCTGGCAGTGGATCCCCCTACTACTACTGCCTGGCTACCTCCCTTCCAGGCTTTCACAGAGGCCCAAGGAGAGTTCAGCCAAGGGCTGGGAAACCTACCTGCCTGCAGCAGGACTGGGTGGGAAACAGGGACAGGCATGCACAAACATTGCAGCGGCCGCTCTGGACAGGATTGGATTTCTCCCAGTGCTCTGCAGGCCCTGTGCCCAGTGGCTCCTCAGGCTACGCTTGGAGCATTGCTGCTCCAGGGGGTATGCAGTGTCTCTGGCCGTCCATATCTGCGGCATCTGCCAACTGACACCTCCCAGCAGCTCTTTTCGGCCCTGCAGAGCTGCTGCTGCTCCCTGCACAGAAGACCAGCCTGACACCACCCACCCCCCCAGCTCTACTGACATGGTCCTGGGTGCAGTGGGTGGGTCTCAGTGTCAGGGAGCCCCGGGTACCCACTCACCTAAGCAGCAGCTGTATGGAGCCTCGCCCATCTGCAGCACTGCTCACAAAATGAAGGCTGTGGGGCTGGGCAGACTGGGGTGGGCCTGCCCCCTCTCCTTCCTTAGGACTCATCCAAACCTTAGGGGGCTGAGGTGGCTCCTCCCTGCGTTGGGTTGAACAGGCCCCCTGAAACCTGCTCGGGGCCATGGACACCTGTGGAAACCATTGCTCTAATTAATATGCAGATGTCGGTTTTTATTCCATATGAGCTGTATCTGGTCTAAAATTGGTCTTGTCTAGCATCAGACCACTAAATGTCCTCTAGGCTAAAGGTTGCCTAGTTTTTAAAAATTTCAAGATAGAATGGAAAAAAAGGTTGTTACCTTTGTATTATCCTCTGGCCTGCTCATTTCCTTGGCCTCTTCTTTACCCTAATTTGTTCAAACAAATGCAAGGAAGTGCTAGACCATATTGTCATTAAGCAGCTGAGGGCCTACTATAGCCTGCATGGAGTATCTGAGTTCTGATGCCTTGTAGCTTAGGATGCCTATCTGATGCTGTCTGCTGACACACGGAGTCAGATTCTATTGAGCGTATTGGATGCCTAAGTACACTTCTGTTCTACTCTTTTTCCAAAGCTACAAAAAATCCATACCGTCATTTTTTAATGTTGTCACAAAACAGCAGTGGGAGGAGGACTTGCCCTACTTCTGTATTCAAATTTTGTTAGGGACTTGAGCAGGGTGTAATAAAATTGCACTTAGATGCCTAATAGGTGGAATAGAATCTGGCTCAGTATGTTTAGATTGCTCTTAAAGCTTTGCATTTCTTTTTTTATTAAAACCAGTTCCAGAGTTTTGAAAAAGCCATGACAGATGGTGGTGTTGTCCTGCGGGAGCCACGAAGAATCTATCAATAACATGGAGACTGCTGGAGAAAGTTCTTGCGAAGGAAAATCAAGAGTCATGTAGAAAAGGGCACCGGAGAAATTAAGGTCCAGAGCTGGAACAAATTGGAGTATAGTATCTTAAAATAAAGTTTTATTTAATAAAACTAAATGCTGCTGTCTCTTCTTTCCTTTTACTAAAAATTCTAGAAGCGGATTAGGGTGTTTTTTAAGACCAGAGGAGGAAATTATGATAATCTTCTAGCCCAGTGGTGCTCAACCTTCTGGCCCCATGGGCCAGATGATTTGCATGGAGCTAGTGTCTAGGCTGGATTGGGCCTTAGGGCCTGGCACTGTTTTCCCACCCCCGCTACCCCATGTGCTGGGATTGGGTCCCAGGAGCCCTCTACCACTCCCACCCCTTGTGGGCTCAGCACAGCCCCCTCTCAACCCTTGCCTACTGGATTGGGTCTCAGGGCCTGGCACCGCCCCCTCCTGACCCCCCCCAAAACCAGGATTGGGCCCTGGGACTTGGTACTCTATCCAGTGTGTAGGGCCCCATGGTTCTTCATGGGTCCAGATATTTGGCAGCAAGGGAGCAGATATGCGGGCCAGATCTGTCTCATGGCCTGTTAGGTTAGCTTGTCACATTTATGCCTAAAATTGTACGTGCCTGAGTGGTGAATTATAGTATTATTTAAACTTTTGTTTAAATAATACTATAATTCTTATAAGAATTATAGTATTAGCCTTGTTATTTGAACTTTACATTTTCTGAGAAACAGTTCCTTTATAATTGAACAAGCATCCTATTAACTTACTGAGATAATGAGGCTATACTCCCTTACATTATTTATACATCTTTCTTTTGAACCCTTTCACTATTGAGCCTTTTCTTTTTTTAAGTGTGGGTCCTAGGTCCAGGTCTAAATACTATTCCAGTAATGGTTTTACCAGTGCTATATACATCTCTCTACTGCTTGTATGTTGAAGAATCCCATTAGCTCTATTGTTCATAGCACTGTACTGGGAGTTTATGATGATCAGTTAGCTCATCACAACATAATTATCTGCAAGGTTTGGTCCTTCATGTTGCTTATGTGGCCTGCATTTTTTCCTAGATGTGACCAACACTTCCTCAAATGAACCTATATTGCCCAGTGAGCCAGATTTCTTTGTGTAATGGATCTGTTACTATTTACCAGTCTGCTTGCCAGTCTTATTAGCAGTGATTTTATTTTCTGTAGTATTGGTAGATATGACATCACAATGGACAAAGAACTGGCCACTGAAAGTGGGGAGGAAAGCCATCAAGAAATGCCTCCTTTGGCTGTAGTCAGCTTCCAAATCAATGTAATATGTGCTGCACTGATACGGTGAGAGGGGTGGCCCACCCACAACATGTGTGTTGCAAGTGGCATGCTGCAGAATGAGGAGGGGACAGGCAGCACAGTGGCAGATAGGGCAGGAAGTAGAGCAGCAGATTGGGTGGTGAGTACAGGGCAGGAAGCAGAAAACAGCTTATTGGACAGCAAAAGACAACAGTGGCACTTGGGGAGCTATTAACTAGCAAGCCTATCAAATAAGTTGTTCCCTCCTCCCCCACACTGTTGTAATTTTTTGTCTGCATATTGTGCAATATCTAGATGACTACCTTACAGAAGGAATCCTGTCAACAGTTTCCTTATAAAACCCATGATTGTCTTGCATAGAAACTAGGCCATGCTATTTAAAAACACATGCTGGTTAGTCTTAATTCTATTATTTTCCTGCAATTCTTTACTTATTACTTTCTATAATAACCTTACTCCAATGTTGCCTATGGATGAGTGATAGGCTAATTGCCCTACCATCACCTACTTGTGCTTTTAGAGCCTTTTTAAATATTGGTAAAAAGAATGCAACTTTTGTCTTGTTATAGACAAGTAGGACTGCAAGGAACCTTCAGAGGTCATCTAGTCCAACCCCTGCCTGAGGCAGGATCCTATTCAAACCTTTCTATACAATTCATAATCTAACCTCCACATAAGACTGTCAGCCCTGACACAACACAGACCTAGCAACCTAACCTGCCACAAGTAAAACCGGAACCACAGCAGGTCCTTTGGAGTTTACTGACCACATCTAATACCTCCAGACTTCTTCAAAACTTCAGTTTACTGTGTGAGGGCCAAATGAAGAAGATCCTATAGGAGCTACTGCTTGAAGGAAAGGGGCATCAGTAGCTACTGAGCATGGGAGTTAGCCTCTGAATCAGAACTTCTGGACCTTAAATGTTGGAGGTTGCAAGTGAGAGAGGAAGGGGGGTGGGGGACCCTGGGCAGACTCGGTTCACTCTACCTTCCAGCATCCTCTCTCTGCCACTGTGACACAGGTCTATTTGTTATGTCATTGGGCATGGTCCAAAGCCCACCAAGTTAAATTATAAGCATCCTTTAAGAGGGGGGCCACTGAAGACATAAGTGAATTTTTGGGAAAACTAAAAGGAAAACAGGGAAAGGAGTGAGGGTCATATATTTGAGTGCATGGGGGGTGGGGGGATGGACATGGAGCAGAGCACACTGGACAGTGTTCACTGGTCCTCAAATGAGTCCAAGGAGCCAGTGGATGATGTCCAATAAAACTACCTGGACACAGAATTGGATGAGGGAATGGCCCTGCAATACCCAGTGGTCCTCTCTCCCTCCTGGTGAGAGAGATCACCAGCTTAGCTATGGCCGGGAGGAGGTTGATCAGGAGGTCCTGGGAGTTGGTGGGGCTGCAAATGGGAATGCATAAATTAAAAGGTGCAGGGAGTCGTGCAGCCAGACCCTCAGCAAGAGGCTCTGGTGGACTCCAGCTACGCACGTGCCAGGGTCTCCCTCTGCTTGCCAAGGGGACAGGTGTTGGGGGTGTCTCTGAACTGCACCAGATGCACACCCATGGTGATGGCTCTAGGCAGGAGGTACCAGCTGAGGTTGCCGGTGGCTTGCTGGATCAAGGCGGAGTGCGTGCTTTTCCACCTCATCCTTGCTGAGCATGTCCCCCCACTTGGTGTCCAGGCAAGGAGGGATGGTGGAGGGTGCGGAGCATGAGTGTGTCGAGCAGGTGGCAATGGACGGCCCGGAAGTGGACCCTGTGTGACACAGGCGACTGGGCCAGGTGGGCCTGTGGTCTGACCCAGCAAATGGCAGTGCTTGTTTTTATGTTCCAACCGCTAGTGCAGTCATTTTCGACAAGGGGCCACCGCCTGTGCTCCCTGCCTGATCTGCTGCTCTGCTTTTTGCTCCCTGCCCAATTTGCTGCTCTGCTTTCTGTGCCCCCCCACCCCCTTGTCCGATCTGCTGCTCTGCTGTCTGCTCCCTGCCTGCCCTGCTGCTCGGTTCTCTGCACTGTGCTCCTTGCCTGCTCTGCTTTCTGCTCCTCACCCACTCTGCAGCCTGGTTCCCTACCTCATGCTCCCCGCCTGCTCTGCTGCTGCTTCTTTCTGCTCCCTGCCCACTTCTGCCACACTGCTCTCTGCTCCCCCACCCCCGGACTCCCTGCCCGATCTGCTGCTCCGCTTTCTGCTCCCTGCCCTGCCTTTCCTGCAGGCGCCGCCGTTTGGTTTTACAACAGGGTTGCTGTAGGATTTCCCTGGAGTCAAACCCCCAGGGGCACGGAGAACCGGCGTGTCCCGGGGGGAGCCTGGCCCCCAGGCTGGTGAAACACGCGCGCAGCTCCCCCTCCCCCACCGGCCGTGGGAGCAGCCTCCCCGCAGCAGGAGGCGCCCGCGCGCCGCCCCCGCTTCGCGGCCGGTCTCTTTAAAAAAATACCACAAAAAACCCCGGGCGCGGGGTGAGGGTGGTGACGTCATCGCGGGTGCGAGGCCCGGGCGCGGCAGGGACATGGAGGTGGGGGCGGGGCGCTTCGAGCGGAGCCTGCCCCGGCTGCAGCGCCTCGTGCAGGGCGCCGCCTTCCTGGGTGAGGGTGGGGTCGCGCGGCTGCTCCACTCCCCACCTTCTCCCTGTTGTGTGCCTGACCTGTTGCTCGGCTTTCTGCTCCACCTGGTGTTCCCTACCCTGTACTCCCTGCTTAATGTGCCGCTTTGCTTTCTGCTTCTTGCTTTGTTTTCCTTGCCCTATCTGTTGCCTGGTTTTTTTGTTCCCTGCCTGATCTCCTGCTCTGCTTTTTGCTTCCTTCCCTGTGTTCCTCTGCTGCTCTGCTTTGTGCTTTCTCCCATGCGTTCCTTGTTCACACGGCTGCTTTGCTTTCTGCCCTGAGCTCCCTTGCCTGCTTGGCTTTTTGCTCCAGGTCTGTGCTCCCTGCCCAATCCACTGCTCTGCTTTCTGCTCCCAGCCATTTTCTGCTTCTTGCCCAGTCAGCCGCTGTGCTGCCTGCCCCCTTCCCAGTCTGTTGTACTGACTGCACAAAGGTTGTCTGTGCCATAGCCTCTTTGCCATAGACAGGACAGGAGAGCAGACCCTGAAGAGGAGCACTGGTGCTGAGGAAGATGGAGAAAAGCACTGAAAAACTCTTCTCCCCTGGTCTTTGTATAACTTATTTTTCAGCTGCCTGGTTTTCAGGGGCAGGAGAGGTATCATGGTGCAATTAATGCCTCCCAAAAGCTGCCTTAGTGCTGCCTGTTCAAAATCCTCCCTTGCCCCTTCTATTCCCTCCAGCGATTTCTGCTGCTTCATCCTGCCTCTTCCCTCATTAGTTCGAATGTTGCATGAGCCTCAACAAGGGACTGGTCAAGGAAGTGGCTTTTGGGGCTGGTCTGCGCGCAAATGCTTTACTGGTATTGCTATGCACCTGGTGATGTTGGCCTTTTTCCCTCCAAAAGGATAAAAAAAATTACACTTGATTCATACACAGGGTTGTGACCTATAATTAGGCCCCCTGCCATCATGACAATGCAGTATTTTTGTGCATATGATAAAATTACCAAATCTAGCTTTTTTTTAATGTGGCATTTCTAGTGCATTTCATACTGAGTCCTTCCCTGTGAGATTTGAGTCTCCTGTGGGGCTCTGTTAGGGCAATGGCAGTTTGAGGTCTTATCTGCAGCTAATTACTTTTTTTTTGCGGGGGGGTAATTGTCTGAAAATTGAACTTGAAAATGTGGGGCAACTTATAATTGGGTATAATATACTATAATACAGTAGGTAAGGGGTATGGCTGCAGCTGGTTGCTGTTGCTGTGGTAGAAGCCCTAATGTGGCAGTACTGACAACAGTATGAAGTCCCTTGCATCGTACTTCATTTTGGTTCCCCAAATGGACCAGGTTAAAAATGGGTTTCCGATATGATTGCACCTGTGCTGCGGGGAGGTTTCTCTACATCATACCGCAGTTGAAGTAGCAAGATTTTCTGGTATAAATAAACCCTACGAGTATCTCAGCTTAAAAGCTCAAGGCTTTTTCCATTCGTTCATTTTAGGGTGTCATCTAATCAAGTTTCTTATCTCAGCTGATGAAAATGTTGCAGTAGAAAAAGAATGTGATGCGCCCCCCCCTCCATATTCCTCTTCCTCAGAATTTTCCATTCCAATCTGATCTGTAAATGAAGAACAGGTTATTTTCCCAGTGATGATTTTCTTAAATCGAAGTTAAGATCTAGCTAACGTATCTATAAGGCTTTTTAATAATCAGTACTACCAGATTGTTGCAACTAATATTTTAAATAGAAATACTGAATTAAGATTAAACTTAAAAATGTCGAAAGCAGGGGGATGCACAGGTAAGGCATCCAAATAGATTGTACTCTGTGTTGATGTCTGGGGTAAGGGAAGAGGTAGGAGACTTTTCTGTATCCATGTCAAAACAGCTTCAGCTTTAACCATGAACGTGAGAATTCATTAACTGTCCCTTTTTTGCCTCCTGTTCTGCCTCTGCCACAATATTGCCACAATCTGTCAGTGATTTTCTCTAGTAATTAAAAGCACCAGAACTCACCTAACAAAACAAAACAACTTCTCAGGTATTTTAAATGATGGTGGTCGGGCTTTCCAGGGTGAATTAAGTGGTACTAGTTTAGATTGGGAAAACATTGTCAAGTGAATGTTTTGAAGTAGTTTCCTTTCCAAAAGAGTCCTACTTTAGCCTCTCCATGGTGTGGCTGAATAATGCACGGACTGAAAAGGAGAAGACAATTTAATTTCCATGATACCACGGATGACTCTTTCCTTTGATTTTACTGTTAGGTCAGGATTTGTCAGGTGCATTCAGACTGGGAGGGTACATCTTTCGGGGTGCCTTACCCTTTTGAAGCAGTTGCAAAAGACTGGCAAAACACTGATATAATGCTCTGGCATCTCTTTGTTTTGTCTCAACAGGCCTTGATATGGAGTACACAGGTTTACATTCAGCCTTTCCAGAAGGCAAACAGCTTAGGTAAAGTTGCCAGACTCAAAAAACCCATGTAAGAGAAAGTGATTTTAAACAGTAGCAGGATTTGCCATAGTTTTGCTCTGAAAAAACTAAAATGGTGCATTACAGGAGTATCTTTTCCTCCCCCTCCCTGTGACTGCTAAATAGTCTCTTCGATTCCCCTGCTGAGCGGTATTTGAAGGCCAGACGGAGTGTTCAGCAGTTCACAGTGTGCCAGCTTGGTGAGCCCTTCCATTTGTTCTTGTAAAAAAAAAAAATCTATTTCTTCTTCTGCATTCCTATGACAAACATTGAAGTTTACTGATGTGAAGCATCTGGTCTGGGCAAAGGTTTAGAGGCTCTTCTGGGAGGGGGAAGGATACAGTTTTGCTCTTCCAAGTTTCTTTTCTCAGGTCCCACTTATTGTCCCCCATGGTAAATCTGTTTGGTTTTTTTTTTTTTACTAATGGTCATGTTATTGCACAGTTTAAGTAATTTGAATTCAGAATGGTTATTAATGAATTTTAACTCTATTTGGTATTGCTCCTAAAAGAGCAGTGTTGAGATACCTGTCTTTTTTAATGGAAAAACTGCAGAAGTCAGGCTAGGTCCTGTTCTAGGCTGCCATTGATTTGTTTTGCGACTTTGTTTTGCGTCCAAGAAATGGAAATTTACCCCATTTTATACATGAGCATATTGGGGCATGGGAAGGCTATCTCACATGGTTCTTGTGAGGATTAATATTTATAAGCACTTGGATTCTCAGATGTAATGTCTTATGCAATATTAATTCTCCTGAGCCCTGACAGTGAAATATGTTGCTTTACCAAGCCCTGTTTTGTTCTCCGTTTTTTTGGATTGTTGTTGAAGGTAAAGGTACTGGCATGAAACATCTATTATTGTTAGGCTACCATAGGTTTGTCAACCTAGATATCTAGGTGGTTATGTTTTCTGCATCTGCTGCTTTGTGCTGCAGTGTGTTTGAATCAGTACAGGGATGGGAGGGAAGTATCTGAGCTATTACTGCAGCAGTCTCCATTGTCTGAAGAGAGAGCGGGCATTGTTTTGAAAGGTGTTTCTTTCATGTATGCTCTTAAATTCATCTACAGTACAAAAGCATCGGGTGACCCAATTAAAGGCTTGTTTCATTTTGTAGTTTAGGGATGTCCATACCTTTGAGGCACGTGAAAGATAACCTTGCAGGGATGAAATCGCCTTGTTTCTTTTATAAAACAAAAGCAGGAAAAATATAGAAAAAGGATGAACAATGAAACAACCTTTTTATGTTAGAAATCCAGGACCTGTCTGTATTATCTGCTCTACGGTGATTCAGAAACTATTGAATTTCTGACACTACAAAGGACAGAAAACTGAGGGAAGAAAAAGGAAAGGGTATTTAGTCAGACTATAATGTTTTGGTTTTCTGTTAACGCCTCTCTAATGTTTGAGATGAATGCATATTTTAATTCATGAGTACCTTTACAATAAATTCAACAATTTTACTTAGGCTATATAAGCCTTCCTTTAGGCACCTTCATCAAGGTGGGGTGGGCCCTTTCTTTCCAAGGTTTTGGTAAAGGGAAAAGCTTTCAGAGAGAAATAATTAAAAGACAAAAAGCCCATCCCAAACGTTGCTTGCAGATCATTTTTAAAGACTCCCAAGCCTTGGGTCTGGCTTTTGGAGGCTGTTTTAGGGGCCTTGTACCTCACGCCTGAGTGAGGGTGGTTCCTTGCCCTCCATCAATGCTGACCTCGTGAAGGAACACCTTGCGAGACTGGACACCTTCAAGTCAGCCAGCCTGGACAATTTACACCCCAGAGTACTCAAGGAGCTGGCCTACATCATAGCTCAGCCCCTGGCACGGATCTTCGAGAGCTCCTGGAGCTCTGGTGAAGTGCCCGATGATTGGAAGAAAGCCAATGTGGTGCCTATCTTCAAGAAAGGGAGGAAAGTAGATCCGGGGAACTAGAGGCCCATCAGCTTGACCTCTATCCTGGGGAAGGTCTTGGAAAAGATTATGAAAGAGGCCATTCTTAACGGACTGGCCGATGACAACACCCTGAGAGATAGCCAGCATGAGTTTGTTGCAGGTAGGTTGTGCTTGACCAATCTCATTTCCTTTTATGACCAGGTGACCTATCACCTGGACAAGGGGGAAGAGATTGATGTCGTATATCTTGACTTTAAAAAAGCCTTTGATCTGGTATCTCATGATCACCTCTTGGCAAAACTGGCCAACTGCGGCCTCGGGTCCACCATGATCCGCTGGCTGAGAAATTGGCTCTGTGGTCGGACCCAGAGGTTGGTGGTTGACAAAGTCAATCGTCATGGTCCCCTGTGACCAGTGGGGTCCCACAAGGCTCTGTCCTTGGACCTATATTGTTCAACCTCTTCATTAATGATGTGGACATTGGAGTCAGAAGCAGACCGGCCAAGTTCACTGATGATACCAAACTTTGGGGTAAAGCATCCACACCTGAGGACAGGGGGGTAATCCAGGCTGACCTTGACAGGCTCAGGAAATGGGTGGATGAGAACCTGGCGGTGTTTAACACCAAAAAATGCAGGGTTCTCCACCCTTGGAGAAAAAACCTGCAGCATGTTTATAGGCTCAGCAGTGCTACACTGACTAGCACTATGGATGAGAGGGACTTGGAGGTCAGGATGGACCACAAGATGAACGTGAGCCTTCAATGTGATGCTGCGGCTAGTAAAGCGAGCAAAACCCTGGCTTGCATCCATAGATGCTTTTCAAGCAAATCCCAGGATGTCATTCTCCTGTTGTACTCGGCCTTGGTGATGCCGCAGCTGGAGTACTGCATCCAGTTTTGGGCTCCACAATTCAAAAAGGATGTGGAGAAGCTTAAGAGAGTCCAGAGAAGAGCCACGCACATGATCAGAGGTCAGGAAACCAGACCTTATGATGAGAGGCTGAGAGCTATGGGACTCTTCAGCCTGGAAAAGCACAGGCTCAGGGGTGATCTGATGGCCGCCTATAAGTTTATAAGGGGTGCTCACCAGGATATGGGGGAACGTTTGTTCACCAGTGCGCCCCAAGGGATGACAAGGTCGAACGGTTATAAACTCCTGCAAGACCGTTTCAGGCTGGACATAAGGAAGAACTTCTTTATTGTTCGAGCCCCCAAGGTCTGGAATAGCCTGCCATCGGAGGTGGTTCAAGCACCTACTTTGAATGCCTTCAAGGGTCATTTGGATGTTTGTCTTGCTGGGATCCTGTGACCCCAGCTGACTTTCTGCCCCCGGGGACAGGGGGCTTGACTCGAAGATCTTCCAAGGTCCCTTCCAGCCCTATGAAATGTCTATAATGCTTGAGCTCTGTCAGTGGATATCTCTGCTGTTAATAAGATCTCTCCCAATGTTGTGTTGCCTGTAGCGCAACTGGGCCCGTAGACCTATGACACAATTTATGACTTTTATTAGCAGCTTTCCTCATCCCTGCTATTTCATAGCAACTGTATCCTAGCCCAGATGAATTGTTCCTCTCGCTGCATGCTGATATCCTATTCCTGTTGAACTATCTGGGAAGCCTGTGCCTATGCTACCCCCATTAGGGTATCTTAGTGGTGATCTAGAAGTCACTGTCTTGATTAGAGTGCAGCAGCCTTAGTAAATTAATAAAATGGCATATTAAAGGGAACTTGCCCCATCCTGTTGTTTTGCAGTAAGCAGGAGCTGGGTCCAAATGCTCAACTCGGTATTATGGCTTTGTGTTTGTATCTTTCAGGTTTGTCGATATTTTCTAGTGAGAAATCAAACAAGTAAGTGAAGAGGGCTCTTCCCATGGCTTATGTTAAATGGAGATAATGCAGTTGGGATCTGTGCTGGAGGCTATAGTATGGCAGTCTTTCACCACAGTCCTGTTTTAGATGTCTTCTTTTTCTTGTAGGTATGTGGCACATTCATATAACTTTTTCCTCTTCCCCACAATGTTTGGAACCCTGGATTCGGAATTCTCCTTCCAGGCATCTAGCATTCAGTTCCTGACTCATTATGGGTTTGACTATAACAAGGTATGTTCTCTCTATTGTGAATGACTGGAGCAGAGGTGTGACTTGCATAGCTAGGGGAAAACATTAAAAAAAGAAAAGAAAATGCTCAAACCCTGCATCTCTTTTGTAAGTGGCTTTTTGCCTTGAGCACTTGGACTGGGTTCTTGCTAAGGGTATTGGAATTTAAACTGTTCTGTAGCCATGACACAGCCACCACATCTTTGGCAGTTCTACCTTAAGAGAAAAATGGCTGCTCTTCTCGGCCTATTAAGACTTTCTTCCTTCCTGCTGTGTAGGCTGTCACCCATGCTGCAGACCATGTAGGATCTACAAGATGGGAGAATAACCTTGGGTCATGTGTGTTTGAGATGGGTTTTTGTGCATCTTCAGTGCTGTTTCAGTAATTAACTGCTGTGGTCCTGCCTATGGGATTCTACAGAGGATGTAAGAACCAACATGAGAATTGTGAGACTAGAAACTCAGTTGAGAAAATAGTTACTGAATTTATCTTTGTGCTGACCCCTCCCCCCAAAAACAAACTTTACCTCTTCACCAAGACAAGCTCATTTTACCTGTCTGTGATGTGCAGCTGTCTTTTAGTTGGACATTAGTTAGTGCCAGTATGTAGCAGCACTTTCCAACAGTTGAAGGCACATGAGGGTTATATCTAAGTAAAACTGGTGGTGGGATGAGGTTTTAATTAAATTGGATACAATTTCAAAGCGGGGATTTCCTCAGAAGACCTAGATTAGAACCCTGACTTTGGAGAAAAAAAGCTTTTGGTTCTTCTATATTTACAATTTTCCAAGACCCCAACTTTGTGTCTCATCCACAATCTCTCATCATTCTATATTTTTCCCTCTTTACCTTTGAGTCTTTTGGAATCTCTCAGAAATACAACTTTTTTATTATGCAAGTTATTTGAAGGCTTTGACTACTGCATTTTTCCAAGAAAATAAGAGGGAAACATGTTGAGAAGGCAATAGGGAAGAATAGTATTAGAAATGTTGTGAATCTCCCAAAACAGACGCCAGTTTTGAGCGTTCCTATCATGCTGCTGTTTTACTTGTTTATCAAACACGGGATTTTTTAGTGTTAATAATCAGCTATTTTGGGTTTTTTCTGTCTTCAGTTTCTTAAAGATGGTATCCCATATGTGAATGAGGTACAGGAGAAGAAACTTCAGCAAGAACTTTTTGCTGGAAATTGGAAAGTCCGCAGGTAAAAGTTAAATCTTTGCTTAATGCTTCATAAGTAGACAGAGTACTTAATTGTAATGATCTGAGAGAACATCTGATTTCCAGCTTTGTGTTTCCTTGGGGACTATATACAGAGTCTGGTGAACTGTCAAGATGTTTCTGTGAGCGTCTCTATACAGTGACCACAGTAGAAATGAACAGGCCTCCTTCCTCTAAAGCAGAGTATAGTTTAACATTGTTTTTACGTCTGTGTTCCTTTCTTCCTGATCTTCTTTTAGCACTTTAGACAAGGATAGACTGAAAGTGGTGATTGATGAAGTGACGCGCTGGGTCTCCTCAGCAGAAGAGGGGGAGTCCATGGTTGTTTCTGACCTAACAGGTATGAAATCAGATTGTTGATTTCTCAGTGCCTTGAGCAGGTGTGCTGAGTATACAGGTTTTGCTCTTTGTTCAATCCATGTTGCTGTCAATCGTGTTAACACTTTTACTTGTCCATTTAAATAAAATTCCCAGTTCACCATCAGTACTACAGTTTCTGTCATATTTTTACCTCATTATGTTGCTATTCCTTTTTTTTTTCTCTTCCCTGAATCAGCTCTGTTGTGGGAGTTTTTTGGGGAAGACTTTTGTGGTGTCTGTGGCTCCATGTAAAACTGAGGTGGATCTCTGGAATAGTATGACAGTCTGACTGTTTTCCTTGTCTTAAACCAGGGCTGTCCAACTTCCAAGTGGTTGGGGTCCACAGGGTGAGCCATGACTGTCTTCAGGCTATGCTCCACACAGGTGCCCAATCATCTTTCTCCTTTGTCCCCGCAAATTTTCTTTTGTATAATATTACTTCTGTGTCCCATTTCCCCCATCACTGTCAGCATGGAAATGTACTAATTTATGTATGTATTCACTGAAGAGAGAACTCCTTAACAGAGAGCGAGTTCATTTGAAATAGAAATGAATATTGTCATTACCCTTCTGGGGTCTGGTGTATTCCCTCTATTTTAAAATGTTTTCCTTGGTTTCCAATTCCAAGTTTGACCCATCCACTGAACATGTTTTAATTTCTACCAAGCAGAACATCTCTTCACTTCTGAGTCTCTCTCGTTGCTTTTGATTGCAGGCTTTCAGATATTTGAGGTGCAGCTGATTCTGAGACGAGCGCTTCCTGATATTTGGACAAAGCCTTCTGGAGATAATGAGGTGAGTTGAATATCAAGACCTCTGGGAGTGGCACTTCTGTCACTCTATCCTTCCAGCTGGCACTTGAAATTCTTGGTGGTACTTTAGTGGAAAAGTTTTCTGTAGGAGAAGGGTTGACCAAGGATCTGCGTGAAGGGGATGATTCAGGTTTTCTTTCTTGAGGATACCTTGGGGTTAAGATTCATAGATTGGAAGAGATCTTGCAAGATCATGAAGTCCCAACCCCCTGTGCTAGGCATGAAGGACAACTGGGGTCATATGACCCCAGCAAAATGACTGTCCAGTCTTCTCTTGAAGATCTCCATGGTACATGATTGTACACCTCTGGATGGAGCTTATGCTAGTCTGCACACTCTAACTATGAAGAAGTTGCTCTGTGTTGTTTCCACAAACCCAGAGTGCTTCCGACTAAAATGATTTTTGCTGAATTTTCAGGCTCCTCAGTCCTCTTGTGTATTTCCAAATATTGTACTGTATAACCATCACTAGTTGCTTTTTTTTCACTATTAAATTGTTCTTAGTGGTAACCCGGAAGGCTTTGGCCTGGTGTATACCACATGGTTCTGCTGGCAAAATTGTGAATGGGTCTACAGTCAGAGCTTGCCTGTGGTGCAAGGCCTGTGGTGCAGAAAAAAGGCTTCTGTTGGCTGCTTCAGTCCTCCAGCAGCCAGTTCCTTCTCAAGATGCACTTTGCCTCTGCTGCCATAGTTGTAGAGAAACTGCCAGAAGTCTTTGGGTGTGATAGCGCTCTTCTGGCTTCCATATGATGATTGCTGTCTGCCAGCAGCAGTTCCAGCCACTGAGATGGCTTACTGTAGCCAAAACCTTAGACCTGTTCTGTTTCTGGCTTGTAGCAGACTACACAGCCTTTCAAATTTAGGTCGCTGTCTTGAATTTAGCATGCTCCTTTTCTATTTCGAATGAAAGCAGGAGCTGCTGGGTTCCATGAGCAGTCTCAATTCAAATAACAGTAGGCTGCTTAGAAATCTTACAGAAATCAGTCACAATTAGCACCTTTGTTAGTTTTAAGTCAGAGGTCGCAAGATAGGCAAATATACTCAGATCCCTTTTCTCATCTAGAGGTGTGTCCTCAGGATTGGTATGGATTCACTTTGCCAAGGAGATGGACCGCTGCTGTTGCCCATATAATAAAGGACCTGTTTCCTGTTTTACGGACTTTGCTTTTTGGTGGTCAGCCTTATTAGCACTAAGTCACTTACGTTAGCATTAAGCAGCCTTATTAGCAGCCTTATTAACACTAAGTCACTCATACTCTGGAAGAGGAAGACTCTATTATAGTCATCATCACTCTAGTCAAGAAAGCTGGAATATGACGCCTATCAGAGCCCACATCTGATTTATTAACTAGGTGTTGGCTACTCTTCAGAGAAGGAAAAGGAGGCTGTGGTGGTGTATCATTGTGTGCTTGCCACTTTAAAGGTCTGAGTAGGCTGTGAGGCAGCCTGCAGGTGACTGCAAGGGCCAAACAGGTGGTCACATGACAGCCAGGAGGCCACCTGATTGGAGCAGGGCTGCGCAGCTTCAGTATAAGAGCAGCCCCTGAGGAGCAGAGTCGGCAGTTGTTGCAGGGATGTTGCTAGAGTAACATCATTGAGCCAGAGCTCTTCTGCTCCCAGGAATATTTGGAGGTCAAGGGTGTTAAGCCTCAAGGAAATAGCTATGGGTCTAGGAACAGTGAAGCCAGCCTAGGAGGGGCTTTCAGTTGTGGGTCTACTGAGGGGCTAGGCAAGTCCCAATGAGAACTAGCAGTGACTGAGGCCAGGGAGATGAGCCCAGCTGAGTGAAGGGCTGCCTCATGTAAGATCTCTGGGCCTCTAGGCAAGCCCAGTAAGAGACGGCTGTTTATGGTGGGACCCAGCGAGGACCCTTGCTGAGTAAGGTCAGCTGCTCCTGCACCGATGCCAAGGAATCCCAGCAGGTCAATGGAAGGGGGCCAGGGCGGAAAGGCCAAAGGACAGTGAAGCCCACTGTGAGGGTCAGGCCAGGGCTGCAGAGAGCTATCTGGCATCCCGACTGGCCTGGAGGCGGGGCCAGAGCCGGAAACAGGCTGAAGGTCCCTTCGATGGTGGGGACATCGCTGCCAAAGGGAGGATAGGCTCAGCTAATTGTGCTGAAATGACAGAGGCTGAAGCCCAGCCTCCTGAGGGGAGGAATCCTATAAGGGGGTCAGAGAGAGAGGGCCCAGTGGATGAGTGCAGTTTATAGGATGGGGGCTGCGGTAGGGTGCCCAGGATCGAGCAGCTTGGTAGGGAGAAAGACCAGGGCAGGTGGGCCTGCGATTGGTCCTGGGGAGTGACCTGAAACTACACCCTGCTGGGGAGGATGGTAGTGGTGGGGCTGCTTGTGGCAGGGCAGTCCTCAGGAGATGCCACACCAGTGCACCTCTAGTGAAAGGTGAGTTTGGGGCACCGGAAAGCCTCCGCTCCCCCCTGTCTTGAGGGTGATGCTGTGGAGGGAAGGCTAAGGAAGCACACCCTGAGAGAAAAGCAACAGGCTTGGACAACCACAGGGAGGCCAGGAGGGCCCAAGGCTCAAAGCCTGAATGAGTGAGACTTAGGGGGAGGCTGGAATAAGAGTGAGGCCTAGTGAAGGCCAGACTAAGAGTGAGGTCTAGGTATGTTGATGTACACCTGAGGCCTGAGTGGTCTATACGCCAAGAGTGGGGTCCAGGCATGTCAGCAGACATCTGAGGCCCAAGGGGCATAAAGCCCAGAAGCCCCAGTGAGGGAGTAGAGTAGTGACCCCAGTGAGGGGTAAAGAGTATGGGGCTAGGAGCCTAATGAGAGGCAGGAGCTCAGAGTGTATGTGGGAGTTGAGGTCCCAGTGAGGGGGCATACAGCCAAGGTAAGTCTTTGGATGCCTGAGACCAGGTTTGGACCAGAGGCCAAGTGTGGCCCAACAATGGAGCCAGGGAAGTTGGGAGTGATTTGGATGCCATCTGCAAGGCATGAGACATGGTAAATGACAGGTCAGAGCCGTGTATTGTGCCCTTGGCATCAGGGCATTAAATAGGCAGCCTCCCACATTTTCCCATCTGGTTATGATTTCTTCAAGGTGTGGTAGGCGAATTTGGGCTGACTACCGTAGACAGGTTGGTGGGCCCATGCTGTGACTGGCCCTGGGACGGCCCCCTGTCAAAGGCAATCTTCACCTTCTATATTGACAGGCTTCTTCCACAGCTTCAGCTATGTTGGGATTGGCTCTGTGTTGCTACATGTCATGCATTCCTAGTATCAGATGAAGTAGGTTGTTGCCTATGAAAGCTCATACCACTCCAAACCGGTTGGTCTCCTTATGGTACCCTACCATCTGCTTGATATCAGATTAATGCAGCTAACCACTTTTGTTGCTAGCAGTGCACTGCCCCACTAGACAATATGTTTAGGTTTTTACATTGTGTAGGTTTCCTCACTATAGTTTTGGTATCTGTTTCTTTCAGGTGATGGTAGAAAAGATGAATCCCCGGCATCGTTGGCATCTGGAGAACACTTCTTGTGACTTCTGCCGTAAGGAGCTTATTCTCCTGTCTGCCCGGGGTTTCACTAGCCTCTTCGAGACGCTTGTTAAAGCCAAGAAGGTATAACTCATCATCCCCATTCCCATCTATGGGTTTGTTTACCATGGTAGCAGTGTTGTGATAGAGTATGCAAGATATTTTGTAAGAGATGAATAAACTGATTTAGAGCACTGAATGACCGTACAGACTGACTTGGTTAACGTCTTCTCAGCTGTCAGTCAAACAAATGTTAGTGTTTAGATAAAGTTTTTAGATAACTTAGATAATAGTGATGGTTAGATAATGCCTATTTCACATGATATCTGACTACATACTGAATTTTTTGCTGAGATTTACTCAGAATTACTCCTTAATTAACTGATACAAAACTTAGATTTTACTACATTGCACTCCTACTGGCCCCCCAAGTTGAGCAGACTGATAGGAGAGGAACCAGGGCCTGTTCTGACTCATTTTTATTAAGATCTAAGAGTTTGGAAATGTTAACTCTCATTTTGGGGCATAAGCTAACAAGCAAAAGAGTTAAGCAGGTACTTTCCTTTTGCACAGGTTATCGTGGTTTGTCTGGCGGTCCACTTAGAGGATGTTGCAAGTCATCTGCTCTTGGTCTCTGTCAGACAGGGTTTAGGACTATGTGGACCACGGGCCTGATATAGGATAGCAGTTCGCATCTTTCTAACAGAACTGTTGACTAAGTTCCCATGTAAGACACTTTGTCACTGTTGATATGTAGGCCAGAAAGGCCCTTCTCGAGCTCACAGATGCTAGAATACAGTTGTAACTGAGAACCAAAACAAATCTTTGAGCCAGTGAAACAGAGATTTTTAAAGGCCTGGTTGTCTTCAAGTTTCTCAGATCACCTTCTAACAAAATGCTACTGCTAATGTCCTCCTTACCCTAACATTTAGAGGTCTTAACTCACTGATGGCATTGACCTTACTGTGACATCATGCTAAGTGGTCCAACTTTTGAATGGGCTTGCATGGATTTTATTCTTTGGAATAAAAACCTTGTTATGTGGCTGTTGGGCAGGTCTGAAGTTAGTGTTGTTTGCCATATCTTCATGCTGATACGCTGTTGGGTTTTATACTTCTCTCCCCTAGCCACTGGTGGGACATAACATGCTGATGGACCTTCTACATCTTCATGATAAGTTCTACAGGCCCCTTCCAGGTAATGTCCTATGTAATAGCAATGACAAGATTGCCCAGCCCTCTCCAAAAACACTTTTTCCGCAGTTGGAGAGAGATCCAGCACAAGATTCAGTGATTTATGATTCACTCTGCATAAGAATGACTGGGGAGAAGCTGGTTAACTGACTCTGATCTTCCACTTTTAGGGCAGGGACTGCTTTTCCTGTACGGCTCCTAGTTTTTTGGTGACATAATGAAACCAGGGAGCAGAAAGATACTTAAAACTGTTTTATAAAACACTGTTTTCATAAAACACCAGGTTTTCTTTTTCTCTTTTCTACAGCATCTTTTCCTCTATATGTTTGTTCCTTTCTTGTTTTCTTTCCTTCAGAAAGCTATGAAGAGTTCAAGACTAATATTCACAGCCTGTTTCCTGTCATAATAGACACAAAGAATGTCACAAAAACCATCTGGAAGGTAAGATGAGCCTGTTTTGGGAAATAGCACTCCTTTTGTACCTGGGTAGGAAGGAGATCTTGACATACTTCAATTTTAAATGTTGAACTAAAGCATCTTCCTACCATCAGGGAAGCACTCTAGAAATTATCCTGTCCCTTCAGTATCACATTTAAAATCCTTTTCCCCCTTGGTCTGTGGTATCTCTTCTGCTGAAAGGGCAGACCATCGGGCTCTTTTTCTCATCAGCAGCTACTAACTAGGGTGTGCTTGGAGATTGGTGGTGTTTGTCATGTTTCTGTAAGAGTGGGCTTGTATGTCTATCCTGAGATTCTCAAGAGCCTTATAAGAGTATTGGCTCCACTTGCTCATAAAGAAACATACGTTTTTACAAATACTAGATGGCCAATTTATGTGAAGTAGTGGAGTGTCAGTGCTTGGAGTTAGGGTTTCATTCATCATGACTGTTGCTCTGTAGGTCAGTAGGAGTTGAGTCGTGGAGAAGAATCTCTAAGGTCATTGAATACAGCATGTCATTTGATGACCCTCCTGGAATAGACTGTATTTGTATTCCATGGCCGGAATGTGGTTCTGCAATTTACTGGGGTTGGACAAATGGTAGTATCAATGAATACTTTGTTTTCAAAAGTTCTCTTTGTTGTAACATTTTGAACCAGGCCTTGTATATGGAACTAGAACTCTGGCACCTAGTGCCTGATGTTTCTGCTGCTAGCTTTCATGGCACCATAGCTGAGTTTGCATTATAAAGTACTCTGCCTGGACGTTGCTTCTTCCCAAGACATTATGTGGCGTCCAACAACCTGCTTTGTGGTATTGGTAGTTTGCCCATTGAGAAGGGCTGGTGGAGCTGTGATGTGGGCAAGAAATCTGCACAGTGTTTAGTACATTGTCTGGCATTCTCTTTTTTTTCTACTCCTTCCTTTTAAACCCATAACACATCAGCAATGTCTTGTCCTGTTTTTTTACAGGAGCTTAAATTCCCTCGAGCATGTAACCTCTTGGAGACTTATGAAATCCTGTGCAGGTGAGCAGTATGTTATGGAAGTTTGAATACAACCAGCTGATTTCATTATTACTTTGGGAAGGGCATTTCAAAGTCAGTGAGACCACATTTTTATACTTTTTTTATCCTGTTTGTTCACTCTGCTGCTGAGCTTGTTTTAACCTTGATTTAACAACAGAGGAAGAAGTTTTGCCTGTAGTTCTGCTTCTTTACAACTAAGACAGTATTAGGAGGGGAAAACTGGTCTATGTTTTGATGAAGGGTCTTCTGTCAAATTGGATCTTACAACCAAGGAGTGAATGCAGGCTACACAGCCTAGGTTCTGAAAGTTGCATCGGCCTGTAAAGCTTTCAGCCTGTATTTTGCTGGTTTCGAATAAGGCTTAGGGTTATTAGTTTCTGTAACTTAATGCTATCAATTGCTCAAAACCTTCTGTTAAATGAGTTGTTGATCTCTTTCTGGCTCCAAGTGGACAAGTCTCCATATCACAACTGGCAATCTTGTTAGTGGAACAAGTAGGATGGAATGACTGATTAGGTCAGGAGATTAGAATACCTTTCTGTCTCCTCCAGAAATGTGCCTTGTTGTATGGTGGACCGCTGCTATTTGTGCTGTTTCTATGAATGAGTAAATAGCCAAGAAGGTTTGCTCTGTGAGTGAATAGAGAACACTGATATAATCAGTCAGGCACCTTTAATTGGCAATAACTTCATATAACTTTGGCTTTTTCAGAGTTCTGCTTTTTCATACTCTTTTCAAACTATAAATTCTTGGAGTTGTTTGGAAAACTTCCTCCTGTTTGTGGGTGATTTTAAAAATAGTAATTTTTATCTTCCTGATTCCCTCTTTCAAAGCCTTGTACTGAAACAGTCTTCCCTCCAAAGCCAGCTGGTTAGTACCTGTCCTAGGTACTACTAGGTTTGTTTGATTGACCTTTACTTTATATTCTTGTGTGCAAACAATAGAGATGTAAGATTTATGGACATTTTGAAACCATGGGGAAAAATATGCTCTTTCCTGTTTTTTTCCAAAAAAAATCAGAAATTTTTGGAAAAATTGAAATGTGCCATATTTATTTTCTTATCTATCTACATGTATTTTACTACTTTAAGAACATAGACGATATTATATATAACTTAATTAGCAGATAACATTGTAATGCTTGGTATATTTATGAAATTTAAAAGTATAAATGCCTTATTATTATTTGAATAAAACTAAGGCATTTAAAATAATTATTTGTAATTATTGTCATAGATGGAGCTATAAGCTGCTGCATCCTAAGGTACTTAAGCATATCTTAGCTTTTGTCAGCTAATGAGAACTTGGGGGGGGGAAAAAAAAGTTGAAAATAGAAACCATCAATGTTGTAGTAAACAGAAGGAAGTTTATATTATCTGGACTTAGAAAGTCTCCACCATATAGACAGCACTCTCCACAAATAGAAGAAACTCATATTTTAAAAAAAAAAGTTCAGAAGAAAATCTTCTAACGCTAGAGACAAAATTTGCTACATGAAACCAATATGTCATTTAAAACAATCAAATATATCCTTGAAAATATTAGCATCACAAGTTTCTTTGTCTAATCAGAGTCAGACAGTTTCTGAAATATCAGTATTTTCTGATTCTGAATCTGAACCTTCATTTTTATCTTCATGGACTTCAGAATACTGAAGTTTTGCATGGATTGAAACAAGCTTCTGTATTCTTTCACAGGCTAGTTTATTTCTTAATTTGATGTGTATATTTCCAAACGTAGACCAGTTTCTTTCACATGCTACAGAAGATGGAGGAATCTGAAGCAGGTGAGAAGCAAGTGGAGTAAAAAGCTGTAATAAAGGTCTTGCCATCATGTTGCAGGAGGAACATGCTTGGCAGAGTCCCAGATTGCACTCCTGGACCAAATACCTGACCATGTTTTATATTCTGCAACATATGAAAGTACCTTGCCAACATCAAGTCCTAAATGTGTTGCTTGTTTTGTAATCCAGTCACATGCAGTAGCAATCCTATTATCACTGACATTTTTACCTTTGAATCTTGGATCCAAAAGATTTGCAGCAGCATGAATAGGCTGGCAACAAAATTCTTCCTGCCTGTTAGTGAAGTCTTTCACTTTTCCTTCTTCCATACTTGCAAGTGGAGATATACCTGCATTGTCAAACACAGTTGATTTTTATCTGAGCCATTAGATAAGTCATGTCTGATTCAGATACAGTGATTGCTGAAGAAATTGGCTTTATAATCTTCAGGGAGTTTTGCAGCTGGACCCAGAAGACATCCTCATCAAGTACAGTATTCCTTACGCTTTGGACTACTGTAAGATCTTTCATTATTACTGTTTCTTGAAGAGCTTCTTTGTTCTTTAGTAAACTTTCAAATGAGATCACCACTTCACCCTATCTAGTTTTACTACAAAGTTTGAGTTGTCACCATTTTATTCTTCCCATACTTTTCTTCCTAAAGATTGCAGCTGAAATATGAGTAGATTTTACATATTTTCTAACTTTTTTTGCTCTATTATAGATCTTTTGCAGTGTGTCCAACTTCATGAAATCATTAAGAAGCAAGTTTAGGCCATCAGAAGCACATTCTATTGCAGTAACATGTGGATATTTATCTTTTATGATCTCCCATGCTGCTTTCATATTACTTGCGTTGTCAGTCAGCAAAGCAAATACTTTACCATTTCCAATCTTCTGTAGGACTTGACATATTTTACTACTGATATTTTCAGTGTGTCCAACTTCATGAAATCATTAAGAAGCAAGTTTAGGCCATCAGAAGCACATTCTATTGCAGTAACATGTGGATATTTATCTTTTATGATCTCCCATGCTGCTTTCATATTACTTGCGTTGTCAGTCAGCAAAGCAAATACTTTACCATTTCCAATCTTCTGTAGGACTTGACATATTTTACTACTGATATTTTACAGTGGTGAAAGAACAGGTTAGGGACTATTTAGAAAAGCTGAAAGTATACAAGTCCATGGGGCCAGATGGGATGCACCCAAGGGTGCTGAGGGAGTTGGCTGATGAGACTGCAGAGCCATTGGCCATCATCTTTGAAAACTCATGGTGACCAGGAGAGGTCCCAGATAATTGGAAAAGGGCAAACATAGTTCCCATATTTAAGAAAGGAAAAAGGAAGATCCAGGGAACTACAGATCAGTCAGCCTCACCTCAGTCCCTGGAAAAATCATGGAGCAGATCCTCAAGGAATCTATTTCTAAGCACTTAGTGGAGAAGAAGGTGATCAAGAACAGTCAGCATGGATTCAGTGAAGGCAAGCCATGCCTAACCAACCTGATTGCCTTCTATGAAGATGAGATGACTGGCTCCATAGATGCAGGAGACCAGTGGATGTGGTATACCTTGATTTTAGGAAGGCTTTTGATACTGTCTTCCACTGCATTCCCACAGGTACACTAAGGAAGTATGGGCTAGATGAATGGACTGTAAGGTGGATAGAAAACTGACTGGAGCATTAGAATCAGAGAGTAGTAATCAATGGCTCAATGTATAGCTGGCAGCCGGCATCAAGTGAAGTGCCCCAGGGGTTGGTCCTGGGGCTGGTTTTGTTCGATGTCTTCATCAGTGACCTGGAAGATGGCATAGAGTGCACCCTCAGCAAGTTTGCAGATGACACCAAGCTGGGAGGAGTAGTAGATACACTGGAGGGTATGGCTAGGATTCAGACTGACTTAGACAAATTGGAGGATTGGACCAAAAGAAATCTCATGAGGTTCAACAAGGACAAGTGCAAATTCCTGCACTTAGGACGGAACAATCCCATGCACCAGTATACACTGGGGGCTGACTGGTTGGGCAGCAGCTCTGCAGAAAAGGACCTGGGGGTTACAGTGGACAATAAGCTGAATATGAGCCAGCAGTGTGCCCTTGTTGCCAAGAAGGCTACCTGCATACTGGGCTGTATTGGTAGGTGTGTTGCCAGCAGGTCAAGGGAAGTGATTATGCCCCTCCATTCAACACTGGTGACACCACATCTGGAGTACTGTGTCCAGTTTTGGGTCCCCCACTACAGAAAGGTTGTGGATGAATTGGAGAGAGTCCAGCAGAGGGCAGCAAAAATGGTTCAGGGGCTGGGGCACATGACTTCTGAGGAGAGGCTGAGGGAACTGGGTTTACTTAGTTTAGAGAAGAGAAGACTGACAGAGGATTTAATAGCAGCCTTCAACTCCCTGAAGGGTGATTTGAAAGAGGATGAAGCTAGACTGTTCTCAATGGTGGCAGATGACAGAACAAGGAGCTGAGGTCTCAAGTTGCAGCAAGGGAAGTTTAGGTTAGATATTAGGAAAAAACTTTCTCACTAGAAGGGTAGTAAAGCATTGGAACAGGTTACCAGAGAGGCGGTGGAATCTCCATCCTTGGTGGTTTTTAAGACCCGGCTAGACAAAGCTTTGGCTGGGATGATCTAGTGGTGGATGGTCCTATTTGGAGCAGAGGATTGAACTAGATGACCTCCTGAGATCCCTGCCAACCCTAACTTTCTATGATATACCCTGCAGTATGTCTGTTCTCTCCTGTTTCAATGCTTTTATAAAAAACTGATTGAGGTGTTGTTATCACAAAGTTTGATTCCTTCTCCCCGTACATTTTTCCACCCATCAGTAAGTACTGCAAGACGCAATGCTTCGTTGATTTTTTTCATGCACAGATTGCATTATGCATTCATATTCTGACTCCAGAAGAAGCTTGCTCAAAGAATGTCTGCTGGACAAATGGTATGATGCTCTTAATTTAAATGCTGCCTGCCAATGTGCACTTTCAGCAATTTATAATGGTGTCCCAGAAGCATATATTGCTCTTGCAAGAGCTTGGTCAATTTTTTCTTGCTCTTCGGGTGTCATCTTGTCTACAATGAAGTAATTGGAAGTCTTTTAGAAACAGTTGGTTGAGATATCTGTTTACTTGACGATGTTGAGTAGACAACACTTTGCTGATGTTACAGAAGAAACAGGAGGACTTCTGGTTCAAAAACATTTGCAAGTGCTGCTTCCACTGTTGTCATGATCTATTTCACTCACACTCATGAAGGATTTTTTTTTTGTCTACATGACACTACATACGTGCAAGAATGTGTTTGGTCATCCAGATAGCATTTGGAAATGCATATTTAATTTGATAGTATTTGCAAAACACAGATTTTTTTTTCAGAATGACTTGCAGTTGCAGTGTGGAAATGCTTCCATTTGGTAGAAGATGGTTGCACCATGTTGCTGAGGGGAAAAAAAAGGAAATACGTCATTTAATAGCGAGGTTACATATATAAAAACTAAACTGCAGCATGTGAAAAATGTAGTAATTGATGGAGGGGAGCTCTCAGTAAGATAACTGTGAACCATCCCTTCCCTCAGACCTCACCTCATTGCTAAGGTAAGGGTAGAGGGTGATTTGCTTAGAAAGCATCAGATTGGTAGGAACTCCATTATGAATCACATAAATTATGAAACTATACTAACTGAAAATATAATTTAATATACCGAACTCAAAGAAATTGAAACTCTTACCTTTCAGTAAACAAGAAGTCTGCTTTCAGCTCCTGTGCTTTGCCAGATGCAGTTTGTTAGATACTTCTGTGGATCACAGGGTCCAGGAGGAGGCAGGTTCCATTCCACCACCAACATTTTTAGGTTTCTTTTTCCTCTGAGGCTTTGCTACAAACAACAGGACTTTAACAGTTTCTTCACACAAGCAAGAATGGCAATAAGCTGCTTGTTTCCCTGTAGCAGGGAGCTGCCAGTGTCTACTCCCAGTCCTTGGAGGGAGAGGTGACCAGGTTGAAGGGCCTAGTCAGGACTCAGGAGGAGGACATATTACTCTGTTTCCCCAAACTCTAAATCAAAGATCACCAAAGGAAAGAAGGCTGCAGGTAGTGCAGAAATACACAAGCAAAGAAGAAGGTCCTGGATCCTTCCATCTTCCTCCTGTGCAGCTGGCAGTGCCCTTTGCTGAAAGAAATGCATCTTGGATTCGAGAGTTGCATCAGGTCTACTGTATCAAGGAATTGTAATAATCTAATAGTATAGATTCTTACATAAACATCTTGATATTATATAGTTATTAGAAATCATTTTGAGGGAGTAAAAGGCAGCTTTAATAAATAATATTTGAAAACCTTGTTTTAAAAAGCATTTAATTCATCACTCTAAAAAAAATATTTCATAAGAGGGTTTTTTCAGTCTTTCCCCAAATTTCCAATTTTTCCATTGGAAAAAAAAAGGAAAAAAATCCTTGGGAAAAAAATGGGAAAAAAAACATTTTTTCTGTATTTTTCTGGGTTTTTTCCCTGGCCTTTGCATCTCTACAAACAAAACAGCCCTACAAACCAGCTAACATGTATATGATCTCCATTTGCTTTCAGAGTCGCTGATCTAAGGTAAGTTCTTGCAGGCAGTGACTGGGCTGGGATAGCACCTGCCATTTTATAGTCCAGAATAGATTAGGACAATCCTACTTCCCATCCTCATGCTCTTTCACAGGTGAAATAAGAATCCAGTATGCTGCCTTTTCTTGTTCACCCTGTCTAGATCAGTCTATACCAGCTGCCAGTTACAGAAATGAGTAGAGAAATGGAGTAAGTAGAGGAACCTTTGAATTGACTTGCCTTATATTCTGCTAGAAGTCTTCTCTGGCTGAGCAGCATGCGTTTCCCTGCTGAGTGGAAGGGAAGAATACCACCCTTCACAATCTGAAACTGCTGGAGCTTCATTAAGGGTTTTTATTCCCTTCTCATTTTATTGCAGCCTATGGTTATGGCCAGGACTATATAAATTGGCAGGGTGGGGAAGCGAGTAGAATGCCAGCCATGTACTTACGATGAATCTAGAAGAGGCAGTTGTAAGCACTAGTCTGCTTTGGATGCAAAAAGCATCCAATATTTGTGAGCTTTTTGTATGCTTAATTTTCATGTCGTAAACATGCTTGGCCCCTTCTGATTGTAACTGGGGGTAGAAACAGACATCACCTGATGTTGCCTATTTGCCTCCATTACAATTTTTATGGTGGCACAAACAGACATCCCTACCCTTTGCTGTGCTATATCAGTGGCCCCGACAAAAAGTATTGCAGCAGATGGCTATTTGCTCTGTGACAAGAGAGTATGGGCAATCCAGAACTGCCCACACTCTCCTGCCACCCCAGATGGGTGCTCTGGGGGTTTGAGGGGCCTGATTCTGTGCACCCTACGAATTCTGGCAGGACTGGGCCTCTCAAGACCCAGGAGCGCCTGCCCCACTTACAGATGAGCCCCAGGGAATCTTAGGATGCCTCTCTGTAAGCAGGGAAGGTTGGAATTCCCGCTTACAGAGACCTGCCCTGAGATCTCTAAGAAAATTTGGCTCTTCTGGACTTTTTCCATCTGTCCCTTTCCTTTCCTGTTTCCCACAGTTTAGTCCATGGGTGAAAACTCAGGCATTGGGAATAAGCGTTCAACCTGGTGTGAAGGGAAATGAACCACATAGCCCCCTTTGTTGTTAGTCAATGCTAAACTTCTGTAAAATCCAGTTCTGTGACTTCAAATAGTTATGGGTAGAGAAAGCTCTGTTCAGAAATCTCTTTGGTGATTGTATTAAAGTAACAAAGAAGGGGGCAAGCAAATGTGGACCAAAAACTTTTTCCACCAGAAGTGTTGGAGACTAACAAAAATCTTACGCTTCTTTCCAACAGTGACCTGAATCCCACAAACCCGACATGCCCAGTGATTTCTCATGCAAGTGACTGTTCAAAATATGGTAGGTTTTGTGTGGACAAAGCAGGTAGTTCAGACGTCTTTATTCCATAGGAATCCAAATATAAATGATATATGGATATGTAAGTGGCATGGTGGATATAGGCTGGTTTTCCCTGCCTGTTGGCACAATCAAGACCTTTTCTTGAAGTAATTTTAAGGTTTAAGTACAATGCCATCTTTTCTTAGTTACTGGCCCAACTGCTGCCTCCTTAGTGTCATTTTTTAAGCTCCTGAGGAGAATCAGAAGATAATAAAGGGTGAGGAAAAGACAGGAAATGCACAGAGAGGAGCATGCATCTGATGCTTGAGTGTTGAGAAAAAGAAGATTCTGATTCAGAATAGTTTGCATAGAGTTTTAGAGATGTTCTGATTCATTCTCTGTGTTGTTGGACTCTCATAGCTGAAGAGAAATATCCTCATGAGGCAGCCTATGATGCATTTCTTTGTGGATCAGGTAAAATAAAATATTCTGTAAGGGTGTTTTTACATGTGTTTTGAGCATGTGGGGGAAAGGAAGGAGGTGTGGGGGCACTTGAATTAGAGCAGTTCTGAGAGAGACTAATTAAAACGCCCTCAGTGTCTTATGTGTTCAATGTCCTGTGCTTCAGCATGATGGTGGGAGTGTTTTAACTAAAGCTTGTTTATTGAGTTCTAGTTAAAGCGCCCCTGCTGCTATTTTGAAGCACAGAGACGCTGAACATGCAAGACGTGGAGGCTGCAGGAGCACGCTAATTAGCACACTCCAGCAGACTCAGTTAATCAAATCTGTTCCAACATGTAATTGCAGCATCCCTGCACATCTACAGCCACCCTAAAAATGTAATTGAACAGAAGTTTTTTCCCAGCTAAATTGCATATTTGCATCACATTTATTCATTACTAGGTAGCATTTCTTATTTATTGGTAAATTAGTAAAATATCCTTTTGGCTTTGTGTTAAATGTGTATACTTACACGTTTCCTTGAGTCTGTAAGTTTTTGCTCATTCCATTTCTTTTGAGTCAGAAGGTTATTTTAGTTCTGTTTCTCCAGCTTTTTTGTAATGTCATCGCTTTTCTTGTCTGTCCATCTAGTTCTTCTGAAAGTAGCTCACTTGCTTCTATGCAGAATACCTTGGTGAGTAATGTTCATTAACTTCTCTTTGGGAATTGTGTTATGTTCATGGCTCTTCTGGAAAATAGTTCTAGTTTGCTCATCTCATGGTGATGAGTAAACAGCATTATCTCTTGTGAATAATTTAAAAAAAAAATGAAAATCCCATTGCTGCAAGTAACTAGCTTCTTTTTTTCAAGCAGTACGTAACACATTTCAATTTTGGAAAGAATTCCAACTTGCATCTTTAAAAACCAATCCAGGGCATGACCTGGCACAAAGGGGCTGGTCATAGAATTCTTTCTTTAGTTGCTCTTTCTTTCAAATCTAACTTATTCTAATAAGGATGACATTCTTTCCCTGCCATCTGATGGGTAGTTTCCTACCTGTGTGAAACATTTGGCAGCTTTAGTAAAGATCCTCATGTGCATCTGTTCAGCCATTCTCCACTGTTTGTTTACTCTTGGGTTTTTTTTGAGAATATGGAGCACTGAAACCAAGCTACTTTCTTAGCAGTAGATGTGCTTTCTCTCTCTCTCTGTTATCGCTGAGGCACACTGGTAAGATAGCTTCAGGGGCATGTGAACTGCCATGCACGTGCTGTATCTGTTGTGTACACTGAGGACTTCATACTTCGGGATTGTTCACCAGTACCATGTTTATACTAGACCAGGGGTTCTCAAAGTTTTTATGCCATGTCCTGGCAAACCGCAGCCTGGAAGTGGCTGCTGCGTGGCAAACTGTGGCCCAGCAATCACAACTGACCGTGGCTGGAATTTCTGGCCAGTAGATAGGTAAGGATACCCCCACCCCCCCACGTGGCGGGGTGGGCCAAACCCTGCACTGCCGTGGGCCCTGCAGAAGGAGCCGTGGCCTCTCCACCCAGCTCTGGAGGGCCGCGGTCCGCGGCCACTTCTGGTCCAGCAGCTGACCATGCTGCAGACTGGCAGCTGACCCGTCATGGCCCGACACTGGGCCGCAGCCTGGGGATTGAGAACCCCTGATCTAGACCATTGGGGTGTCAAAGAGCCAACCTATGGAGTTGTTTCACCTGCCCCACATTGCTTCTGGGGGCAGGGCCTGCCAGCAGATTTCCCAGCTATGGCACCAGGGGTGTGAACAACAGCAGTGTTAATCCATGTCTGGATCTGACATGGAGTCAGAGTGAGTTGCCAGGTCTGGATCTGACATGGGGGCCAGAGTGAGTTTGATACCCCTGGTCTAGATGAATTATCCTTGTTATCCCCTGCCCTTTAAAAAGGCTACTGTAGCCATGAATTCTCCAAAGTCACATTGTTATATATTTGATGTAGTACAGATTATCGTGTTGTTTTTTGTCGACATGTGTTTGTTTGTTTTTTTCTGGTACAGTGACACAAAAGAGAATGGTCCCTCTTTCTCTCAATATCTAAATGTATTAGCTAAGTACCTGAACCAGGTGAATCTCATCCGAGCTTCTGTCTCAAAAATCGTGAGTACAAATTGCTGCATGTTTGTTTTACACTCTCTCTGAATCACAAAGCTAGTACATCAGCTGCTCCCATTGGTGAGTGGAAGAAATGGTCGAGCTGGTGTCTGACTGTGCAAAGGCTTCTCAGTGACAGTATAGTTGACCTTTTTCTAAAAGCCAAATATGTAGGTCATCTGTTTTGTCATGTTACAAATTAAGTATATTCTTTCTCTGCAACCAAAATGCCCCTTTCCTCACTGCAGCAGTTATAATGGAGTGGAACTCTAGGAGAAACGGTTGTCTGGGTATTCCTGCTTCCACTCCTGTGATTAGTAGCAAGGGATGCCATGGGAGAGATTGACTGATGTTACCTTGTTTCTTTATTTTCTTGTGGACTCTTGATAACTTGCATTTTGGGTTTTGTGACCCAAGGAGAAAAAATAATGCCCTGTTGTTGTAGAGCAGGCACTACTTATTTTGAATGTCACTCTTTGCTTCTTTTTCCTTTTCCCTTTTTGTGTTTAATTATGGAAATATTAAAAACAATAGTCAGATGTGGATTAAATCTTTGGCTTGGTTTTTACCTCATTATTTTCCAGAATTTCTCTGGTGCAGATGTCCCCAGCCGCCATCTCCCTCTCCTGATTGCCAGTGTTCAGGGGTGGCCTGGGGTGAATGAAGAGCAGATCTATCAGGAGTTGAAAGGTCTGTGTAGGTTTGATGTCAGACAGCTGACCAAGAACCAATTCCTGCTGCTCTCCAATAATTTTAAGAAGTAAGCAATAAAAAATTTCTGAACTCTCACCCAATAACCCTCCCCCCATATCCTTTTGTTCTGCTGCTGATGATGTTATATATAAAAGGGACTTTTGTCCCAGCTTCAAAAGACAGTAAGAGCTGCATGGGAGATGTACCTCATGATGTGATTCATTTATTACAGCGTCAGGGTTGTTTTGGAAGATTATAAAGATTACCCCAATTTACGGATTTCTTTCTATCACTACTGGAGGCACTCACCACAAGTGAACTGCTTGCTACAGTAAGTACCAATGATCTGTTGTGAATAATAAGGGATCTGGGTTCTCTGTTTTCCATGTAAAAACAGAAAAAAACCATAGATTTTCCCCTTTAACTGAGAAAAATGCAGATTTCTCATTTTAATGGAGAAACGCATGGATTTTCTACTTTTGCAAAGAGCTTTCTGCAGGTGGCAGAGTTCCAGCCTGCAAGGGGCTGGGGGGAGTGGGAGGAGGGTGGTCAGTCAGGGAACACCATGTGCATGTACATGCACATGGCAGCCTGGAGAGCGGCTTTGGCAGGTGAGTCTGGCTGGAGGGGGTGGGGGGAGGAATTGAGGGTCCCATAGGCAGGGAGGGAGGAAGGAAGTTGGGCAGGGCTGGGGCTGCTGCCTAGCTGGTGGGTGTGTGGGGCTTGGGGCCTGGAGCCACAATGCATGGCTGCAGGTCCTGGGCAGGGAGTGGGACGGGACCACGGGTGGCTCATCTGGGGGGTGGGGGATGGCTGGCTCTCTGCTTCTGTGTGCGCTTCTGAGGGGGGTGGGGGAGTCATGTGCCCCCAGATCTGTGTGCAGGGTGGGGAAGGTGTGGGCTTGGGCTCCCCACCCTATTCCCCCCAAGCCAGGGCCTCCACAGCCCATTGGACAGGGCCTGGTGCAGCAGGGCTGGGCAGGGAAGCTCTGTGCCACTGCAAGCTCCATGTCACCCTGGCAAGGAACCCCCCTGCCTGCTGGGCAGCAGCAGGGGTGGTGGCTTGGAGTTGTGCCCCTCACTACTGTTGGGTGGGCAGGGGCGCCTTGCCAGGGTAGCGTGGGGCTCGCAGCTGGGGCTCAGGCACCGCTGCGGGCAGTGAAGGGCTGCAGCCCTCGGTTCCTGACCCCATAGTCATGGCAGTTGGGGAGGTGGAGGGCTGTGAGTGGGGGGCAAGGGGGACCAGCAGGGTCAGGAGGGCTGTGGGTGGAGAGTGATAGGTCTGGACCCATGTCCTGGTTTTTCATGATAAAAAACCAAACACCAAAATGTATAGGTATTTAGAATTTATTTTAGTATATTGATTGAGGCAGTGGTAGGCTTGCAAATTGCTTTAAATTTGTAAATAGACCAATAAAACATTGTGTTAAACTGATACTTATATACATAGTGGTGTTTCATTTTAATTGCAGATTTTGGGGGTTTTATCAGAGAATTTGTGACTTTCATGAGAGAACCAGAATCCCTGATGATAATCCATTCTGATCTCCCTTCTGCTGTATATCTGCAACTGACTAATGTGCTACCAATTAAGTAATGTCTGATACTAACAAATAGTGAACCCCAATGAAAATATTTTTAGGCGAGGCATCTGTAGTGACTTAAAAAGCTTGTGTAAATTATTCTTATTTGGATCACCAATTAAATGTTCTTTTGTGGACCTCCCAAAACCATCATGCTGTCTTCATTGATGGATGCTAATCTGTACAAAGCTCAATATTGGAATGACCTGTGGGGGAAAAAGTGGAGAATTAAAGTGTGTGTGACAGAGGGAGAGAGACAGGGAAGAGCTAAAACATTCAAGAGTTTGTAAAAGCAGTGACTGAGTGCAGGAAAATGTTAATATTAGACCTGACATATTTCAGGGAGGAGTCTCACTTTCAGAAGCACCTCTGTAATTGTAAACAGCTTAAATGATGTTTCAATATTCTTTCCTTTTGTAGGATTTGTGGCATTGTGGCCTCCTGGTCTCTTTTGGCTTTTGTGCTTGGAGGATCTCTGTGCCACCCGGTTTAAGTTTCATAAACATCAGGAACGCTGATCTTAGCCATGTGCTCATATACCAGGATGTCCCTTTGCTTTTTCTATAGTCTGTTAACAACATGATGGTCAGTAAAACCATTTTTACCTTTGCTACTTTGTGCCTGTCTTGGTTTTTTATGTCCCAAATATGAAGGAAAATTTGTTCGGTATTAAATAGACTAAAACATGTACAATCCTTTCTTGAAGAAGTGGAATGGTGTGACCCCACTGTTTCATGGGGGCCCTTAATGTTGTTGATTCTTCAGGACCAACTAATAGCTGAGTTCTGTTCCCACAGCTGTACTGTCACATAAAGTGCTATTTCATGCACACTTACATTGTGGTTAAGGGAAGTGATGCAATAGAAGCAGCCATTTAAACTTTAGTGATCTTTCAGCTGTAACTGAGGGAGGATATTACAGTTCCCCAAATGTCTGGCTCCTGAAAGGTTTTCAACTACAATAAAGTACACAGGTCTGCAGAATTGCTAATCATGTTTGAACACTTTGTCAGGACAGAAGTGGCAATTCACGTTAGTTTAAAATCAGGCAGAAGAAGGCATGGTGGTAGTTTAGGGTGCCTATACATGAGCTGGGAGTCTGTTCTAACACTAATTACAGCGTGGGTATTTGGGTATTCTTGTCTTTAATAGATTTCTGGTGCGCGTTCATTCTGGTGCACAGTTAATGAACGTGCACTGGAAATCTATTAAAGGCAAGAATACCCAGTTATCTGTGGGGACACATTTCTCACAAGAAAACCACTCTCTCTCCAATCTCGCAGTTCTAATCCTCAAAGGAAATTTACAGAACACCTTTCACAGACAAGCCTACGAACTTCACTTCATCAACCTCCTGGATACAAAAAATCATGGACTAAATATAGACATTGGATTTATGCCACATTATAACCTGCCTGACATCTAACTTCCTAGCTACCTCTCCACTGTTTCCCTGCTACATTCATCCCCCTTCTCCCCTCAACCCCAAGCCTGTCTCTCACCCCTTAACTCCTCAATTTACATTTTCACTGACTGCCTTTCTTGTCTGCATTGCATTCCAGCCTCTGGCTTCTTTACTGTTCATTCCATCCAGGAAGAGCGCGCACCAACTGCAGATGCTTCCTCAGCCTGATGAAGAGATAGTTCTGGAGATTTTTCTGTAAATTAAGTGATTGTTGCATTTGGGGGATCCACCAAGAGTTGGAAGGGGACCTCCAGCCATCTATACTGCAACTATTCTTGTGATGGCAGTGTAGTGAGTCATGTCTGAACTTACTTTTAAGCTTATGAGTTTGGCTGCTTGTACAGCCCAGTCCTGCAACATGAAACAGCACAGGCTACAAAACTCACCCAAGAACTTGGGTAACTACTCAGGTGGGTTAACCAGTGCTATTTTATCTGTGCTACTGCTGGAACCCATGCCAGCTAGTTTAAAGCTTGCTTAGATTGGTCTACACTGCACTGTACTATCAGCAGTCCTATGTAAGTGCAAGCTATATACATTACTTTCCCAAATGATCACCTGAGTTTTGTCTTTGCCCTTGTTCTTTCTCAACTCAACTACTTCCTCTGTTGTCTCCTGTTGTTCTCTTCCTAACCTAGTCTATAAAATCTTTGCAGCAGGTATTTTTTTCTGTAAAGATCTCTACGCTGGTATAGCATTTAGTTTATAATTAGGATCTAATAATGAAGGCTATATAATGATAATGAAGGCTGTATTCAAATTCATCTGTTTGATGCTTGTACAGTCCAGAAAATTAAGCAGCTATTTGCTAAAGAGGAGTCTTTAAAGTATACACATTTTAGTGCAGTTTTCTAAGTTTCTCTCAATACACTAAAAGATTGGTACACTAGCCATAATCATAACACTCCAAAGTACAGAGACTGCTAGGTGCTAAGAGTAGAGCACAGACATTTAACTCAGTGTAGTTCTTCTGTCAGGAGTGATGCAACTAGGGCTGGGTGAGAGGGGCACCTTCCCCAGGCACCAAGCTAGAAGGGTTGCTAGAAATATCCCCAACCCTGCAGAGTCTTTGCCCTAGCAGCATACCCATGCCAGGAACTCCCCAAACAGTCCCCAGTTACTGCAACAGCTGAGGTGGCCAGAGGACAGCATATGTGATGGCAGCAACAGCCCAGCTGAGACGGTTTAGGAGTTCCCGGCATGGGTAAGAGAGTGCTACCTCCCACCCCCATGGTGGGAGCTGGGTTCCTACCACCCCACTCTCACAGTGTTTTGCCTGGATTCCAACTCTTTTTGTTACGCCCCTGCCTATCAGTAATGGTGGGATGTTTCGTCAATAATCTACTTCAATACCAATAGAGAGAAACTTTAAATATTTGATACAAAAACATCCTGCAGATATAAAACACAAAAATATTAAAACTAAAAATATCAACTTGAAACCAATGTAAAAAGGATATGTTAGATAGAGAATATGTTTGGAGAAGTTAAGATGTTCATGATGGATCCTGATGAATTCCTG
>NW_005842011.1:1896446-1897359 GCF_000455745.1 Alligator sinensis | reverse complement strand
TGCATATGAAGTGACAATTTTATTTTTCTCTATGTACCGAAATTGTTTTGACTGTACTAGAAAGACACCAAGAGATTTAGTCTGAAGTTGTAATAGAGTTAAGTGAAAAATAGGACCTGATAGTTAATCAAGCAGAGACTAAGAATGCTGACAGAAGTGATGTTTTGTTGTGTGATCAGCCCCCTGAAAGTGCTTTACAGTGTGCCCTGGCAGAAGTGCAGAGCACTTTTTAAATGAACTCCATTACATGAGGGTTCAAATGAAGGCACTCCAGAGTGGAGCACCTTCAGTAACTTCTGTCAGTGCCTGCCCAGGAGCAGGGTTGGGCTCATGCAGCCTGGCCCTGCCCCTGGTACTGCATGGGGTGCTCCAATTCACCCCTCATTCCCCAGCACAGGCTGGGCAAGGCTTTGACAGAGCTCCCTCCTCTCCATCCCCCCCCAACCCCTCTCATCCTGAAGATAGCACCAGAGCTGGGGCAGGGGAAGGTGTTAGGGGAGAGAGGCTGCAGACACATAGCCAGCTCCAAAGTGGAGCTCGATTTTCTTCCCCCCCCCCCCCTTGGCCCCACCCCCCCTTGGACCCAACAGAGAACATCCAATACCAGGGGTGTTGCTGTAACTCATGGTGCTTCCTGTGAAGTGCCATGAATTATAGTGGGGAGCTGCATGTCTGTCAGTGCCCTAAATATAGGGTCAGAATTATAGGGTCTGTCTTGATGTAAATGGGACTGTTTTTTTCTTATGCCATTGATGGATGATTGCCATAGACAACGACTCTCTTTATGATCACTTTCCATATGCTTAGAGTCACTGTGGGGTCAGCAAGGGACAAAATATGCCAACCAAAGGTGTAGAAGAAAAACAAATGTGTGTATAGAAATCAGTTGATTGACTGAAACTTTTCCCAGATT
>NW_005842011.1:1873652-1896436 GCF_000455745.1 Alligator sinensis | reverse complement strand
TGTATAAAATCATTTGCAATTCATGAACATAATCTGTTCTAACCCTCTACACATAAAAATTATATAAAATAAACTATGCTGGCTTCAAACTGTTCCCAATTCCTCTGGAAGATAATGGGAGTTTTAGCAGTGATTTAAAATGGGAACAGGATTGGGGCCTAAGTTATGTAACCAGAGCATTTTAACTTCAAGACATGGCTTGCAATCATGTCCAGCTGACTAGGGAGAATAGTGGAAAGAATAGGGTACTCAGCTGAGATTTAGGAAACCTGGGTTTGATTCATAGAAGTAAGGTCAGATGGGACCTTGTAGATCATCAAGTCCGCCCCCCTGCCCTGGGCAGGGGAGAGAACTGGGCTCAAATGACCCCAGCCAGGTAGACGTCAAGCCTCCTGTTAAAGACCCCCAGCGTAGGAGCCATCACCACTTCCCTTGGAAGTTGGTTCCAGATCCTAGCTGCCCTGACTGTGAAGTAGTGCCTTCAGATGTCTAGTCTAAACCTACTCTCTAACAATTTGTGGCCGTTATTCCTTGTTACCCCGGGGGGCGCTCGGGGGGAACAGGGCCTCTCCCAACCCCCCCTGGTCCCCCCCTAGTGAATTTATAGATGGCCACCAGGTCCCCCCTCAGCCTTCTCTTGCGAAGGCTGAACAGGTTCAGGTCCCGTAACCTCTCCTCATAGGGTCTGCCCTGCTGTCCCCAGATCATGCGAGTGGCCCTCCTCTGGACCCTCGCAATGCTGTCCACATCCCTCCTGAAGTGCGGTGCCCAGAACTGAACACAAGACTCCACCTGCGGCCTAACCAGTGTCGCATAGAGGGGGAGGATCACCTCCTTGGACCTGCTCGTGATGCATCTGGATGCACGACAAGGTACAGTTAGCCCTACTGACTGTGACCTCGCATTGTCAGCCCATGTTCATCTTGGAGTCAACGATGACTCCAAGATCTATTTCTGCCACCGTGCTCTCGAGAAGGGAGTTTCCCAGCTTATAAGCGTGCTGCTGGTTCCTACTGCCCAAGTGCAGCACCCTGCACTTGTCAGTATTAAAACCCATCCTATTTTTGTTAGCCCACCCCTGTAATTTGTCCAGGTCCTGCTGTAATCTGTTTGATATTAGCCACAACAGTTTCTGTGTTTTGACAACTCATTCGCTTTACCCTGTATCTCAATTTGGCATCTCTAATGTGAAAAGAATAATTTGTTCTTACCTCCTAGGGTGTTCCCTGGGTAAAAGACTTCGTGAATGTGAAGCGTTCAAACAAAGATGAAAGTTCTTATAAGTACACAGGTAAATTTATGGCCAGCATTCATTATTCTTATGTAATGTCTATTCGGTCACATGATGTCCTATTAAATTTCCCAGTACATCAAGCACAGCAGCCACCCAAGAACCGATACACTTTGTCTTAGGAGACAAGCCAAAGATTTAATGATTCTGGAGAGTAAACTACTTTCTAATCCTTTTGAGTCTTGTTGGTAGGCCTGTTAGGGAAGTCTACTCGTCTACAGATGGAGTGGGGGCTTTGTGATGCAGAACAAGGCCAAAGACTTGATACACAAATTCACAAATAATATAAAACTCATCACGTATTTTCTTACTGAAACCAGCTGTGTGTGGGGAGTTAGAATGGGGGAAACAAAACTAAAATAGTTGTTAATATGACGAAATTAGGAATTGAGACAACTTTCTCCCTTTTTTAAACTTACATTTAATATTTGAAATTGAGTTAGAACAGCCACAGTGAATAAGTTTGGTCTTCATGGGGCAATGGGGAGAGAGCTCATGTGGAGTAACAGATGAGGCTGGAGAACTCTTAGGGCATGGCTGGCTGTACAAGCAGCTTATCACTGAGAAAGCTAGACTGCAAACTTGCAGTGTGTAGCCTACTTTGTAATAAATGTCTGCATGCACACTTTTATGCATCGTAAATGAGAGACCGCATATCTCACTCTCATTGAAAACAAAGCCAGCTTGCATTTACTACAGGGTAAGATCATGCATGCGAGCTATTATTACAGACTAGCAATACATTGTACACCCTGTCTTACCTCAAGGTGATTTGTTTGTATAGCCAGACATTTGGGCAGATCCACTCCCTGCTTCCACTCCCATTTGGAATGGCCAAATGTATTTTGTGAAAAAAACCTAAATGCATATTTTTGTGTTTTGATTTAAAGGTCCAATTATTTTCTTAGTTGCTTAAAAAAAGTTAAAAAAAGATATTGCCCATGACGTATCTATTGTTTGGCAAAAGGAAAGTTATTTCCATATCCCTGATACAATGAAGGCCTTTAAAATTTGCTTGATTTTGAGCACAATGGTAGTCTTACAGATAAAGAATAGGGTGAGATGCATGCTGTGTAGCGGGTGGTTTTGGGAAAGCACAACCAGACTTTAAAAAGCTACTTTTCTAGTTGTTTTTTACTTGAAGTGAGGCTGGTCTTTAGATGAAAGATGACACTGCTTCCACCTCCTGGGAACCTAGGCCAGGCTACTTTTACTTATTACCCAAGATCTACTAACCTGGCAACCCAGGATGTCCCACTGTCTTTGGCACTGGCACCATGGAGGGAGTTTCTGGCTATCTTGACTCTATGCTGTTCTTATGCCACTGGAGCAGTTATTTGAAATGCACTACAGAGTTCCTAAAGAAATTGGGGTCCATTGACCAGTTTCCAGCAAACATTGCTGCCTCATTACCAACTACCACAGCTACCTTTTTGCCACCAGCTTTGTCAGGATGGACCACTGCAGGTGGGCCCTTACTCTGCAGGCTGCAGGTGGTCACTTACTCTGAGCTACCATAGGCACTGTGTGCAGGAGGGCTGGGACAGGTGTGTGGGGGGAGGTGGTTTTGTGGGGGGTGTGCATGTGTGAGGGGCACATGTGCCCCAGCAGCTGTGGATAGCAGGGGACCCTATGGGTTGTTCTGGTGCAGTGTGTCCACTAACCTGAGATGCTGGCCTAGTGCTAGGGCTCAGCTGGGGCTTGGTGGGGGGCTTGACGCAGAAGGAAGGCTAGATGGGCAGGCAGCAGGCAGGAAGCCCAGCCCAGCAGCAGGGCACTGCCACAGTGCCACCTGGCTGGCCTCGCCCTCAGCAGTGGTGGTGGTGGCTGGGGAAGGGGGGGGCACTGCAGCTTGGCTGGGGAAGGGCAGGCTGCTCAGTTGCACTGCCTTCTCACTGAGCACTACAGCCTTGCCCTTGGCCCAGCCCTCAGTGCCCTCCTTCCAGCCTGTCATTCTGCCTGGCAGTGCCTACTGCTGCCACCCAAGGGCATTTTATCCTGCTGCCCTGGCTGGCGAGCTCCAATTGGCTCCAGGTACGGCTGGGAGGGGCAGGACTTGCTGTTCAGCCCCTGGGATTAATTGCCACTGAAGTCCCCCAATAGCTCCTGCCCAGCACAAGCAGCAGGGCAGGCTGTGCATATGTGTAGCCCCCCCTGACAACAGTGCCCTGGGCAGCCACCCACGCTGCCCACCCCTAAAGATGGCTCTTGTGTACAGGGGTACAAAAGAGAGTAGACTTTGGTCTATATTAGAAATCAACATCATTTTATACTCAAGAGTCTTACTGTTTCTAATGTTTTACATTAATTTGTGACTAATTCTAAGCACATTTATTTTAAATACAGCATAATAAAAGCTTTAGATACACAGTTGGGTCAAGTTAAATACAGCATAATACAAGCTCTAGATTCACACCCTCCCCCTTAACAACCCTTTGGACTAGTGTGGGTTGGCATGCCATCTACACACCCAACTTTTGTAACCAGGAACTCGACAAGGAAGTAATTGAGGTTATGATGTCCGTCCAACTGGCACCCCTCCCCCCCACAAGCCTGGATGACTGCTGGGTCTGCCTTTAGCATGGGTCTAAAGCAAGGCTTGAACTCCTACCTCTGGAGTTATAATGAGATGCCAACAAGCCCCCTTAGATACCCAGTGCAATCACTTATTTATGCATCTCATGCCTGAAGAAAAAAAAGCTGAAACAGTAGCATACTAAGAGTTTCACTCAGTTATTTATGTAAATTGCCAAGCAAAACTGATTCTGCATCATCACAATTTTTCTGCCTCAGCAAACTAGCCGGAATCATGTTCTGTTATGTGTTTTCACCAAAAGACAGGAAATGTTGCAATATATGGGTGCAGCTGAAAGACAACTCCTTGCCCATTTAGCACACTGTCTTATTCCACCTGCCAGAGGCTCCTGCTGCCCCTAGGTAGGCTGCTTCTCTGCTGTGTAGTTTCTGGTCCCAGCTCCCTTATTCTTTCATACAGTTCTGGTACAAGTTAGAAACTCCTTGAGGCTGCTCTAATGTTCACTAGCTGTCAACCTTCCCCAGAAGACTATGCACTGTCTGACTATGGTCAGAGTGTAGCATCATCTGGCTGCACCTCCGCCCTCTCTGAACATTACTCTGGGAAGGAAGATGTAGAATGGGGATTTTACTTGTTCTCTGACCTCTGAAAGCCCTTATACCAGGAAAGTTCTCAGCAGGAAGGTACAGGTCAAGTTCTTACTTCACCACAAGGGAGTCCATGAGAGTGAAGTGAAGATTAGAGTAACCTCCAGAGGTCTGTTTCTAAACTTTGTTGCCCCAAGCAGTCACCTCAGCAGGGATGTGAGTTGTGGTTCCCTAATGCTGCAGTGGTGATCTTGCTGACTGAAGTTAACTAAAGTCTTAAAAGGACCTGATACCCAACATGAAATCATTTTATGACAGCTCAATCTGTAGATGTTAGCTTAGAGGGGAAGGATGGGTGAGTCTATTGGATGGAATATATGCCATCCTCCCCAAGCCAAGGTAAGGACGGTGGGAAAAATACTTTATAAAGCAGAGCAGAAATCACTTAACGCAGGATGTAGAAGTCCCTTTCCACTGAAGAAACATCCTTTCCCCGTAAGGTCCAGGGTCTTTACCATTAAAAGCACCTTGGGGCAGCCAGGTCAGGAATGTCACCTGCAGCCACTGGAGTAGGAAATCCCTCCTCCTTCACCCTTGCCAACAGATAGTTCAATTTTTATTTTAAGGTGCACCCTCCTGCTACATCTCATACCTCCTGCTGAGGCAGGACATTTTGCTGACTTCATAGCGCCAGTGGAAAAAGGAGATTCACAGAGTGGGAAATAGCACTGTCTGGAAGTGGGAGGTAATTTTCTTATGCTGCTGAAACTTCAGCAACTCCATGCTAAGGAGTCTGGCCTCTAATCTCTCGCCTGCTGTTGTGTCTCAGATGAAAGTGGTCCCTTCTTAGTTAGCTAGGTGCAAAGGGCTATTATGCTGCTTACTGCAACTCGTCTACTTCACTTTGCAGACTATATAGCATTTGGTCAAAATGAGGCCTGTAGATATAGTTACATTAATATTTTCTCATGTACTGGTGGTTTAGGAAGATAAATGGAAAAGGAACACGAGGGACAAATACATTCTTAACAAATTTAATCAACAACTAGTTAATAGCTCTTAGGACATTAGGAGAGTTGAGTTTCCAGATTTTTATACAGACGAATACACGGTTTTCTTTGTGGCCATAGGAGACAGGACAAAGGAGCAAAGGCTTTAAGTTGCAGCAGAGGAAATCTAGGCTGGAGATTAGGAAGAACTTTCTGACTATGTTGGAGGAGGCTACCTAGAGAAGTTATGGAATCTCCATCCCTGGAAATTTTCAAGAGCAGGTTAAACAGTTACTTGCCTGGGATAGTTTAGTCAAGGTGATCCTGATCTGAGCACAGGACTGGATTAGATGACTTGACAAAGGTCCCTTCCAGCCCTATCTTCCTATGATCCCATGAATAATTATTTCCATTGCTGGGGATTTCTGTTGGTTCCACTGCTAACTAATTATTTGCTCTTAACAGCCCTAGTCTTGGTTCTGTTCCTCTTTTCAAGCTAATGTTTCTGTCCCATCTTTTAAGGCTCTCTGGAGCACCACATGGATTGGCTCCTTGAACCATTGCTGCTTCTGCCCCTCCATGAAAGAGTAAATGAAGAGGTTGGCACTGCTGTTAATTATGCTGAACAAAATGGAAATATACTGTATGGTAACTGGAATCACCTTATGATTCCAATACAGAGCAAAATGCAGGAGCTTTACTGGCAGGGCCAAAATAAGGAATATACTAACTGTGACCACTATAGTTCTGTAGAGCCTTGCTGGAGGCTGTGGATTTGCTCTTTTCTGCATTCTGATGAGCAGTCAAACTGGAAAGGACCATGAGGGGAGTAAAAATGAGGAAATGTAAGTTGCATAAGACTATGACCACAGTATGAGGTATACTGTGATCTTGACCTGGCAAATTGTCTGAATCTTCCTGGCAAAACAAAAATTCTGCTCCAGTCACCAGGCAGGATAGTACCCACAAGAGGGTGCACACAGTGACTGAGAGATGTTTATGCATTGATACCAAATTGGGTAAAGGATACTGAAACACCACTCAACACTGATGGCTGTCAAAACAAAGAAACTTGTGTTAAGTCCAAAATACGTAATATTTATCATCACAAAGTACAAAAATAAGGGAAGAGGACAGAAGAGGAAGACCATTAGGAAAGCAACAAAGCAGCTGAAGAGAAAGAGAAAGTCAGCAATGGCCAGGTTCAGGACATACACAGTGAATTTGTTCCTTTTCATCCTGAAGCAGACACACAAGAAGACTAATCCATTCCTGACTAGTCCCAAAAGATTGACAGGAAAAGTAAACAGACCAAAAATATATTCAAATAATCCATGCTTTGATGACTACTGTTGACTTGTGTTTCATTAATCTCTATTTTGGCTGTAATGACAGATGTCGAAGTGGGCAGCTCAGCCATAGTGACACTTCTAGAGGGAGCTGTATGATTTCCTGTCAACAAGGGTAAAACAGTCCATATTTTAAATCTGCTTGAATCATTAAAGGGAGGTTGCAGTGTTTTTCTTTAAAAAATTTTCTGCTTATGTAAATAATTACTTATATATTATAAATCAATAAATAGAAAATAGAAAAAAAGAATAAACGAAAACTAGACACCAGTTTAAGGATTTATTTTAAACTGAATTTACAGGTATTATCAGAGCAATTCAGATTCTTATATTGGTTAAATTTTTGGGTTCTGCATTTTCACTTGAATTTAAAGAGAAAATAAGTAGCAAACTTTCTTTTAAACTTTTTTTAAAAGTGCTTTGCAGATTAAAAATAGGTCTGAACAATTCAGAACTGTAGTCTGCTTTTTATTTTCCGAAGAATTTAGAAAATATATACGTTTTTTACAGTACTGTGCTCTATGAAATGGAATCACTCAATTAAAATTGTCAGTTTTTTGAGTGAGCCAGTCAGTGATGCCATATATTTATAAGCAGAACCCATTTGTTTTTAAAGCATTTAGTTATGCATGACAGGGTGTTTTCTTGTTAGTTAATCAGCTATATCAAATGAACAAATTCTGTGTGGAAATAACTTCATAATATATTTTCTTTACTTCTGGTACTTCAAGAAATGAAACATAAGCCAATTTATGTCCAGTTCAGACTAGACCTGGTTCCCAATGAAGTCAGTGGAAGTTTTGCAGCTCCTTTCACTGAGGGCAGGATTAAGACTTTAGTTAGATTGTCCTCAATTTTAATCCTCTTATGTTACTCTTATAAACATATGCAGACATTTAAAAAGCCATACATTTCTGAGTGACTGTATGAGTCAGCAGTCAAGGGAGGCCACCATTTATAATATGATTTATTAGCAATTGCCATTTACCTCCATTTATGGGCTGTTCAGTTACATCCTGTGCTTTGTTGGTGGGATGCCCATGTTTCTGTCACAAAAGCCACTTCAACATTCGGGATTCTTGCTGACAGTCTTGGTACAGAAGTGAAGAGGATTCAGTTCCCCATCTTGCTACCCCGTATATCTCAACACAGGAAAGCAGGGTAAGTTAGCACTGGTACATGTGTGGAAGTGGAACTGAGAGTCATGCTATGTCTCTTGGGATCAACATATCTTAAAAAACATAAAGCTTAGCACAGCCAGCTGACTTAATATGCCTCTGAACATGTATTCAGAGACACCCAAAGATAAAATCTTTCCTTGTAGAGGGTCTTTTGCTAGATCCAGCCATGTCTTAAAGAGAATTAAGATGAAGAAAGGTCAAATAGACTAAAATGGGCTCTCTGAATTAAGAAATAGAACTAATCTTTGTTTTTTAACTTGATACAAAATTAAAATTAAGTGGCAGCACACCATATGTACATTTGACACATCATGGGGGAGGAGTAAGTGGCTCCTATAAGATGGTAACTGAGACCATATGATGTTTAGAAAGAGTCACTCCTAGGTGCAGTGGCTGACACAGATTCACTACATGTTGGAAAAAGTGCAAATGAAGCCAAGTCCTGGAAAAGCCGGGACTAACAGAGCAGTCCACCTTATAGAGACTACATAGATGATGATCAATTTTAAGAGGTTCTCTAAAAGACCTTTTCTGTGAAATATTTGCTCTCTGCAATAGTATAGTCCCAGGATCAATAATGCAGGTCCAAACCAATGAAGGATAGGAAGCTGCAGCATCTCACATTTAAGTGCCTGCCTTCCAGAGTGGAATCTAGAACCATGTGTTAGATCAGAGGTGCTCAACCTCCAGCCTGCAGGCCAGATCCAGCCCATGGCACCATGTCATCCAGTCTGTGAGGCTCTCCATGGGTACAGAAATTTGGCAGGAGGAGGAGTACCACTCCCTTTCTGCCAAATTTCCAGCTCTGTAGGGAGCCCCAGGCCCTGTGTGCTGAAGCCAGCCCCCAATTCCAGCATGCAGGGCTGGGCAGGGGCAGCACCAGGCCTAGGGCCCCAATCCTGGAGTGCAGGGGCAGGAAGAGACCCTCAAGACCTAATCCCAGCACATAGGGGGCAGTGCTGGGCTCCCAGAACCCAACCCCAGTGTGTAAGGGCAGGAGGATTCAGTGCTGGGTCCCCAGGGCCCGATCCAGGCGGCAGGTGGGCCCCACACCACTCATCTGGCTTATGGGGTGAAAAGGTTGAGCACCACTGTGTTAGGTAAATACATAGGTCCCCTGAACATTGGCCATCTGAAAATGGGGTCCCAAGCATCCAGCATGCTGATTAGGGAGACACAGTTAGCCAACAAGGAAATGATGAGGATCTTAAATCCTGGCTCCCAGATGTTTCCTGAAGGGCTGCAGGGAAGTGCCCCTGTCCATTTGAGAGCTATAGCCTAGAAACCTCTCTCACTTACAACCTTTATTTCAAAGAACTGAGCCGTGTGTACTTTTAAAATGGAGCCATACATACTAGTGTCCTTCCTGCTTTTATATACCAGTCAGTGGTTGTGGCATTCATTCAGAAAGTATGAGACCTGGGTTCAGTTCCTTCCTCTGTCAGACTGGGTTTAAACTGAGATTCCCTATCCTCCTCCTGCCATGTCACGTGAGCACCCTAACCAGTACCATACTAAGCCAGACCAATGGTCCATCTGACCCAGGGGTGCTCAACTTCTGCCCCATGGGCCAGATCTAGTTCAATGGGGGAGCAGTTGCAGCATTAATTGCAGCTTTCTTACTGCCACATTTCTGGACCCATGGGGAGCCCCACAAGCCAGATAATATGCACTGGATCAGGTTGTCATGCAGGCAGATCTGGCACTCAGGATCGAGCCATCATGCCATATCTTACTCATGCACATGATCCAACATATCGACTTGCCCTGCAGCATTCCTCTGGCCTGTGAGGCCAGGAGGTTGAGCACCACTGATCTAACCCAGTACCCCATCTCTGGCAGTGGCAAGTAACTGGTGCTTTAAATGGAAAGTATTCTGTCCCGCTACTGATCTAGTGGAGAGGTCAGGAGCTATAAGTGGAGTAAAGCAAAAGACTTGCAATTCTTGTTCCCAGCAGGCAAAACAGTAAAATTGATACAATGCTCAGTAGCAAGTGAATCTGAAAACAGACATTTAGGGCCATATATTAAAGATATTTAGCTGCCTGTGGATGCAGATGGATGCTTAGTGGGCTTAGAACAAGACTTCATTCCTATCCTTCCCCTGTGCTCACCAGATTTTTATGGTCTACTAAATTATGGTATTTATAGCACACTTGTCAGTGTCGTATTCTGAGCAGAAAGAAATGTTCAGTCCCACAGGTTCTTTATTCTCTGGGTGATGTGTCTGCTCCATGCAAACGAATAGTTATTGGAGACAATGCATTTGGTTAGCAGGCCTCAATTAACTCTACTGTGGGTGGTAGTATGCTGCATCCCTACTAGAACATTATGGGGGAGGGGGTTCTCATCCAATATGTACAGGACAGCATTATGTTACCTGTATGTATGCAGTAGTGGTTTTATCCCTTTGGAAATCTAGCTATTTATTATTAGTATATTGACTTCTTAGTTGATTGTATGTTATTTAACTCATGACACTAAACAAAGGTCTGTACGTTCTGTTAATACTATCAATGTTTATAACCAAATATTATATTAGTTTGTTAAGTGATCAGAGATTCCTGATAGGATATACTCTTAATCAGTGAACTGTATCCAATAAAGAAATTCCTAGCAGCTTCTTTTTAGTGAAAATACAGACTGTATCAAGCTTGTCTGTGCTATCCATTTTGTGGGCCACGATTCCCGGATGGTCCTTGGGAAACGGCCGCAGTTGCGTGTCAAGTGGGGCACCGGGTGGTGACACCAACCCAGACACGCTCGGGGATGCCAAGTGCGAGGAGGAGATAAACACCACAGACAATGAGGTGTGAAATAAAGTTTGATATTTACTTACAAGACTGACGAACAGTAGGTTGAAACACCTTGAAGGGTGATATAACTTGGAGGTGACAAACTATATACAACAGCAAGGGACAAGCGATGGGTGGCGGGTGAAGACCGCAGTATACAAGTACAATGTCTGGTTGGGACAAAGTACAGGACGTTCCGGATTTGGCAAGGCAGTAAACTATAATGCTCGGAGCGACCAGAGCAGCTTCTGCTATAGACCTAGGGGTCTGGCCAGGCCCCCAAGACGGGTGATCAATCCGTCCTGAGAGTCGGAGCCTGGGGACCACGCACCGAGGCATGCGGTCCCCTATATAACTTTTTTGGCCAATCAGGAAGCTCCCCTGATGGTACATTCTGGAACCCATGGACATGCGGGCCAGCCAGCCATGCCCATTAGGTGGTCTTTGATTGGCTAGACCACAGGTGATCATGCTCTGATCACACATTGCTCGCATGTTGGGTCAAATTGCGGATACACTCCGCCACCGCATCACTAGTTACAATGGTTGCGTCACTTAACACTTCGATACAATAATCTGGCGGTGTCACTTTGCTTGTTGACACATTTGTGAAAACTAGAAAAGAAAATAATGTTTATTGTTTTATATAACACAAAACAAAGGTAGCTATTTGGTTACTATTATACTCTTTTCTTGCTCTGTTTTAAGTTAGTGAGTTGCACATGTGATGTTCTAAATGCCTGGAGTTTTATTTTAGGATTTCAGTTTGCATTTTAGATGAATACAGTAAATATAAAGATGGGTAAAAGCACAGGGAAAGATTTCATAGATTTCATAGACATTAGGGCTGGAAGGGACCTCAGGAGATCATCAAGTCCAGCCCCCTGCCCCAGGGGCAGGAAGTCAGCTGCGGTCAAAGGATCCCAGCAAGATAAACATCCAAATGTCTCTTAAAGGAGTCCAGAGTAGGTGCTTGCACCACCTCTGGTGGCAGTCTGTTTCAGGCCTCGGGGGCTCTGACAGTAAAGAAGTTCTTCCTTATGTTCAGTCTGAAACGGACTTGGAGGAGTTTGTGACCATTTGACCTAGTCATCCCTTGGGGCAGTCTGGTGAACAGCTGTTCCCCCAGATCCTGATGTACACCCCTTTATATACTTATAGACTGCCACCAGGTCCCCCCTGAGCCTGCGCTTTTCCAGGCTGAAGAGTCCCATGGCTCTAGGCCTGTCATCATAAGGCCTGTTCTCCTGCCCTCTGATCATGCGCGTGGCTCTCCTCTGCACCCTCTCAAGCTTCTCCACATACTTCTAAATTGTGGAGCCCAGAACTGGACACAGTACTCCAGCTGCGGCCTCACCAAGGCTGAGTACAATGGGAGGATGACATCCTGGGATTTGCTTGAGAAGCATCTATGGATGCAAACCAGAGTTTTGCTCGCTTTACCAGCTGCAACATCACATCGGTGGCTCATATTCATCTTGTGGTCAATCATGACCCCCAAGTCCCTTTCATCTGTGGTACTAGCAATCATAGCAGCACCGAGCCTATAAGCATGCTGTGGGTTTTTCTTCCCAAGGTGGAGTACCTTGCATTTTTTGGTGTTGAACGCCATTAGGTTTTTGTCCGCCCATTTGTGAGCTAAATGGGCAAGGAGTTGTCTTTCAGCTTTTTATTTCCTCCCAGCTCTTTGTCTGTTTGCTTTTGAACTGCCTGCGTTTGCAAACTCCCAGCCTCTACCCGAGGAGTATTTTTTAACAATTTGGCAGCTATGTTCTCAACCGTTTTCCCCTGTCATGCCGCTAATAGGAGGGACATATGGGTATGCAGATGGGAAGGAGCAGTATTGATTAACAAATTCTTAATCTGAGACGTAAAAGGCATGTTCTCTGGACTATTCTCTACCCGCCCCCCATACATTTAATTTTGCATTGCTTTTTTTCGCAAAGTTCTTAGTCTTTTTTTTATGGTCCGCCAAGACTGTGGCCTTGGGTTATTATGATCTCTTCTCTCTGGCTATTTGTCTATTCAACATTTTATATACTAATTTAATAGCGGAGCATGGGTGCTCGCTGGGGCGTGTGCAGTACACATTGTAGCATTATATAAAGTGTCTTTTGTTAGATTTTTTAACACCTTCAATTCAGCTACGGTGACACTTACATGTGCACTACTTTCATCGAGTACTCTTAATATTTATGTTTTTAGTTTTTCTTTCAGCCCTTGTCAAAATTTCTCTGCCAAGGTACTCAATTTTGCTGTTGTGTACCCCCTGATCTCTTGGGATCTACTGACTCTTGCAGGTCCCTGGGCGGTATGATCATAATGTACTGGTTGTGCAAATGCACGTTGGTACTCCCCACCATCCAAACTCTCAGTATGTTCGACTTCATTACTTTATATATTCTTATTTCACTCTTTTGGATCTATCTAACGACTTGTGATCTTCCTAGCATTTCGTAAAGGTATCTCTATCATCGCCAGAGCTGCCTTTGGCTTAGACAGCTGGGAGACCAGCTCCAGCGGGGAGGAGGAACAGTTAGGGGAGGCAGAATCAAGTTGTTTATGTCACAACCCAAAGGGTGTGATTTTTATTTGTGTGTGCTTCGGCACTGCTAAATTGTCCCCGCTAAATTGCAAGCTTCCTTGCACGGTGGAGTTTTCTGCTGCAAAAGAGAACCCCGGTGCAAGGGAGAATTTCCCGCCGAATTGAAGTTTTCTTTGCAGGGTGCATTTCTTTGTTGCAGCACAGAAATGCTCGTTGCAAAGAGTTCCCGCCATTTGTATGTAGATTTGGGTCCCATTATTGGCCAGTTCTAAATTATTCACACGTGGCGGCTAGTGATTGGCTTGCTAGCCGTATAAGAGGCTTGAGTGGTTTCCGCCCAAGTTGGAGGACTCCACGAACAAGGGAGGAGGAGACTTCACGCTGTGTGAAGATCTCTAAGCGCTGCGGATCCTCACGGACCCAGTGCATTTGAAGCAGGCTAGGGAGATCTGATCAATCTCTAGCCTCTCCCCGTCGCCGATAGAATTCCTAGACGTACCCCACCCGCGCGCAAAAGAACTGGACCCACGGAGCCTAGCAAACTTCGTGTGAGTTGGTTCAGAGCTCTTCCGGACGAGTACTTTCTTCGGCTGACGCGACGGGCTCGCGTATTCAGAGCCTTCAGCCGGATTGGGCTAGAGTTCACGAGTCTAGAACTCTTGTCCGCCTCTTTCCTTTTTCTTCTCTGTAACTGCAACTGAAGCAAGCTTTCCAGCCTACACCACTGCTATCTCGGTGTAAGTAAACAATCTTTTAAACTACCGATATGCGTCCGTGCCTAATTCCAGAGCGAAGGCCTTCCCTCTCCGCCCCCGCGTGCCCGGGCTGCTGGCCACAGTCTGCGTGCAGCGCGAAAAAGGGCTTGGGGCGCGCCCGGCCCGCACAGTTGAGAACATAATTCATGCAATATTGCTTTATTTAAATTCAGACGCGTCTGCCAACGGACAGCCTGATTGAGCTGTTCCTGCAGATGGGCATTTTGTATGCTCAGACGTTCAAGCACCATAAGAAGCAGCCAAGGGACGGTGCGTCTAGCACCACTCCCCCCCTCAGACTTAAGCTCCTTCTCAACCCACTGTTGCACTCGGTGGGAGTTACAGGGCACTCCTCCTTACTCCAGTAAACAGATGGACTCAATTTACAGAGTGCCTTTGCTACCCCATACTACAACCAGGTATCGGGCCAACCTGACATCCTTCTTTCTGATCCCTCTCCCTCTCCCTTCCGCAGCCTCTTAAATAGGTCTATGCCAAACATCAGGGGAATCCCACTACTGACACCAATTGTCTTAGAATGAACTACTAGGTTTAGAAGATTTTCCGCGCTTGAACAAAGGACGTACTCACAGTTGTTTTCACTCTTGCAAAGCTTTATTTAAGGATACTCACAGAGGCAGGTGATAGAACAGAGCAGAGAGGACGGTCACCTCACATCGGCCTTAGGCGGCAGCCGCCACCCCACATGGTTCTCCTGGCCCTGGAGTGTCCCGACCTTGGGGATGTGATAGCCTGCGCCGGGGTTCCACGCAAGTCAGAACTCTTGCCAGAGCTGAGGAACCCATCGTAACTTAAGAATGTACAGCTTATATAGTTTGGAGTAAATAACGTTATCTCGAGCTAGGGATTTGGTTATCTCAAGCTAGGAATTTGGGAATGAGTCGTGATTTAACACACTTGGTGTTTACCACATTCCACTGTATTACAACATTTTACTATCTAGGTTCATAGTTCGGTCACGCTCACAGAGCAAGAGGCTACGTGCCACTTCACCGGCCTACTATAGAATCAGTGTGCAAAACTCTTGCTATTAGCAAGGCTCTTACTATTACAGCTTCTCATTACTCCACATTTTAACAGCCCTCTTCTACTTCTCATAGTGACTGTTTTCATTTGCGTAATGGAGTTAAACAAAAGTCATTGTTTTATTTGACATTTAGTTTATACTGTCTCTGCTTCTTTCCCAGAACTGAGGGAAGACATTTTGTGCTTGAAATTTTTTCTAACATCTTGCCCAACTTACAGCTGGTCCAATCAAAAATATCATTAAAAAAAACCCCTCGCTTCTCACATTTTAAAAGGGAAATTTAAGGAAATGGTGTCAGAAAGCTTTCCTAGAAGCAAAACGTCTGGTCACTTCTGATAGTGTACTTGTCCATTTTAATCCATTGTTGCCTATTAAGTTAGCATGTGATGCATCCTACCTGACATTGGGGCTGTTATATAACATACTGTGGCTGATGGTACCCATTGGCTCATAGAGTCTGCATTGTGATCACTTACAGCAGAAGAACAGAATTATGCAAAGATAAAAAAGCTTGAAGCTTGGTGTGGGGGTGAAGAAAATTAATCAATAAATACATGGGAGAATGTTTACATTAGGCACTGATCACCAACCATTAATTTTAGTTCTCTGTCGTAAGGAAGGAGCATCTGGACCAAGTGTGGCATGTATGCAATGGTGGATTGTTCCAGCCGCCTGCGGAGGGTTTGGGATTGAGAGTATGGTTGAGGGTAGAAAGGTAAGAAAGGTTTATTGACTTAACAAAAACACGACTACGTGTAGTATACTAAGACAGATAATGACAGACAATAATAACTCACGTCGGCAACTTATCGGCAGTCCCCTTTGATTCCTGATGTATGACAAGTTTCTCTTTCCACAAAGCTCAGTGAAGTCAGGTGTCCCTGATCAGTGCTGTCCGAGAGGTACCAGGAAGAACCCTGGTATTCAGTCTTTGGGCTCCTTCAGATTCACGGGCCTACTGATCCAGGTCAACAACTAATTAGTAGTTCCTTTCACAGAGATGTATCTTCCTTCTAAATGATTTCCGGATGTGCCAGCCAATTTATATGTGCCCGCCTGGCCTCGAACATCTTGTCCTGAGCGGCTTTGATCTGGGTATACACAGGTATCCGCCTCAGCATCGCAGGTGGTCCTTCAAGGAGGTGTTTACTCGTGACGCAGTCCTCCCCTATCTCGCCTGCTATGACTTTGAATCTTACTACGGTGGGGGGGATCTCGGTACTGCTGCGACTCCCTCGTGGGCCACCTGCTTCTCCGGCGGTCTTCTGTGAGGCTCCACCTCCCCTCTACCTCACCCTATACCCAGCCTGGCGGGCCACTGTTGGTCCTGCTGCCACTCGCCCGCACGATGGATGCCTAAGGTTTTCCTGGCTTTCAGGCCCCTGGTGTTCTTTGCTGACGTCTCCTAATCCTGAGGCTCACCTCTCCCCCGGTTCGCCTCTCGTCCCTCTATACTCAACCCCTCCAGACGTAGGGGAAACACAAAATACTTTACAAAAAACACCCCCCTCCACCAGAACCACGTGTTCCTACCTCCCCCCGAGGTATCCCTCAGTACTCACATCCGGCCCCTAGGGCCCACTCCTATCCTCCCAGCACCCCTTTCTCGTTCAGGGGCTATCTAAGCTTCCTTCCATGGTCATGAGACCTCAGGGTTATCCCTGGTCTTTCTCGCCTTTGCCCCTTTGGCTCCTAGTAATGTTGCCCTCTCTCTGGGCCTTCTTGGTAATGCTGTCCTCTCTCGGCCTTCTCAATGGTGTTGCCCTCTCTCTGGGCCTTCTCGGTAATACCGCTGTCCCTGAGGCGTACCTTCGGGTCCCCCAAATCCCTCCACCGTCCCACCTGGTTGGAGGCTGGATGGAAGATCAGTACCTCCCCCTTCTCCGCGGTGGCTGCTGGGCTCGGGGTCTCTCCAGCCTTGGTCTTCCTGACCCTCCCTTCTCTGCACTGGAGCTCCTGCCCCGAGTGTGGGTTTACCTTTGCCACCGTCAGCAGCTCTGCCTTCGCCGCGTGAGGCATCAGATCCTCCTCTGTTGGGAACCGCCATTTCCTGTTCCGCTCACTCCACTCCGAGCCTCCTGTATACCCCTCTGGCTGGGGTTTCTCCTGGTGTCTGTTCCCCAGCCTCTTTGTGGGCCATCCTCTTTATCCCCGCTGACTGGTAATTGCTGCTGACGTCACCGGCCAGCTGCAGCTATATGAAAGCCCGGCTGATGGTTCGCACAGGTTCCTTCCAGTGCTCCTGCTTCGCTGCGGGTCTCGCTGCAGGTGAGTACTCTTTCTTAATTTTGCTTTTTTTTTTTCTGTTCTTCCCCCGACTTCTGCTCCCGGGATTCCCCCCTTAGCCTTTTGGGTCCCCTCGTTTGTCTCTCCCTGTGACATTATAACTTCTGAGCTATGCTAATAACTTATAGCCATTCAGATTCTTTTTACGTCAACTGTCCTTAGACTGACCAATAGCAGTACAAGCCTTTCATTCTTCTGATAAGTTTAATTTTAACTATGCCACAGGGCCTACCATCACTTCTATAAGGCTTTGCTAAATTTACTAGGCCTTATACTACATACAAGGCCTCACTACATCTTAGACTTTAATTAGGCTTTTAGCAACAGCATATAGCTTAATATCTGAACAAATGACAGAAAAACACTTGGTCTAATCTTCATAGAGCCTTCAGCAAGCACCTTTATCACACAGACATAATTTTCAGCTGTCACAGTGGATTCTCTGTTGAAGTTATGACATTGAATAGAAAAGAATAGGGAAATGCTGATGGACTCTCTTGTTTACCTATGGAAGAGCCTTCTGCGGTAGAAACAGACTCTACTGAAGTTGTTAATTTATTTCAGCTGGAGTGTTCCCCAGTGACCTGTAGTATGATTGGGTAAGAAATCAAGAAACACTGGCACAGGTGCCTGACGCCACCCTGAAAGGCTGGACAGTCCAAATGTGGTACCTTTTTATGTACACAAAGATGAATTTACTATACATCCCGGATATGTCACATAGGGGAGTCATGTTGTTATACTTAACCAACTGCTCATAAAACAATTAGAAGAGTCACATGTAGGACATGGAGAAGTTGTAAAAATGAAGGCATTAACCAGAAGCTTTGAATGGTGGCCAGGTACTGACCAACAAAAAGACTACCTTGTTAAGGAATGTATGGGGTATCAACAGGTACAGTAGATGCTAAACCAGCACCATTACACTGTTCATTGGCTGTCCATTCCTTGGCAATGGCTCCATCTTGATTTTGCAGGACCATTTTTAGGGATGATGTGCCTAGTAGTTGTAGATGCCTACTCCAAATGACCAGTTTTCCATATGAAACCCATTACAGCAACACAGACAGTAGAAAAATTGTAAAGTCTGTTTTCAAAGGCAGGATTTCCAGAACAAGTTGTATCTGCCAATGCACCCCAGCGCAGTCGAGATGAGTTTCAAGGATTCATGAAGAAAAATGGCATCTGGCATATTACCTGTGCACCATTACACCCCACCATAAGTGGGTTGTTTGAACAATTTGAACAGTCTTTCAAAAGTGCCTTGCTATCCATGAAAGAAGAGACAGGGCCAGTATAGCAGAAGAAGGCCCGCTTCTTGCTGGCATATTGGACTACAGCACATGCTACAATGAATGAGATGTTGGCAGTGCGGTTTATGGCCCAGAATCTGAGGTCATGACTGGACTTACTGAAACCGGACTTATAGCAACACGTTAGAAATCGCCAACTATGTCAAGCCGTGACAAAGGGAATAGGTGCTCCTCGGCAGCCACATGTAGGCCAAAATGTAATGGCCCATGATTACTGAGGGCTTAATAAATGGTTGCCTGCAGTTGTGAGTGCATAAATTGTTCCTTTATCCTATGCAGTGAAAGTGATGCCTAACATTGTTTGGTGCTGCCACATTGCACCATTACAAGATGCATGAGTGACTGCTGAACAAAGCATAGAGGCAACAGTTAGAGCCTCACCTGTTGTTGAGCCACCAGCTTTGCAACCTACATTGACAACCAGTAATGCTACACCAGAAAGTTGCTACGCTGACCAGCCAGGACCTAATAATGCTGAGCAACCTACGTCTGGTGAGGAGACATCTAAATCCAACACAGATGAAGTAAGGCCACCTCCTCAGGACTGTTTTCAAGGGAGTGGTAGCCACAACCCAGGAGGGCTTGAAAGGGCACCCTGAGGCAGACATGCTCTTTAAAGCTCCCCAGGTGCTGGGACTCAGAGGCTGAGGGGGTCTTTCTCCTCCCCTGCATGTAGAAGCAACAGCAAAGGAGTGAGGAACTCCCTGCACCCCAGCTGCCAGTTCCATGGGACCCCAGCTCCCAGGTGCATGCCCACATTTTAAAGGGTCAGGATGCTGGGAACTTGACACTGGGGAGGATGTTAGGCTCATGGCACCCTGTGCCTTTAAAAAGTGAGTGTGAAGCTGGGAGCCCCAACTTCATGCCTGGATGCCTGTGGAAGTGCCCAGGGAAGCCACAGATTGGAAGCGGCTAGCTCCCCACTCCCCAGCTACACATGTAGCTTCCAACTACTTTGTTCTGCAGCTCATGTATGGGCTGCAGGGCAAAGCAGGAATCCTACCTATGCTGGGGGAGCACTGTGGGCTCCCAGTGTGGGGCTGCCTGGGCACTGGCAGTTGGCAATTCCTCAGTTGGGATTTGAGGAATTTTATGCCCCATCCTCAAGCCTGCATAACCTGCCATGGCTGTCTGGCATGGCACCTTGTGCAATTTGGGGTCTAAGGCATAACATTCTTCAAACCCCATGACACAATTGCCTTAACATCTTCCAGCAGCCTCAGGCCATTTTTTTTGTCTCACTTGGCTTGCACTTCCTTAATCCTTAGAGCACAAAGAATAATGGATTGGAAAATATTCACTCCTGTGCTGATAAAACAGAAATTAACTGATGTGTGAAACTATAAAAGGTTATAAAATACTATTTAGCTATCAACTGATTCTGCTTTAGTATCCCTTGTCAGTCCTGGGTGCCTAGATACGCATAGCCATATTTAGATGTCTCAGTAAGTGGCCTAAGTGTTGGAGGATTTGAAATAAGCTATAATTGACTTCAGTCAGAAAATAAGTTGTTCAGCTTCAACAGGATGTTGGATCATGAGTTCAGGACCCAGGCATGGTCATAAGCATGCTGTGACTAGAAAGATAAACTTTTATTTCATTAGATGAATGGATTTACAGCAACTTCCTCTGTTTTGCTGTTTTATGTGCCTTGAAAAGGCAATTACAGTCACTCTGTGATAAATGGGTTAGGTAGTTGAACTGCTGGCTCTCAGCCCAAAGAGACTTATATTTCCCTCTGATTCTTTAAGCGAGTGAGTTTTTCTTTTTACTGACACACAGAGATTTTATTTTACAATCAAATCATTGTAGTTAAGCATTACACCAATACAGCAGCACTCAGAGTCTGGGTTGAGCTTAGACAGCATTTGCCTGGTGTCAAGAGTCCCACTTTCCAAACTGGGCAATGACCCTTTGGTCTCTGTAGCAACCCCCAGCACTCTGGTGATGGCACTAGCACAGGAAATAGAGTGGCTGTTCTCAGAAGAAGATCCAGGGGGTGCGGTGAAACTGTTTCACCCCCTTTCAGACCCATGCTATAGGAGCAGCAGACAGGGACTTTTTAAATCCCTGAAGCACATAAGAATCTCTCCCACTGGCACCCCCTCTCTTCCCCTCTGTGCTGTTACGCCTCTTAAGCCTGCCACTGCCATTGTCCCCTGCTGACCTGGGTGGGAGGACAGAGGCTCCCGAGCCATTTCTGCTCCCCTCCAGTCCACTCCAGCTAGGCCATGTGAAGCGCTGGGCTTAGTAGAGGACAGCAGCAGTAGCAGGCAGGTTTCTCCTTCCAACCTCATCCCCTCAGATGTTTCCTGCTGGCCTGGAAGCAGATGCAAAGAGCTGAGCCTGGCTCCCGACACAGCTGGTTGCTGCAGTGCCAGCTGGGGCTGGGCAGGACCAGGACCTGGCTGGGGCTGGGTAGTGGTGGGCCAGAGGCATAAGCAGAGAGGGTGAGAGAGGAATGGGATGGGAAAGAAGGTGCTGCTGATCATGGTGGGAAAGGGAGTGGGTGCTGAGAGCAGGGGGCGGGAGAGATTCTTACCTGATTCCTACCTGATTCAGGGACTTAAAAAAAAAAGTCCCCGGCTGCTGCTCCAGCAGTATAGTTTGCTCACCTGGTGGGAAGGAAGGAAAGGATGAAAGTGGAGGAGTGCAGCCACCCTTGCAGTGCCAGTTTCTGCTCCTGTACCCTTATTTTAAAAATCCTGGATCTGGTGTGCTAGTGAAAGCAGGTGAGCATTTGTATATGAAGAGTCAGTTTGTGGAGCTGCCTGTTCAGAGATGCCTGCATTGCAGGTGGAAGGTTTGTTTACAACTCGCAAAAGTAGAGACATGCTTGCCTTCACCTGGCTATCTTGGGCACTGATAGCAGTGTGCAAATTTGTAGAGACCCTGGTTACATACTCAGATGGCCAGCTCTTCCTGTGGTCTGTGCCATGGCAACATCACAGCTATCAGTATTCAAACTGACTAGATTAAAGCTAGACAAACTATGTCTGCCTGCCCTGCACTTAAATGCTTCTTGATCACACAATGAAGACCTGATGGCAGTTAGAGGTACAGCTGGAGGACTTCTAGGTAAAGGCTGGAGCTGGTTCCCAGGCCTGGGTACAGGGAAGACTTGAGCTGAGTAGAAGGGAAGGAATAAATATTGGAGACAGTTCAACAAGGACTGCTGAAGTTCCTGAAAAGGGAAGAAGTGTTTGAGAGTTTGTAGATTATTTAATTACTTCTGATTAGACACAAAGAAGACCTAAGTTTGGAAATAATTTTACTACCCTGGACACTTTATAAAAGTTTGGTATATATTTTTTTCCTTTGTATATTTCTACTATATCTGGATTTACCGAATGGCTCTCCAGAGATTTTCTCTGTTGCTCCTCTGTACGTTGCTCTTTACTGAGCTGAAATACTATTTTGCACATATCAACAACCGCATCCCAAGAGGCATTCAACTATCTATTGAGTTCCGTGGGAGAGTCATCAGTGCCCAGTGCCCCTCAGAGTTTGGCCCTAAGAGAAAGGTACTTTAGTGAAACAGATCTCATAGAAACATAGAAAGGACATAAATCTCTTCACTTCCTGTAGCAATAATACAGTTTGATGATACCTCCTGTTTTCTGGGATAAAAGCACATGCAAGCTGCATAAGAGATCAGAACATTTGCTTTCTCTACCCAGTGGGTACATCTAGATGTTCATTAATGTGCTTTTGTTAATGCATATTAAATTTAGTACCTCCATTGTGAGGTACTAGAAAAAGGTGCATTAGCATATTTTAATGTGCATTAGCAAAACCAGACTTTTTGTGATGCTTTAATGCACATTAAAATATGCTAATGTGTATTAAAAGCGCACATATAGATGTGCCCACTGCACCTCTGTTCCCTTTTCAGTAGTGTAGGGATTTGGTGACCAGGGCATAAGCCCCATTTGCCATCCCGAGTTAAAACTATTGCAAGAGTGGCTGTTGCCATCTGCCCAACCACTGCTGCCCCATTCACCACTTCCCAGGGTGCAGAACTTCTTAGTTATGTCTTTCTATCTCTTCGAGTAGAAGTAGGATGAGAAAAATTCAAGAAGATGAAGCAACCGGAGAGGTGGCAGGGA
>NW_005842011.1:1872230-1873621 GCF_000455745.1 Alligator sinensis | reverse complement strand
GAGTATGAAAGTAGGAAGACAAATTATTGAGGAGAATAAATAACGAGTCTCCCAAAGGTCCTATAGACAGCATTTGGGGATTTAATTCTAGGAACCAACAAAAACATTTAAAACATATCTGAAAATCTAGTAGACATTTGTAGGAGAGTGGATTCAGATCTTCAATAAATAAATTCAAGAGAAATGAAAGAGAACAGTCAATGAACTGACTTTCTTTAAGAGTCCCACAGCAATGAGGGTTGCTTATTCCAAAAAGCAGCAAAAATACAGATGCTGTTGATAGTATGGTATGCACTATAATTCTACCATGGGCTCACTTGGGACTAAATGCTTCCTAGAAGCACCAGTCAGGCGCACCCAAGGTTATCAGCACATGCCAGTCCCTGTAATATCAGTTGGACAGACATATATATTAAGAGGAATCTTAGAAAGTTCCTGTTGTGGAAACAAGTGCTCAGCATGTGCAGTGTGCTTGGAAGTGGCCATAGCAGTGCTAGTTTTGGGGTAGTTAACCACAAAACCACGCAAGGTTTGGTACAAGATTTTTGGATGATCTTTATGGAAAAAATACAGATGAGGTCAGAGTATCTGACCTAAATGTCTGTGGGTGCATTGACATGTCCAATTAACATGTAGCAATAAACTCTGGTGCAGTTTGCGCCAGAGCTTATTGCTGTCGGGCACTGTGTTTACATGTGTGCCTAGGACTGAAGCATGTTGAGCCAGGGCAGAACAGCCCTGACTGGCAGGGGGCCTAGAGGGTCAGCCTGCCAGCCCAGAGCTCCTTCTGCCATGCTCAGTATGCTGTGGAGGGGCTAGCTGGGGCATGAGGATGCTACAATGTGGGGCTAGCTGGCAGACATCCCCCACACTGTAGCACCCTCATGCCCCAACCAGCCCCATCACCATCTACACATGCATTTCGCTGTGTGTAAGTACTCCATTGTAGGATAGTATGTATGTTGGGCAGTACTATCCTACAGTGGAGTTGATTAGTTTACTGAACCCTAGTCATAGAATCAAAGAAAATTAGTGTTGGAAGGGACCTCAGAAGGCCATCTAGTCCAATCCCCTGCTCAGAGCAGGACCATCCCCAACAATATCATCCCAGCCAAGGCTTTGTCTAGTTGGGTTTTAAAAACCTCCAAGGATGGAGATTCCAAAACCTCTCTGGGTAACCTGTTCCAGTGTTTTACTACCCTCCTAATGAGAAAGTTTTTCCTAATATTTAACCTAAACTTCCCTTGCTGCAACTTGGTAGAGGTGCATGTGTAGATGGTGATGTTTTATTGCAGAGCTAATTCATCAGCTCTGCAGCAAAATGCATGTGTAGATGCACCCTGTTTTAGCCTTAAAATCTATGAAAGTGTGAAAGTACTAGGATCTGCTTC
>NW_005842011.1:1864612-1872220 GCF_000455745.1 Alligator sinensis | reverse complement strand
GCAGGAAAATTTAATTTAAAATTTGTAAAGAGAGAATTAAAATGATAGTGTTGATCAGAATGGATGTAATTCTTTAGAACAGTGAAATTGATTTACAACAGTGCTTCATAGTTTCATAGTTGGTAGGGTCGGAACGGACCTGAGCAGATCATCAAGTTGGACCCCCTGCCCTGGGCAGGAAAGAATGCTGGGGTCAAACGACCCTGGCAAGGTGTCTATCTAGCCTCCTTTTAAAGACCCCTGTGGTAGGAGCAAACACCACTTCCCTTGGAAGTTGGTTCCAGATCCTACCCGCCCTGACTGTGAAGTAATGCCTCCTGATATCTAGCTTGAATCTACTCTCAGTCAACTTACGGCCATTATTCCTTGTTACTCCCAGTAGTGCTCAGGGGAACGGGGACTCTCCCATTGCCTGCTGGTCTCCCTTGGCCAGTTTATAGATGGCCACCAGATCCCCTCTCAGTCTTCTCTTGTGGAGGCTGAACAGGTTCAGGTCTCGTAGCCTCTCCTCGTAGGGCCTGCCCTGCTGCCTCCTGATCATGAAAGTGGCCCTTCTCTGGACCCTCTCCATGCTGTACACATCCCTCCTGAAGTGCGGCATCCAGAAGTGGATGCAGTGCTCCAACGGCGGCCTGACCAATGTCATATAGAGGGGGAGCATCACCTCCTTGGACCTACTCATGATGCATCTGTGGATGCGTGACAAGGTGTGGTTAGCCTTCCTGGCTGCATCCCCACATTGGTGGCCTGTGTTTATCTTGGAGGATATATTGACTCCAAGATCCTTTTTTGCCTCTGTGCTGACGAGAAGGGAGTTCCCCAGCCTGTACATATGCTGCTAGTTCTTTCTCCCTAGGTACAGTACCCTGCACTTGTCAGTATTGAATTCCATCTTATTTTCATCTGCCCACCCCTGTAACCTGTCCAGATCCAATTGCAGCCTGTCCCTCCCTTCTAGCATGCCCACTTCTCTCCACATCTTCGTGTCATCTGCAAATTTGAACAAGGTGCTTTTCATCCCTCGTCTAAGTTGCTGATGAAGATGTTGAACAGTGCGGGCCCCAGGACCGAGCCCTGGGGGACCCCACTGCCCACATCCCACCAGGTCGAAAATGACCTGTCCACCACCATGCTCTGGGTGCGGCCTTCCAGCCAATTGGCGACCCATCTGACTGTGTAGGCATTGACACCACAATCTCCTAATTTTTTAATGATAATGGGGTGAGAGACAGTGTCGAAGACCTTCCTAAAGTCCAGAAAGTCTACGTCCACCACGACACCTGTGTCCAAGGATTTTGTGACCTGGTCATAGAAGGCCACCAGGTTGGTCTGACAGGACCTGCCTCTAATGAACCCATGTTGGTTGCCCCTAAGCATAATCTCCCCTGCTGGTCCCTCGCAGATGTGCTCCTGGATAATTTTCTCAAACAGCTTCCCCAGGACTGAGGTAAGACTACCAGGCCTATAATTTCCTGGATCTCCTTCCTCCCTTTTTTGAAAATGGGGACCACATTGGCTCTTTTCCAGTCCTCTGGCACCTCACCAGGGGTCCCGCAATGACCTCTGCTAATTCCCTCAGCACTCTGGGGTGGAGATCATCAGGACCTGCTGATTTGAACATGTCCAGTCCCACCAGAAGTTCCCTGACTAGGTTGTCTCTGACCCTGGGCCTGGCTGTGCCTTCCTTGGGACTATTGGGGATCCCAGTGGGGAGGATGACCTGGTCCCTGCTCAGAAAAATGGAGGCAAAGAAATTGTTAAATAGGTTATCTTTGTCATCTGGTGAGAGCACCAGATTTCCTAGCATGTCCTGCAGAGGCCCCACGTTACCCGGAACCTTCTTTTTACCCCCCATGTATTTATAAAAGGATTTCTTGTTATCCTTGATCCAGGTTGCTAGTCCCAGTTCCATCTCCGCCTTGGCCTTCCTAACAGGCCCCCTACAATCCTGAGCAATGGAGGTATAGTCCTCCCTGGTGATGGCCCCTCCCTTCAATTGGGTGTACGCCTCCTTTTTAGCTCTGAGACATTCCTGGATGCTTTTGGTTAGCCATGGGGGCTTTTGAGCACTCTTGCCCCCTTTGATCCATGTTGGGATTGCCACACTTTGGGCTTCGAGGATCGTCTCCTTCAGGAATGACCATTTTTCTTGGACTCCCAACTCCCCACCCCTCTGGGACCTCAGTGCCTCCCCAACCAGTCTCCTTAGCTCAATGAAATCTGCCCTCCTGAAGTCCAGGGCTGCTGTCTTGCCTGAAGTCCAGGGCTGCAGGCCTTTGCTACCCTGCACTGGATGGTGAATTCCAATAGGCGATGATTGCAATCACCCAGGTGATCAAGCACCTGCAGTCCCCTCACCAGGTTGTTGCTTGTGGCCAGGACCAAGTCTAACAAGGCTTTTCCCCTGGTAGGACTGTGCACCTCCTGGGTTAGATGGAGGTCCTGTAACACGGCTAGGAACCTATGTGAGCAGTCAGACCTGGCTGACTGCTCTTCCCAGAAGATGTCCAGATAGTTTAGGTCACCCATGATGACCACGTCCTTTGACTTAACTGCCTCCGCGAGATGACCTGAGAATTCCTGGTCTCGCTCTTCTCCCTGGTTGGGTGGTCTGTAGTAGACTCCCACCGTTAAGTCCCTTTCCCCCGACCCCTTTGTATTCTGACCCAGAGCACTTCAGTCGGCCCCTCCTTTGACCCAGTGCTGCTCGTTGAGGATGTGAATTGCTCTTTGACATAGAGTGCCACACCCCTGCCTTTCCTCCCCATTCTATCCCTCCTGTACAGCCTGTAGCCCTTGATGTTCACTGCCCAGTCATGCATTGGATCCCACCAAGTTTCTGTGAGACCCACTATGTCTGGGTTTGTGTTAGCTAGCAGGAGGGCAAGTTCTTCCTGCTCGCTCCCCATACTACGAGCATTAGTGTATAGACATTTAAGGCCTCCTGAAGGTGTATGCACCACCCCGCTAATCCCAGGATATCCGGGCCCCTGTCTCTTATCTCATTTTACAAAACCCCCAGATTCTTTCCAAGACAGGACCGGGGTGGATTCAGGAATTCCCAAATAGGGTTGCAGAAGTGCAACCTACACTTCAGGGGTGATGGTACCCCTAGCCTCTCTGCCCCACCGAAGTGGGCAGACTGCCCTCAGGAGCCTCCAGGAACTTTTCTAACACCTCAAACAGGTGACAATCCCTCCTCTTCTCTCCTTCCCTTCCTCTTCCCTTTCCCCAGCCTGCTGCCTTTGCTTTCTCTGCTATTCTGGGAGGCACGGAAGGGGGAAGCAGAGGGGGAAAGCACCAGAGCTGTTCCCGCTTGTCACAGCTAGACTGGGCTGGGCTGAGGCTGAGCTCATCTGGGGATGGGGAGAATGGTAACAGCAAGGTGGGAGAGCAATTGCCCTGACCAAAGGGAGCAGACACAAGGAAGGGGATCCCGCCCACCCATCCCCAGTGTCATTTTGTCTGTCCCCAGCTGAACCCAGCCTGAATGCAACTCAGCACAGCAAGGAAAGCAACAGAGGAAGGCCAGGGTTGGGGTAGGGGGGAAAGAAGGGGAAAGGGATTTTCATTTCCTTTAAGGGCTTAAAAAAATCCCTGGAGGCTCCCATAGTGCGGTCCAGTCCAAAAGTGGGGTGCACTACTGCACCCCCTCTGGATCCTCCCTTGGACAGGGCCACTACTATTCTGGGGATACATTCTCCAGTGAGATGCAGCTCTGTATGTGGGAGCTTTCCTGCATATGAATTGAGTACAGAATTTAGATTTTAGGGAAATCTCAAATAGTACATTTCTTAAGCATTATTATTTCTTACATTGTTTCAGGCAAATATCAACATTTGATTAAGCAGAAATGTCCATATAGCCACACACTGTGAACATTCTAGATATTTAAAAAAATAATCCTCAGTTAAGGAAGCCTGAAATCCGCTCTCCTGTATCTGATTCTCATGACTCTGGAAGTCTAAAGGAATCTCATTACATTTGCAAATCAGCCTTCATGAGTGTAAGGAAGTATATCTAAATTTGACACAGTAAAACTGAGCACAGAGTTTAGTCATCTCTCAGATACTGTTTTGTTCTTATTATATTTATATTATTATTTTCATTAGTGTTCTTTTTTGTTGGTGACTAAGTTGAATGTAACCCATTTTTCCAAAATACAGGAAAAATTAAAACTCTAGACATAACATACACAAATACCTTAATTTTTTTAGACAAAAAAATTAAATCATACCTACCAGTTACTGTCCTCCACTGCATTAAATATTTTTCCCTAATCTAGGTGTTGCTTTACACAGAGGCTATAGAGGAATGAATAATACACATTCTCTTTACATATATACTCCACATCCCACATTAGGAGCATATGCTTACTTTCTATTACCATAGCATTCAGAGTAGAGTTGAGCAACTTGTTTCCATAGAATTTCTGGTGTTATATAATCTACAGAATTTATTCTGCCGCCAGAGATTTTGCATCTCTCTCGTGGATTTCTATTCCATTCTTGGTTTTATTTCTGCTCTCAAGCTACCATTTCAGTCCCACTCTTTAAGGCTCTTTGAGTGCTGGCAGAAGTGCAGCTCCCCACTGTAACTCATGGCACTTCATAGGAAGCACTATGAGTTAGAGCAACCCCCCTGACCCAACAGACCTTTGCTGCTCGGTTGGTGTGGGGGGGTGGGGAGAACTGAGCTCCACTTTGGAGCCAACGCAGGAGGAACTGCCTGTCTGCAGCCTCTCTCCTCTAGTCCTTCCCTCCCCCCAACCCCAACTCTGGTCTTATCTTCAGGATGGGAGGGGGAGAAGGCAGGGAAGGGAGCTTCAGGCTGGGGTTTGCCCAGCCTGAGCTGGGGCGGGGAGGAGAGGGGTATGTAGATTGGAGCCCCCTCAGGGTGGGGACAAACAGAAGTTAATTATGCCATTTCACTTCGGAGTGCCTTCATCTGAACCCACATTTAATGAGGGTTAATCTGTCATGCAATCAGGCACTTTTAAAACCATCTGCAGCCTTCCACTTCTGTCAGGTCATGGCTTTACAGTGCTTTCAAGGGCTGATATCATGATAAATGTTACTTCTGTCAGTGCCCTTTGATGCAACATCTGGATTGGCTCCCTAAACCTCATCCTCCCATGGCCCTGCCACATAGAAATCAATGAAGGGATTGGTTCTACTGCTAATGATGGTGGGCAGAGCAGAAGCATAAACCATAACCTGAGGAAACCTGTATCTCACAACATCTGAGCCTTATTGCCAGGACAAAGATGAGGAGTATAATGAATGAAACCACAGTGATTACACATATATTTGCTGGAGGCCTCCATTGTCAGAATGCCTTTGGATTCTGATGAATGGAAAGGATCATGAGGGGAGTAAAAATAAGATTTCAGGTAAAAATATGATCATGGCATCTATCATGAACTCATAAAATGTTGAGGTCTTTGTTGAATGTCATACGTATTTTCTTGAATCCATTTTACTGATATGGTATGTGTGGTCTCTGTATATAAGTACTGTCAAGCTGTATTTAACCTTTCCATCCTTATGTTTATAGTATTGTAATGGTGATGTTGTAACAAGATTGGTCCAGAAATTATACAAGAGGCAAGGATTTCTTAGGGTGATAGTTGGTCCAATAAAAGAGATCTTAAATCTTATTTTTACACCCCTTGTGACATACCTGACTACTATGCAGTAGGGCTGTGCAAAATTTCGCTGACTGTTTCAATTCAACACTGTTTTGACTCGTTTCGAGCTCGAAACAGTGAAATCGAATCAAAATGAAGGACTTCAAAACAGCCTTGAAACAAAACAAGGCTAGTCGAAAAGTTTTTAAAGTTTTGAAATGTTTTGAGTTTTGAAGCAGCCAGCATTAAGGTGGTGAGAGAAAGGGGAGAACCAGGGCTGCGCTCCAAGCAGCAGCCAGGAGCACAGCCCTGACTCTCCCCATCTCCTGGCACTGGGCTGCGGGAAGCCGATAACACCGCAGGGGAAGGGAACTGAGCCCGGGCTCAGTTCCCCTCCCCGGTGCTGTGATTGGGCTGGGGAAAAGAACTGAGCCAGATTGCTCAGCTGGGCTGACTCCCCACCCCCAGCGCTAGCTGGGGTGACTTCCCGCCCCCAGCCTGATCTAGTGCTGGGGATGGGGTGTCACCCAAGCTGGGCTGACTTCCTTTCCCCAGCCGAACCTAGCAAAACATTGAAACAGTGTCAAAACAGCCTCACTATTTCGATGAAGCAAAATGGAACAGCTGTTTCGAATCAAAATGAAATTCGAAATGGAACGCTGTTCCGTTGAAACCTTGAAACTCAAGGCGAAACAGAACGGTGCCATTTCACACAGCCCTACTACACAGCAGATCCAAAAGTACTACCAGAAAAACTTGATGATGACACATTTAGTTGGTCTGTAGCTTTCCATGCCTCTCCCCCCGAGTGTCACACATCTGGGTCTCCTTCGAACCTCGCCGCCACCTTCTAGGTTGCACGGCCAGGCTACTGGGAGTGGCCTTGGGTCAGCTGCCCAGGGGTCTCTCCTGCCACGTCTTTGATGATGATTGGTTCTTTAGCAGGAGGAAGATATTTAATCCCGTCTCCCCTGGTACTCCCCCTCGGTCATCCTCATGATTATTGTTTCTCGGGGCTCCACCTCCCCTACACCCCGCCTAATGCCAACCATGATGTTATCCATCGAGGCCGGTGTTCTGGCCCTTACTGACGCTCATTTTCTTAATGGCTGTGGCTGTGAGCTACTGATGGTATGGGCACCGAGTGTCCATCGTTGCCCTTTGGTGTTTCCTGATTCACGGGATGTCAACCTCCACCTGGGCTTCGGGTCCCCTTGATGGGTTACCCCCTCCCCAGGTTTGGTACCTCTTGCCCATTGTCTGCATCTGGGTTCTGGCTCCATTGTCCTCACCAGTATCCCAATCACCGCTGCTGGTGGCCTTTGCCCACGCTGGCCTCGTAGATGACTCGCTGGGCCCTAGCTGGCCCACCTTGTCTCCCGTGGTTCCCCCTCTGGGGTGCCACCATGTCTCTTCTGCCACCGGCCCCTTGGTTCTCTTTGACCTCTCTGAGCCAGGTGGAAATGCCTCTTCCGGTTCCCCCAGCTTCCTTCCTGCTGGGGCTTTTATCCCAGCACGGGGTGGCTGCTTGGCCAGTTGCCCCTGGCACGCTTTTACAAAGTGCACCCACACAGACGTGGGAGCCATTCCTGGCCCCTTCTGGCTCCACTGTGAGTTTTCCTTTTGATCTTGAACTGTGGTGGCGGGAGCCACCATGGTTTCACTTTCACCTCCAGCAGTTGCCGGCGCCGCGTACCGCCTCTTCTCTCCGGCTTCAGGTAAGTCTCCTCCACATGGTCCAATAAAATTTATCACCCTAGGAAATCCTTGCCTCTTGCCTTATGTTTGTATACACTGTGGTATTTGATATAAATGTATTTCTTACATGTTATAGTGTGACAGGGGGACACTCCTGGGGCTCCACAAGTTGGCAGCTCGCCCACATTATAGTTTCATAGTTTCATAGTAGCTAGGGTCAGGAGGGACCTGAACAGATCATCTAGCCTGACCCCCTGCCACAGGCAGGAATGAATGCTGGG
>NW_005842011.1:1835166-1863748 GCF_000455745.1 Alligator sinensis | reverse complement strand
GAGAGACAGTGTCAAAGGCCTTCTTAAAGTCTAGAAAGATTATGTCCATGGTGACACCATCCAAGGATTTAGTTACTTGGTCATAAAAGACAATCAGGTTGGTCAGGCAGGACCTGCCTTTGATGAACCCATGCTGACTGCCCCTGAGCATGATCTCCCCTGCAGGGACCCCACAGATGTGTTCCTTGATGATTCTCTCCAAGATCTTCCCGAGCACCGAGGTGAGGCTTACAGGCATATAGTTACGTGGGTCTTACTTCCTCCCTTTCTTGAAAATTGGGACCACATTAGCCAGTTTCCAATCCCCCAGCACCTGGCCAGATAACCATGAATGCTCATATAGCTGGGCCAAGGGCTCCGCGATGACCCCTGCCAGCTCCCTCAACACCCTTGGGTGGAGGGCATCTAGACCTGCAGATTTAAAAATGTCTAGCCCTTCCAGAAGTTCCCTAACTACATCTTCACTGACTGAAGGCCTGACAGAGCTATCCCCAAGATTGTCCCTACCTCTGGTAGGTGGGAAGTTCTGGTCCCTGTTCAAGAAAAGAGGCAAAGTAACTGTTAAAAATATCAGCTTTCTTGTCTGGTGTAGCCACAAGATTGCCGTTTGCATCTTGCAGGGGGTCTACATTGCCCGGTGCCCTCTTCTTGCTCCCAATGTACTTGAAAAAGTACTTTTTGTTGTCCTTAATACTGGACGCTAGCCTGAGTTCCATCTCTACCTTGGCCTTCCTAATAGCCCTCCTACACTCACGGGCCGAGCAGTACTCCTCCTTGGTAATAGCTCCTCCCTTCCACTGGTTGTATGCCCTCCTTTCAATCCTCAGGGATTCCTGAATGCCCTTGCTGAGCCAAGGGGGTTTCTGAGCACTCTTACCCCCCTTGCTTCTCTCTTTTGGGCCTGGAGGATCATATTAGTCTGCCATTCCTTCAATGTCACCAAACATTGATATTTACATGTGGGAGGCTGCTCATTTTGTGGCCCTGATGCCAAAGGCCTAAACATTAGGGGTGTGAGAAGTGGGCCTTATTTGATTTGGATTTGGATCAGGGACAGTGATTTGATTCGTTGATTCAGATCACTGTCCCTGATTCGATTTGGCCGAATCTGAATCTGAAGATTCGATGCTGGTTCGGAGAATCAGCGATTCGGACATAGACACAGCTTTAAATGTTTTTTCTATGTACCTCAAGGTACTAGCGTGGCTTGTGAATGCTGTGATGCTGGGGCAGATGGAGTGTCCCACAGGAGTGCAGGCAGGGGCTCCTCCACATGCTCGGTGGTGTACCTGGAAGTGGACTTGAAATACTTCTGGTCCACTTCTGGGTCCCGCTGGGAAACATGCAGGGGAGCCCCCCCTGTGCCTCCCCTGGCTCAGTGATCAGCTGCAGGGGGACCCTGGGTGCCCCCCCTAGAACCAGAAGGCATCAGTCGCTGAGCCGGGGGATATGGAGGGGCCTCCCTGCGTGCTCCCCGGTGGACCCAGAAATGGACCAGAAGTGCTTCTGGTCCACTTCCAGATCTGCTGCCCAGTGTGCTGGGGAGCCCCCCGTGCTTCTGTGGGACACTTCATGTGCCCCAGCATCGCAGCATTCATGAATTGCCTGATACCTAGAGGTATGTAGAAAAAACATTTAAAGCTGTGTCTATGTCCGAATCACTGAATCTTTCTGAATCTCTCTGAAACAATTCAGAGGGTTCCGATTCGATTCAGAGAGATTAAAGGGTCTCCTGATTTGATTCAGATTTGGAGATTCAGCCACCAAATCAGGCCAAATTTCTGCCAAATCAAATCAGTGACTGAAGCTTCGAACAGTCCTGCTAAACACATGGCTTTGAACCTCCCCTAATACTGTGTCTTGTGCTTCAGATGGCATCCAATTTGCCTTATTGCTCCCCCAGCCTCTTTGCTGGGCTGCGCTTGGCCTATGGTTCAGACTTGACCTCCAGTCCCATTCTGCGGGCCTTGGCCTCCTGGCTCCTTCTCTAGGCCACTATTCTGCCCCTCATGGGCCATTCTCTGCCCCTCACTTGGCTTACTCACTGCCCTTCAACCGGCTCCTGGGCCTCATGCCCCTTGGGCCTCAGGCTCCAATCAGTGGGTCTTGGCCGCTATCTCAGGCCCCACTTCATGGGCCTGGACCCCGCCTCAGGCCCCCCCCTCAGTGGACCTGGGCCCTGTGCTTTTCTGTTGGGGTGTGCCCCCCTAGCCTTTCCCCTTTACAGGGTGACCCACAAGGCAGCAGGGGCTGAGGCTTTCCAGTGCCCCATCCTCATCTTTCACTGGGGAGACTCAGGTGTGGCATTTCCTGAGGGTTGTCCGCTACAGGCAGCTCCACCACACCATGCAACCCCAGCAGGGCACAGTATCAGGTCTTACCCAGGACCAGAAGGAACCTCCTCCTTCCCCATAATTTCTACTCTAACTGCCAGGCATTACCGGAGTGGCAGTCCTCATGCCAGGTGATGTTAATCCTTTGATTCCCCAGCTGCATCTAGCAGCCTACTCCCTGGTTCTGGACTTATACTCTGGCTGCCCAGTCCTCATCCAACCAGGCAGCCTCCTAGCTGTCAGGTGACCACCTAATTCGGCCTGAGCCCACCTGCCAGCTGCTCTGCAGCTTGCCAGCTCCTCTTAAAGTGGCAGGCATCACTTTATGCCATGGTGCATATAGTAGGGCCAGGATTGCATAACATGATAATGTTACTCCTTAAACAGTGGGTTTTGCATCTGGGAGAGGGCCAAAGCCTAAATGACTGAGAGAAGTAATTACTGAGAATTAGTATCCAACATGGTTATGTTTAATGGCCATTCAAAGTGGTCTGAGACACATGAATAGGCCCTTCTAGATAAATTTGCATTCTAAAAGGAGAGGACTGTGGCAAATAACACCTGGCTATTCAGGGAAGGACATTAAGTTGGAAAATTAAGTGAGATTCAGGATTCTTAGGATATTAGATTCACAGTCTTTATGTCTGAAAGCCATCTCTGGATCTGGTAAACAGATATACCCTTGTGGAGCAGGAATTCAAATGCATAGTATGAGCTTCAAGAATTCAATGGATAATACATAAATGGCCAGATAAGAAACCGTACTTAAACCTTGCCACAGGAGCAAGTGTTTGTCTAAAATTTTCTAGGCATAAGGTGCTTTGGTCCTTCAGCTAGTGGGGTGAGTGTGATAGGCTGACAAGAGAATTTGCAGAAAACCCTGACAAGAAGGTCAGAGGCAATGGCTGCTTTCTAATCTGTTGAGCTAATAAGCGGAAGTTATATTCTTAGAGTTTAGGATAAGAGAAAATCATTGTTCTGATATTTCCATTTGTCTGTATCTCAACAAATGGTCCTTGATTTCTTATGACTGCTTTTGTTTTTATAATAAATCCTCTGTTATCTCTTATGACACACTTGTCAGTGACAAGTGTAATTTCAGAGCCTTTGACCAAAAAGGAAGTCCCCATCTAAGGAGGGGAGGAGGCTTTCATTTCTCAGCATATGACCAGACCAGGGTTTGATACGCTAGCTGGCACAATCCCTTCTGCTAAATGCTGGCAAGACACAGGTAAAGCTGAGGCACCATCGGTTAGCAAGGTGACCTTTGGAACATCTCAGTGTATTCTCAGTGGTCAAGCAGCAAATGACAGAGCAAAGTTTTCAGTCTTTCTCCAGGCAGTAGGAGAGGACCCTTTTAGCTCTGGCTCTTCCTAGAAGCAAGCTCCTTGGGCTTCCAGTCTGCCTCCTGACCACAAACTACTTCTTCCCCAGCTCAGGCTGCTTGCTCTCTCTTCTCTTGAGCTTTGAACTAGCAGCTGATCGCCTGCAGCTGGGCTCCTACTTCAGAGCTGCCCGTCCCACTTAAAGGGCCAGACTGCCCTGCTATATTCCTGTCTACAATCTCTTCTGCTCCTCACACATATGCTATTTCTGTGTTGGAAAAGAAGGTCACCCACTGCACATCTCTTCCAGCTCAAAGTGAGTGCTGACCTCTCAGAGCCCTCTCTAACTTTCCATTTTAAACTTTTGCGTGCCTACACACTTCGCTGTTTTGGAAAGGAGGGCCCGTGGACACAAATATCTGACCCACCTGCCCTTTACATTTGCACATTTTACCATCAAGCAGTAAAAGCAGGCCTACAAACAGTAAACCTGGGTGTGAGTAGGCTCAAACTTTCAATTATAGATACTAAAAAAATACATAGTGGCTGTGTGTGCATGAGATGCTGACTGTGCAGTAGCATCACATGGCAGGAAGCATTACGCGATGCTACTGTGCAGTAGTGACAAGATTCTGCGCAGTCACCTAAAAGCCATTTGGCAATGCTACTGTGCAGTAACTCCAGTTAGTACACAGTTATTTAGTGCTTGTTTATACAAGCACTAAATGACTGTGTAGTAATGACTGCACAGTCAGCATCTTGTGCAGACACAGCCAGTGACCATAACAGAGAATGCATAACGTTAGCAGGGTTACATATCTAACTGAAATCTTAGTATATTCTTACAGTGGAGATAAATTCATGGGAGAAGTGCATACTTTGAGCTAGGGTAAATTAAAATGCAATTATAACTGCATTTTTTATGTAAATAAAGTTTCTGTTTGTCTGTACACGCAGATTATGACACAAAAAATGAATGCAAACATATAAACCAAAATGGGCTAACTTGTCCATGTTCTTTTCAGTTTTCAGTCTAGTTTGGCCATGCTCATATGTAGTAGAAAAAAGTCTGATTCTTAAAAGTGCTGAACATTGTTTAACTTCTTTTGAACATATTGGAAGCTGATGGTGTTCAGTGCCTTGCAGGGCTGAGCCCTACATTAAAAAAAATGTCATTAATTCATTCATAGCAGACTGGCTGTGAGGACAAGGAACATAGGCATGAACCTTTCTGGTCTAGGTTGCTGATTTGAATCTACCCCAGGCCAACAGGAGAAGGAGCTTATATGTCTGTGGATACTGAAGTTTTCTTTTGTGCTTTTTCCTGGAGTTTAAGCATGCTATGAGCATTAAAAAGAGAAAGAGACTTTTCTGGATGGAGTGAGTTTCCATGAGACTCAGTTATTTTTTAAAGAAACTCAAAATATTTTCAAGAGCAGATGAGCTGAATCCTAGAAAGAAGAAAACATTGAAATCCTGCATGGTGAGATACCAGCATAAGCATGGGTCTGCTATCCACTTAGGTCTCCTTCTGTAGTACAGTACCTGGCTGACCTCTCCTTTTACCTGTGTCAGATGGGGGTGGGGGATCCAATTGGTCTCTTATCTTTTCCTTATACCATCATGATACCGTACCTCATAGTGCTGTTGTGGTTCCCTCCTCTAACGAGGCAGCCAGGTCCATGAGCCTCCTGCATGCTCACCCATTTTTCCACCGCTCTTGAAAATGTCACCTGTATCATGTGGTGACATTGCCTGGTGTGTTGACTGTTGGCAGCTGAAATCAGGCAGGTAAAGGTGGGGAGCTGTGTTTCTTGAGGCTTGGGATGGTTACAATTAAAATACTTTTTTGCAGAAGAGAGGAAACTCATCTTCTTTATTTTGGGTCACTGCACCTGTATCTCAGTTTCTGAGTTCTCTCGGATAGAGAGAAGCAGGTGAAGTTTTCTCTTGATTTTCAACAGGGAAATTTCATTTTATTTATTTAAGTAAATACTGGGAAAATAATATGTGGAGGCAGTACTGAAATCTAGACTATATATAGTGTTCCACATTCTTAGTTATTACCGATTTTCACTGATAAATTCCTTGATTTCTTAACTCATTCAGTTTTTACTGAGTTACACCTGTTTTTCAGTTCAAAACCTTTATTTCAACTGAAAAACAGGTGGTGCTGGTAAGCTAAAAGCGCTGCTGTGCCGATTACCTGAGGCACAGGTTTCCAGCTGGACATGGAAGGGATGGCGGCGGTGGCTGCATGCAGAAAGGGAGGCGGTGGGGTGGTGGTGGCTGTGCAGGGGCTGGGGGCCGGTGGCTGCTTGGGGGTGTGGGGCTCCTGGCTCTGACCCTGGGTGGGGTGGGATGGGCCATAGGAATTGTTCCCAGGGCAGGCTGGTCCGAGTTGCACCCTGGCAGCTCCAGCTCCAGCTCCAGCTTTGACCCTGCCCCAGGCGCTGGGAGCTGCAAGCCCCACTGAGGGGGAGGGCAGGTGGGAGAGCCTGGCCCCACTCCCTTCAGCAGGTGCTGCACCTAGCTGCTCCATACAGGCCCGCAGGGCTGGAGCTGCTGCCTGGAGGTGCAGGGCTCCCGGCTCTGACCCTGGGCAGGGCGGGAGGTGCTGACGCTGAGGTTGCGTTCCCCCCACCTCCACATCTGGCCATGTGCCATTCTCCCCACCCCCAAATGCCAGGGCAGCCTGGCAGCAGGCTGCTGCAGCAGAGGGGAGGGGCGCAAATGCAGCCAGGGAAGAAAGGCAGGGTGTGACGGATGTGCTTCCTGCCACTGATCCAGGGGCATGCACGCCCCGGGAACAGCCCAGCACAGGCCCCCCCAGCCTGCAGCCGTCCCACTCACTGACAACTTCCCCCCCGCTTTGGTCCCTGCTGCAGCTCCAGGAGCAGCCAACAGGCTGTGCCACACCCCTCCCCCCACCCCTTCCCTAGTCCCAGCCTTACTTCTTCCCTCCCTCACTGCCAATTTGCCCCTTATTTAAACTGATTTTTTCCTTTTCTTCCTTTTATCCTGATTCCATCCCAGTTTTTATGCTTTGAAGATAAACCCTTGAAAATTCCTGGATTTGTTGTTTTTTTTTAAATAAAAACTGAGAATATGGAACACTAACTATATAGGAAACTTGTTTAATAATAATTTTTAATTTTAGATGCTGACAACTAAAATAGGAGTGACACCATATTTCCAACTGTCCATTTTTCCATGAGATATCATTGGCTGTCTCTTGCTGTACAACACTGATTCTCAAACTAGGGGCATGAGTCCCAGTGAGGTTGCAGCACTTGAGTGGTGTCATGAGTTCCATATGCATTCGTAGTCATCAGGCTTGGCCCAGGAATGAGGTCATCCATGCAAAAGGATTGAGAATCACTTCTGTAAAGCATCTAAGTTTTGCCATGGAAGAGGTGAGGGATGGTTTTTAGATCCTGGAGCAATATTCTCAACTGAAACCTTTCTTAAATGTTTTTATTTATAATATCAACTCAGCAAAGTATCTGCATTTAGTTAAAGGAAAGTGAACTTGTATGTTATTGCTTGCCTAAAATATTACCTCCTTGCTCTTTCAGAGGTGTATACTGAGCCCACATACACTTTCTTGTTAAATATATCTTTAACATGCAGCAAAAATTCAACATACAAGGACTATGAGCTGGTTACCAAAAATTGCTAAGGAAAATTCCCACTACAACAACTCTTGTGAGTAAAGCTTTATTTCAACTGAAGTGTTTCCTTTGGGCTTTGCCATCTCAGTGTCGTCCATTATAATAGGAGACAACTTTCCCTTCAGACAAAACTGCAGTGAGCTTTGTGCAGTGCTCTGAGCTATCACCCTACCCAGGTCTCGGGCAGCAAAATCAGGTTAATGTAACTACCATATATAGCAATAATAGCATCACATCAGAGGAGTTAGTGGGCATTTTTACTACCTCTGCTACCTCTAGCAGGTGTCTTGCCGGCAGTCACTCAGGGGAGTGTCCTCTTTAGGAGCTTGCTAAAACAATACACAATGTCTATCCTGTCAGCTTATGGAGTGGGAGCCAACAAGCACAGAGTCAAGGGGCCCTATTAGACTGAGTGTTTCCTTCCTTTTCCCTCCAAAACATGGCAATGAATTGCACATATATTTTGATACAACAGTAGATACTGATTTGAGGGAGACAGGAGTAGAACACCCTGTACCATTTCTGCCTTTCTATGGACAGTTGTGAGATTGCATCCTCAAACAGCACCTTGTGATACCAGGGACTGGAGTATATGTAGCATTACTAGCTAGATTTGGTACCAGGAAGAAAAACTTCAGCTGTAGTGGAAAGGCAGTCTCCATCATCAGTGGACTTTATTTTATGATAAAGCCCCAATGCCATCCCTCTCCTTATGCTGAGTCTGTACAGAAAGTCTGGATCATCTCATAGCTCCAGCAGTGAGAAAGAGGTTCAGAGACAGGAGGTAGCACTGGACAGAGGAATGGCAAGGCCAGTTATATGTGATCCTAAACCCTGAGTAGATTCATGGCTGTTTGCTGTGAAATGGAGGGATTTGCAATCGTTCTCCATTTTGTGCTTCAGGTGAACATGTTTCCTAAGTAGCTCCGTTGCTTCCTAGTCCAGGGTTTTTCAATTGGTGGGATGTGTCCCACTGGTGGGGTGCAAAGGTCCTCGAGGTGGGACTCAGGGGTTGTGGCAGCAAAACTGGAAGTGCCACGGCAGGACTTCTTCGATCAGTTACTGAGGAACTTCTGTCCCTTCCCCCTGCTTTTTGACTGACCTTTGGGAGACCCCCCACTCCTGCTCGTTGACCGGTGGAACCAGGATTTTTTGACCTTATGTAGGTGGGACATAAGGTGCAAAAGGTTGAGAACTGCTGTCCTAGTCTACTTATACCAGCTTCTCAGGCTCACGTACCACCTCCAGTCTGCCTGTATTCCAAACAGAATATAGTCCATCGATATGTACAACAATGTTTGTGAGCTTTTTGATCTTGTGGCAGAGAAACCAGAAGATAATTACATGTCTGCTACTTCCAAAATAGCAACAGGCAGAAGAGAACAGGTCGGTATTGTTCCCAGATAATATTCACCTTCTTCAAGACTGTCTGTGAGTGACTCATCCTATTCTACTGTGTCTGCAGTGAGGGAAGGCAGAATGCTCAGTCCTAGTTTATTATGTGTTATCTCTTATCAACAGAGGTGAAATATTTCATCATTAATCTGCTTTATAATGAGTGTGGTTTTTTTCCTAACAAATATCTTATGGCTTCTAATTATTTTTTAAAATGTACACATAAAGCTTTACTCTTGTGAGTAAAGTTTTAATAGGAGAAAGCAAAGTAATATTTATATATAAACATTTAATCAAATATATAGTGTTATGAGAGAGCAGACAGCTTTGGGCAGACGCAAGACTTGAGGCAAGATATAGGAGGAAAGACTGAAGGAACTTGGGTTATTTAGTTTGGAGAAGAGAAGAATGAGGGGGGATTTGACAACAATCTTCAAATACACGAAGGACGATTATAGAGAGGACGGAGATGAGCTTTTCTCAATGACTGTAGCAAACAGGACTAGGAGCAAGGGCCTGAAGCTTCAACAAGGGAAATTGAGGTTGGAGATTAGGAGGAACTTTCTGTCTATGAGGGTGGCCAGCAAGGTGAGTAAAAAGCAATTATTTTTTTTAAAAGTTGGTCTTTTAAAATCTAAATAAGATTTTGGTTCTTTATTTAAATTAATCTAATTTAAATTAATTAATTAATTAATTTAATCAACAGTTTAAATTAGACTTTAGGCTTGCTGCTTTAAATCAGTGATTGAAATCAACTTGACTTAAATCAATCCACCCTGGTGGCCAAATATTGAAACAGGTTACCTAGAGAAACTCTGAAATATCCATTCCTGGAAACTTTCAAGAGCAGGTTAGATAGATGCTTGGCTGAGATGGTTTAGTCAGGGATGCTCCTGCAGGGGCTGATCCCTCTAGGTCACATCGAGAAGATTGGTATTTTACTCTTCAACAATAGGGATGAAAGTTCACTCTCAGTGTCAGCTGCTTTTTCCAGTCCTCTCCCATTCCTTGCCAGTATGTGCTGAAGGCTCACATTATGGACACTTCTCTGGATAAATAACCTGACTACTTGACTCAATGAAGAAGCTAGAGATTGAAGGGGTCCAGATAAATAATCTCTCTCATGATAGAGGCAGTGTGTTCATATGAAGCCTGAGACTGGTAAGTGGTATATAGAATCTAGTACTGCTCCTATTTGGGTGAAGGTGAATCAGGCAAAGGTGTCACTGGGTGTCACAATAGACTAAGTAGACTGTGCAGTAAACATCTTGGTGTCTACATGTGCATAGGGTGGAGTAAACTAATTTACTGTGTAGCAGGACAGTACTTGTAAATACAAGTACTTGTAAATACAAGTACTTGTAAATACAAGTAATTGTGTATACAAGTACTATCCTGCTGCAGAATAAAAAAAAAATCTGCAGCAATGCTTGTGTAGATGCTGGAGGGTTTGGCTGGAGCATGAGGGTGATTCAGTGTCTGCTGGCTAACCTCATACTGAAGCACTCTCATGCCCCAGGCAGCCCCTCCACAGCATGTGGAGCCAGGGGGAGGAGCCCTGGGCTGGCAGGCTGACCCCCCGGGCTCCCTGCCAGCCAGGGCTGCTTTGCTTCTGCTCAACGTACTGCGATCCCAGGTGCACATGCAGCAGCAATATGCTCCAGAGTGATATGCTCCAGAGCTTTTTGCTTTGCATTAAATCGGCATGTGTAGACATGCTAATTGTGTGCTGCTGAATGGGCATGTCTGCATGTATTATTAATGTGCAAAAGCTTACTGTTCAGTAAAATATTGCGCACTAAGATTTCCTGGGAGCACATCTACACATGCGCCCAAGAGGATCAAATTTGCTCCTTACATGAGCAGTTCAGTGCAGGGCTATTCCTGCTCTGCTGTGCTCCCAAACAGTAGCCAGAGGAAGCTCTAGGCTCCCCTGGGTGCCTGCCCCCAGCTGGCATGGGGTACTGGAGTCAGGCCTGGGTTCCAAGGGGCAGGGGGAGCTGTCCTACCTCCAAGGCAGCTGGCTCCCACCCTGCACCAGGCAGCTGCCTGCTGCTCAAGCCCTGCTCTGAGGTTGGAGTGGAGGCTGGGACATTGTCCCCTTCCCTGGCAGCAGTCAGATGCTGGGCCCCAGCTCTGATCTCAGAAATGAAGCTGGGACATTGTCCCAGCTGCAGCTGCCTGCTGCCAGGACAGGAGATGATGTCTCAGCTCCAGCTCTCATCTGCTGATTGGAGTGGGGGCTGGGAAGCAGGCAGCTGTTTTGGGGAGGGGACTGTTCTCCCGCCTCTGATGCCTGGGTTGACTGGGAGCAATTTTCTGGGAGCAATTTGCAATTTGCTTTACTGCATAGGTAGACATAGCTGTCTACCTATGCAGTACTGTGCGGTAAATCTACTACCTGTATTTACAGGTAGTAGAAAACTGTGGAGTAGACTAACCTACTGCACAGTAGCTGTTGCACGCAGTTACATAGTGATGCTGTACTGTGCAGTGATTAGTCTACCCTGCAGTAAAGCATCTTGCGTAGATGTGCCCAATGAGACTAGAACATTTTTAATGTTAGGTCATCTCTGGGAAAGTGAAGCCAAGTTTAATTCTGGCAAGCTGAAACCAGTCTGGAGTATAAAGAGTAAAGATGAAGAGGAAGGTAAAGTAGTTTTTTGTTCTGTCTAAATTAAGAAACAGAATCAACTTCTGAGATTTTTTAGCTCAATACCAAATAAAATTTTAATGTAAACAAACAGTCAAAAATAAGTTGCATTTATAATGTGTAGGAAACAAATTATGGGAATGGGAGAAAGTAACTGCTTGAAGTTGCGGGATGATTACCATATGTATGGTTTTCTCATTTTGCAATATTTCTCCTGAAGGTGATGTGGCCTGTGAGTGCTTTTACTAGTGATGATGATGTGTGAGAAAGAAAGCAGTTTGAGTCTAGGTTGAGTTTGGAGGCTTACCTGTTAAAAAGGCCAGGGTTTATTGAGCCCGTTTGACATGGATTCACCAAGAGAGAATTGAGATACACTTACATTGCAGTCTTTTTTACAATTGCTTTTTAGAGTCAAATCACACTTAGAGGTAAAGAAAATATTCTGTCTGGTTTGATTTTTTTTTAAACTTTTTAGATTCTCAAAAAATGTTTTTTCTTTCCTTCCTTCCTCTTCTTTATGACTTTTCTAGTTGGAATATTAAAACGATTAAGAAAGAAGGCACAATTGTCATTGTATCATACTTCATTATACTAATTGTTTTCCTGTTTTCCTTCTTTTCAGCTGCAGACTTTATCATGGTTAAAAACTTCAGGCAATGCAATAACATAAATATTTTAAGGTTAATTTGTTATAGTTGTCATTAGCCTTTAATAAGAATACATTCATGCATACAACTATCAAATGGAAAGTCTGGCAATGAAAGTCTTAGCACAACTCCAGAAGGGCACCCATGGCTTTTACTATTGTCAGATCATAAAGTTTTACAGTAATGGAATGAACTAGAGATACAGAACCCAAGTAAGGAAGTTGTTTCTTCAGCTGTTAATTTTGTGAGCACTTCCAAACCTTTAGGTGAAAGAGGCTGTTTTATTAATGTGGGGTGGGATCACCCCCAGATTTGCTGGACTGCTTCTGGAGCAATTCTCTAAACCTCAGAAACAGTTTATATCTAAAGGGATACTTCTCTAAAATTAGACTTAGAGTTCCACTTATGATAAAAATATCTAAGATTTCTCAGAGGGAAAGAAAAAATAGCCACTCTCCTAGGCTAAATACAGATGGTCAAAAAGTCAGAGGCAGAATTGATTCAGTCTTCACAGGTAGTTGGCAGGCTCAATCAGGTGACATAAGAGGTGAGTCTGCTCTCAGGTCCGGTTTCCCTACCTGGCCCCTGGGTGAGGCGGGGGCAAGCCCTCTCCTTTTGCGGGGCCTGATAGGTAGGGAAAAAGAACAACCCCCCCCCCGATCATTTCTGAACTTTTCAAAACCTCCAGGCTAAGCTGCCACTGGCTATTCTGTCACACTAACATAACCCCCCGCCAGAATTATCATACAAGCAAACTCAAAGGACTCTTAATATTCAGCTCAAAATAACTCACATATTTCTTATACCTTAAAGAAAGAAAAGGATAATGCAATACCAAATACCCTAACTATTCAGCAGTAGAGAAACACACATTTGTAACACTTAATTTACATAGCTATCATATATACAAATGTTTCACTTCATACAAATCGGCAAATACCAAAACAAAGGCAATATATCCAATGAAAAGCCATCTGTAACATCAGCTATCATGTATACTACACAGCAACAAATTTTTTTCACATAACCTGCTTACTTACTCTCCCAAATACACATCCCGCCTCCTATAAAGTTTCCTTATTTGACATCCCCAAAGCTTACCCGATGCCTAACTTTGGCAAGAACAATGGACGCCATCAGTCCCTTTCCACAGCTTCCTATCCCCTTTGTCCTTACCCTAACTGCCCTTTTTCCCTCTTTGCTATATAAAATTTCAGCTCATGTAACCCTCATTGCAGATACTCCACCATCGAGAAACAAAGCCTCTTCCTAACTAACAAAGTCCTAACCTTCCAAATAGCCGCTTTAACACAAGCCAACAAAACCCTAACCGCCCACGACCCATCTGTGCCTTCCCTTAGCCCATACAACACATTTTCAAAAGACACCCCATTTCCCTTTCCCATGCTTTTCAAGAAACTAGCCATCCCCCCCCACACTTTCTGTGCATAAAAACAATCCCATAAGACTTGAAACACTGACTCATCTTTATCACAAATTTCCTTTGGACATTTTGGTTGTCTAACTAATCCCCACCAATGCAATGTTTTCCTTACCAGTAATATTTTCTGCACTGCCCCGCATGCTCACGCCTCATGCTCCCCCTTCCACACTTTTCCTTCCATGCATTTCCACACTTGTTTAACTTGGTCCCACTCCAATTCTGCCACATCTGTAACTACCTTCCTTTCCCTCAGAAACTTAAGCACCCCTTTCACATCCCCCAATCCATCAAGCCCCAATCCCTCCAATTCCTGTGCTTTAAGAAAAGCCCCCATATAAAACTCCACCTTCCCCCATATAAACTCAATCTTCTTAATAACCTCCCTGCCCAAAACCTACAAAAATGCCCCGCTATCCCATTCCCCCTTTAACTTACCTCACCACCATCTTCAGAAAATGAACATAAACAAATGTCTCTACGTTTGGCAATCCCCATCCCCCCAGCCCCTTATTCTTCTACATTTCCCCCCAGCCACTCTCTCCATCCCTCCCCGCCCCCGCAAAAAACCCAAACACAACATCCTGTGCAGTCTTCGCGCCTGTACCCAGGATAGTAGATACATGATTCCTGTAAATTCCTGTAAATCAGTGGCAATAGACACTGCTTTATCACCTGTACCTTACCCCTAAATGACAATCCCTGTGTCCCCCACAACCCCACCACCCCCTTCACCCTTCCCTCCACTTTCTCCCGTGCCTCCTTCCCTTTCCCCTGACCATCCATAATCATCCCTAGCACCTTCATCCTTTCGCTTTCCACCCTCAGCCCAAATCTCCCCAAATCACCCCAACTCCCCACCACCAGTACCATACTTTTACCCACATTTCCCCTTTCTCCTAAAAATCCCCTGACCATAATTCTTCTCTTTGCCTCCCCATAAATAGCCCTCACCCTCCCCACAAATTTCCCCAGTAGCCCCATCTTATGTAACACCCCAAACAAAAATTCATGCAAAATACTATTGTATGCTTTTTGTAAATCCAGGTTCACCACTAACGAATTCCACTTCAGTTCCCAAATATAAGCTAACATCCCTAACAATCCAATGAATTTGTGCTGCCCTTCTCCCCACCACCACGCAAATTTGCTCCCCTCCCACCACCTGTAAAAGTATCCCCCCTAAACGTGCTGCTAATATTTAAGTGAACAACTTACAGTCTATGTTTAGTAAAGTAATTGGTCTCCAGTTTCTAATGTCTTCCCTTCCCCCTTTCTTGTAAATCAAGGTCGCCACTCCCTGTGCAGAGTGGAAATGCTTCTTTACTCCATGTCCCATGGTAAAAAACTAAGATGACAGCTATGAGAATGAGAGGCAAAGCCCATTCTTTAGCAGCCAATTATGATGTCATAGTATCTCTCCAGAATTCTACTTACAAACTTCTGGAATAGATCATTTTACAGAGAATTACACCATTGGAGAAAAACATCTGAATGTTACTTGGAAAGTAGCAGACTGAACTAAAGCACATTTCTAGGGTAGACGATTGCACCTCCTCTGGAGGGAGCTTATTCCACAGTCTGGACACCCAACCTGTGAGGAAGCTTTTCCTAGTGTTAAGTCTGAAATGGTCTCCCAGGAGTTTGTGGCCATTACTGTTAGTTACATAGCTGAAGTTAACTGGTGTAGTTAACTGGTGTAGTTAACAGATGTAGCTAACTGGGTTGTAAATTGACTGCCATAAAGATTAGGGTACCTGGAGGGACCTGGAGATTTTCAGACTCCAGGCTATTTGGACACTGGCTATTCTTGCGACTCCTTTATGCTTTTTCTCATTTAATGGGAAAGAAATATTTTATTGCCTTTTTTGGAGATGTACATTTGGCATTTATTTTTGGTCTTGTAATTGCTGGACAGAAGATAAACTTATTAATCGAAAGCCTTGGAAAGCAATTAGAAATTGTTTTCTTTCAATCCAACATCCTTTCTTCTTGTAACTTTATTCTCACCCTCTTTTTGGGTTTGTTTGTTTCTCACATTAATCAGTAGCCCTTCCCACTTGGGGACTGGGTAATTTGCATGAAACATCTGAAGGAGAAGACAGAGCAAACTGTCTCCTTTTTTGGGTATGAATATTTGTTCCAGCACACACTAACATCTCCATGTAAAAACAGATTGATACTTGCAGCAAGAACAAGGAACTTCCTCAGGGGATTTCTCAGATAGCTTAGTTGCTCCTAATTCTGTTCAAATTTTGGAAGCAACAACTTCAGTTTTGCTTTAGCATTTCTTCTTTGTTACCAGTGGGAGTGGGTGGATAAGGATATTAGAGGAAGGTTCTGAATTCCCTACATTTATTTGTTTTCTTTTTCTCACGTTCCTTCTACCAATATCAATCATAGGACCATTTTATTCTTTTCTTTCTTAGATCCTAGAGTGATAACACATTCAAAAGTATAAGAGAAATTGGGAGGAAGGGACAGATGCTACGGATACAAAGGCAATCCAGTTATTTTGGTTTGAATTTGATGGTACTATTCTAAAATGAGATTTTTTTCCCCCTTTTTTTCTCAGTCCTTCCCAAACAGATTCCCTGCCCACTTAGTAGGTTTTTGCTTGGTTGTTTAAGATGTGCCTCTTTCTGTTGTAGAAACTCAGAACAACTTTTCATGTATTTCCCATAGTTGTCAACTCCCAAGCATTTTGCTGGATTTGTCACCAGACAGTGGTTGAGGCCATTTGAAGCCCTGCCTCTACCAATCAGTGTAAGATCCTCTGCCTAGCATATCTCTGACATTTTGCATAATGGGAAAACTGCATTCCTTTTTGGGGGAAGAGGGGATAGTTGTCAGAGTCACTATTTGCTGCCCCCTCTCCTAGTGAAGATGAACAGTTGGAGAAGCCCTCCTGAACGTATTTGGATGGATTGAATTCCTTCCATTGCCGCCTCTGAATGCTCTTACTTGGGAATGATCTTAGTAAGTTCAGCATTACATTTTAATTATTTTCCTTCTTTTTACTCAGTGGAGAGAAATATGTCAGTTTTCCACAAATGTCAACCAGGCACCTTCTTGCATAGTGCTCTCCTTTTGCACCAATCCTCTTTGCTTTTCTCTTTAGGTTTTCTTACATAAACTCACTGTTCTATTCTGAAGTTTTCATACTGCTTTCAGGTGCCCAGGGTATGAGCACCTACACTATGCTGTTACTTAGAGTAACCTTGAGTGGTTTTGTGAGACTTCTTCCCTCTTTAATAACTAAGACTTCATTCACATTCTCATTCCCGATACTTTTCTAGATGGTTTACTTGGTTACCACATACTACCTCATAGAAGGTAGTGTGGTCAGCATTCATGGGTTATGGAGACTAATGCCTTTGAAGAGATCTGACTGATAAAAGCTGAAACTTTCCAGGGTATTTCTTAAAGGTTTTTCTTACACCCTGTAAAAAGAACTGTTTTTGAACTCAAGGAAATTGGGGTTCATGAAAAGAAGCTTAATACTGGAGTGAGTAATGCCACTTACCTAATCATTGCACAGACTTAGCTCCAGAATGTACATTCTTCTTGTTGTGTTGTCTTTAGTGGGAGCTTAAGGAGGTAGATTAATTCACTTAATAGTATGTTAACTCTCTCCTGTGAGGCAAAAGGAATCAGAATGAAAGAAGAGCTTGTTTCAGGACTCAGTTGAATACCAGTCAAATGCAGAAAAGCTGGGTAACTAACTTGTACTGCAATCAATCCATGTTGGAATATATATTTACATAACATTCCAGGAATTTTCTCTTATGGTGCAGAGTGCTGGGCAGTGTTTATATACTTGGTTAAATAATATTAATGTAAAATGTTACAACAAAACAACAAATTGTTTGTCAGAAAATGTCTATTTATGGAACCCAAGCTTTCTCATGTGATTATATACAACAGTTTTGACAAAGATGGAATTTGGGTCCAACAGAGAGAGAAGACACATCTGTTTTTCCACTACAAGATAGCTAATAGCCTAGTGGCTAGGGAACAGGTATAGGATGGGGGAGACCAGTGTTCGTATTTCTGCTCTACCTGAGTTAAGTGGACACTTGAATCACAGTATGTCTTCCTCCTGGGTGAACAGCATAACCACCAGACTGTATAATCAGTTTTTCTGTCTCTGCTGTTAAAGCTGCTCCATTTTGAGTAAATAATTAAATATTCATTGGACCAGAAGCAAACAGATTATAGCACTATAGCCCAGTGGTTATGGTACTTCCCTAAGAAGGGACAGAACATGTTTCAAGTCCCTCATCTAAATTAAGGGCTTCAAGCTCATCTTTCACATCCCACAGGGGTGCTTTGGGGTCCACAGGAGTGGGACCCCAGAGTCCCACTGGGGTCTCTCCCTTTTTGTGCTTTTCACAAAACCTCTAAAAAGTCTTAGATTTGCCCTGATGTGGAATCTTGAAAACTTTTGGAGATCTTGAAAACTTCCACAGGTCAGGGAAACCATTTCCTGACCGATTCAAATTACTTTGTAGCTACAATGTGAAACTCTAATTTGTAAGTTTGCCATTAATACCTCTTAGGAATGAATCTCACTGAAGAACAAAGTTATTTGATTTCTTAATTTAGTGAGAGATACTACTGAGCAGAAATGTCATGGAGAAAGGACTTACAGTTATTTTTTTCAATGAAATCATATCATCATATATTTAAAAGCCTTGATATATACCTAAATTATATCATGTATATATTGAAAACTTTAAATATAGATCACACACACACACACGGAATATATTCTATTGACTTCAATGGGAGTTGAATGTACCTTTCTAAGAAAAGTTTCTGGCTCTAATAATAAAGATAAGACAAGAGTAATGCATTATCTCATTCTTTTATATTAATTTGCAATGTGACATGGTGGTTGAATTTCCATATCTCACCAGAACAACCATACAGCAAAGCTCACAATTTCTTCTAAATCCTTGGACTTCTCATTTTTTTTACCAATTGCTAAGAAAAAAATCTGTCTGCATGCCTTCCTCATTTCAGAAAATAAAGACAATGGCATATTTTCCTATTGCTCAGATGACACTAGCCATTGCCAGGCATTGGTTATATTCATATGGATCCTGAACTTCATTGTTTTCATTCCACTGATGTTTCTTTCCAGCTTGATCTTACTCATTAAGATCCACCATACCTCCCTAAGATCTTATTCGTCAAAACTCTATATAATCATCATGGCCACAGTCACCATATTCCTCATGTTTGCAATGTCCATGAGGATATTATATCTTCTGAATTATTACTATCGGTTATCTTTGCTCAATCAACTACATCTTGTCACCCTTTTCCTCTCCACTCTTAATAGAAGCATCAACCCCCACCCTCCCCCCATTTACTTCTTTGGAGGAAGCAGCAAGAAGAAGCAGTTCAAGCAAACCCTCAAGATGGTTCTGAATAGAGCCTTTACTGATGGGATGCAAACAAGAAGCCAGAAAAGTTGCCCATGCTTCAGATACAGCTGAAACAGTTCTCTAAAGTTTTGGAGTGAAACCCTTGGGACAAATAATTGGACCTTGAAGATGCAATGATTCACTGCATCTCTATACAATTTATGTGAAAATAAATACCGTTCTGCTTTAAAACAGAACAGGTGGTGAGATAATATTACTTTTACCTTCATTGGTTGAGCCTTGAAAAAGTATGGACAAAAAGGTAGATGTAAAATAAGTATTTATATATTTCTTTTAAATGTATTCAGCAAACTGACAGAGCACACACAGAAGTGGCTGTAGAGAGAAAAGTCTTCGGACAATGAAGGTACGGTAAACGGGGGCAGACATGCGTCAGTGGAAAAGATTATTGGTGAGTCAGTCTGAACAGTCCAAGAGAACCAAGGGTAGAAACCCAGACCACTTTACACGGGATCCAATTCAGACATATAGTTTATTTTCAATCATCAGTGTTCAGCAACTGTCAAAATGGCAAACAAAAAGTTAGGTATTATTAAGAAAGAAACTGTAAACAAAACAGAAAGTATAATTTTTCTACTTTATAGATCCATGGTGTGAGCACACCTTTAATAGTGTTCCCAAATTTGGTCCCCTGTGGCAGAGCACTGGTTGTGCCTGCCACTTCACAGGCCTGGAGCTGGCAGCTGCCAGGTGTCTGAGGGCAGCCATTTTGGATTCAGGGCTTCCCATATAAACAGGGCAGTTCTGCTGCTGGAGGCCAGGCAACAGCGCCGCCTGGCTGGAGGGCTGCCGGTATCATCTGGAGGTAAGGGAGGAGCTGTAGGGGATGGTCAAGAGGCTCCTGGTCCTGCGCATGACCTAAAACTGCACCCTGCTGGGAGTGGGTGGCCTGGTGGGGCTCTCAGTGGCATGGGAGCCCCCAGGAAATGCCAGGCCAGTTACCACCCCGGTGAAAGGCAGGTTGGGGTGCCTTAACCCTTGGCCCCCACAACTGGGTGGGTTACCCCTTGTTTGGAGGGCCTGGAGGGTGGACCCCCAGAGAGAGAGGCCATAGATTCAGGCCTGTCCAGACTTCCCCATGCTGGGGCCAGGACCAGAAGGGTCGAAGGACTAGGGGCCCACTGTGAGGGACACCCAAGAGCTGTATGCCTGGGGCTCCAACTGGCCTGGAGGTGGGCCAGGGCTAGAGGAGCCAAAGGTCCAGGGCAGACCACACCTGAAGGGGAGGCAGTTCAGGGAGTGATGCTGCCTAGTATGAAGGTGGATGAGACTGCCTGAGGAGAGGAATCCAGGTGGGGTTCAATCAGGAGGATTCTGGGGGCCAGATTGGGGGCCGGTGATTTGTGATAACACCTAGATGCCATCTGCAAGGCTTGGGCTGTGGTGTAGAGGAGGAATGGAGCCACAGATAGCTCCCCCTGGCATCGGGGCAGGAAATGGGCAGCCTCCCACTTAATTACATCTTTAACTAATTAATTAACAAGGTGTGGAAGGTGAGAATGCAGGCGGTTAGCCCAGAAACAGGTGGGCAGGCCACAGTTAAATCAGCCCCGAGAAGGCCCCCTGTTACATCCCCACACCTCTAAAAGTATATTGAAAAACTAGTGAAGCTACAGAGAAGGGCGACAAGGATGATTAGTGGTACAGAGGGGCTTCCATATGAAGAGACATTGAAGAGGCTAGGTCTGTTGAGTTTAGAGATGCTTGAGGGTGCCACATGATAAGGATTTACAAAACACTAAATTGTAAAGAGAAAGTAAGTTGGGATTTACAATATACTATCTCTCACAGTACAAGAACTAGGAGTCAGAAAATGAAACTTGTAGGAAATTTAACTAACAAAAGGAAGATCTTTTGTATGTAAATAAATTGTGCAACTTATTGCCACAAGATATTGTGGAAGCTGACAGTTTAGCTAGATTCAAAAAGGGATTAGACAAAACCTTGCAGGAAAAGTCATCAGTAGTTATTGAATGTGGGAGTTAGGGGTACAGCCTCTGAATTAGAACTTCCTTGACATTAAATGCTGGAGGCTGTAAGTGGGAGAGGAACAGGGGGGGAAATTCTGGTGTTACTCTGTTCACTCTCCCTGTCATCCACTCTGTCAGTGTGTGACACCGGCTACTGGGCAACATGGACCTATGGTCTCACCTAGTAAATGACAATTCTTATGTTCTTAAGTAAAACATTTAAGTATATGGTCTAGCCATAAGTAGGTGATGTCCATCTTGTTGATCTTTGAGTTTCTCTATGAAAACTGAGCGTCACTCCAGAACTTATTTTGTTGTATATGTATGTAGTTCCCTCTGACGTTAGCATTTCCCTGGCAAAGTTCCTGTGATAATTTTGTATCTGATATGCAGCTCTAGGTAAGAACATTATCACTCAGATTGCTTCATGACCTTTTACCCTGGCTATAAAGTAGGAAGTTAACTAACCAAAAAATGTGTGTGTTCTTGGAGGCTTAGTCACTCAAGGAGTTTAGTGAGAAATTCAATCGCAAAGCTATTTGGCTCTTTCCATGAAAATTTTGAATTGTCTCTATGCTTTTTCTATGTTTTATCAACAGGTTTTTAAAAATAATACGAAAGAAGAAAAATACAGGAGTAACTAATGATTAGGAGCCATGGGACTGGATCCCATCACCAATATAACAACTGTCAGCCTCTTTATGCAGATCACTGTACTGCAGATAAATACACTCTATGGTGTAGTACATCTTCCTGCAATCCATAGATTGCAGGCAGTTGGTTAAAAAGTAGAGAAAAGGTGAGGCAGACTTGTGGGAGCAAGTTCAGATCAATCCTACTCTGACAGACGCAAAAAGTTGTGCTCTTTAAACATGCTCCCCGGTCCTATGGTCCTTCCCTGGTGCCTCTACTCTTAATCCTCTAGATCTAATAAGAAATTGGGATGTTTTTTGTACAAGAGAAGAGGGCAGCTTCTGAGCCTAGTGACAATACGTGTTATGTATGAAGGGAAAGGATTCTGAGTGCAGGGTGTTCTGTGTGCCTACCATGAGATGGAGGAGAAATCTTTCTGACTCTGAGGCTGTTGGATGAGAAAGAAACCAGAGCTGTAGGTATGGTTCTGAGCAGTGAAGAGGTTGGGTAAGGAGAAAAGGGGTTCTCAGACTGGAGGGGAGGGGTAAGTGCCTTGGTGGAGGTTGGATCAGTGGGAGTTAATGGGACATGGGTGATCTAAACCAGGAGGCAGATGTGCTGGGTTGGTGAAGTTGTTTGTAATTAGGAAGGAAGGTATGGGTAATGGATGTGTAAATAGAGAGGTGAATGGACAGCTGGGAAGATGGTAGGATAAGACATAGATTGGAAGAAGAAAAAGTTGAGAATCAGAGAAGAAACAAGAGGTCACAGGGAAAATATTGTTCCCCCAACCCTGCCTTTCCCTTAAATATAAAGGGTACCACCTTTGCATTGGAAAAGAGAGAGAGGTTGGGAGTCGTGTATGATTTTTCTCACCAGACTCCCTTATAGCCCACCAAAATGCTTCCCTTGGACAACCCTGTTACAGATTCCCTGTTTTTTACTTTCTAGATGTATTCATCCTACAGGGGATAGTAGGCTTGTGGGGATAAGGAGAAGAGGGATTGAGAGACGAGTGCTACCATAGCCCTTCCACTGATCTTGGAGACTAATTGCCACTGAAAAAGCCATAGAAAAGGATGGGTCAAAGGACAGATCCAAGTAAACATGGATTTCTGCCCAAAGCCATTTGATTTGTGTTCCTGTCACACACAAGGTACAATACGTACAACACTGTTCCCTCCCTACTGACCACTGCCTCCTCTGCCATGCCATTTAGTGGCAAGGGCAGAAGCAGGATGAGTAAGAGAAATCACATTCAATAAGGTGCTGCTGTGATCTCTGCAGAGCGGGCTGGCCTTACCAAACAGCTTGTACTCCATATGTTCATGACCAGGAGTAGAAAATGCTTCACTATTATTTCACTCTCCTCTTTTGGACAGAGGCCTCCATGACGTGGGATTCCTATGAGACTTCTGGTTTGGCAGCCTGATCTCATCGGGTATGAGAAAGAGGCTTTCATGAAGCATGCTCCCTGAGCTTATCCTTAAGGCAGTGATTCTCAACTAGGGTGATGGGGAACCCTGAGCTACTGCAAGAATTTCTGAAGGGTGCTGGGAGATGTGAGGAGATAAGCAGATGTAGGAGATAAGTGCAAGCTCAGGCTCCTTCCTGCCTTGCCATTGCCCTGCCCCAACCGCTTGTCCCCTCTATACGGATACAAGCACTGCACTAAATAGATTACTTTTTGAACTGGGGTGCTGCTCTGTTTGCAAAAGTTATGGAGGGGTGACTTGAGTCAAGTGGGTGGTGCCTCAAATTTCTAAATAGGTTGCAAACCACTACTTTAAGGTGGCTACTACTTTATCCTCTTCCTTCTTTACCAAATCCCTCTTCAAGCACCATCTCTTCCCTGGCACACCTCCCTCTGCCTCCTACCCCCGCCTCCCCAAAATAATCTGCCAGCAAACAATGGCTAGGCTCAAGGCAGGGATTTTGGAGGAAGGGAGCAATTCATATAGATGTACATAAAAGTTCATAAGAGTTGTGTATAAACATTGCTGTCTCCTTCCTCCCACACTTTGGCAAACATTTGTCTGCTAATTTTGTAAGCTCTGAAGGGACTGGGTCAACTTTTGAGTCTTTTTAATGCCCAAATCAATGGGGTACTGAACTTAGCTGGGGTCTTTCAGTTGCTAATGGAATAGAAGTAACAATTGATGCAGTAACAATTTAACTTTTCTTCTGTTTCACAGTTACAATTTACAGGACAGAGATATCTTAACTTCCATCAGAGATAAAAATCCAGAAGCATGATCAACACAGAACAGCTAGTGGCTGGAAATGTAGTAATTTGAGCTGTGGAGGAAATGTAGATAAAAACGAATATCTTAAGTAATTTCATCATTAATGCCTTGTCTTATGTTCACTGTGCAGACCAACTGTAGTGAAAGGGAATAGGTAAGCAATTTATTTACCAATTTATATGTGGAGGAAAGTACAATATATCCTCCTGTACAGCAAGGATCTGCTTCTGCACTGTCTCACAACTTTTGCAATTGCTTGCATTTGTGCCATGAGAGCTCATAATGTTGCCAGTCTGAATTAGTAGTTCTTTGCATAGGAACAGGTGACTGTAGGAAGGATGGTTATGTGGACAAGGCACTGGACTGTGACCATAGGGGGGCGGTGAGAGGGGCAAACCACCCCAGGTGCCGCCTAGCTGGGACGGGGCACAGAATGGAGTCACGAGGGGGGTGCTAGGACAGGGGGAGGGTGGATTCTGCTGCTATTTGCACTTCTGGGCAAACCTGGGGGGGCATGTGTTCCCCACATCTGTGCATGGGGAAAAGACAGTCTGCCACTGCTGGCTTGCCCTGGGTACCAAACTTCCTTGCTACAGCACTGGACTCAGATTCAGTTTCTGTATAGCCTTGCTTGGGCAGCTAATTTTTCTGTGCCTCTGTTACCTAAACATAAAATGGAGATAATATTATTTCTTTTCTCTCCTTCTCCATGCGCCTTGTCTACTTGGATTTTAAACTCTTTAGGACAGAACATGTCTCTTAGTTTGTATGGAGTGTCTGGCACAGCAGGGCTCCAGTCTAGGTTGTGCTTTTAAGACACGGGAATAATCTTCTGATATAACGGCTCCTTTATCAAGTGTCAGCTTTATTTGGTACTACTGAATAGAGGTTTATCATGTAAAAGTATGATCGGGAATATAGGACATGACTGGGATCAACCTTTGATTCATTGAGTCTAATCTCTTGCTGTCCCTTTCATAGACTGATCAAACTCCAGTTTAAAACTAGTTAAGTTTCCTGCCTTGTCTGCTCCTGTTAGAAGGCTATTCAGGGTTCCTGATCTTCCAAGGGATGCATACTTTCTTCTAATTTTAAATCTAAATATATCTTTGGGCAGTTCTTACCTATTGTTCTTATTCCAACATTGTCTTTTAGCTCAGATAGCTCTTCTCCTTCCCTTGTGTTTGCCCTGATATGTTGTATTTATAGAAAACAATTACTGTCAGCTTTTTTATTTTTTGCTAAGCTAAACAAGTCAAACTCATTTCCCTTAAAACAGGTTCTTCCTTACTCTGGTTATTCCAGTAATCCTTCTCTGCACCTGTTCTAGCTTGAGTTCATCTTTTCTGAACACAGGTGAGTGGAATTGTACACTATTCCACATGAGGTCTTCCCAGGACTTTGTACAATGGCAACAGTATTCCTTATTTCTACTGGAAGTACCATCCCACACATATTCTACAGTTGGGTATACTTTTTTCATAGCTGTGTCACACTGGTGGCTCATAGCCACCCTGTTATCAATGAATACAGGTAGAGGAATAGAGGAGCAGCAAGCTTTCTGTTCCTCTGTTTTCAACTGAGGAGCTGCCTACTTACAGCAGAAATTCTTGTTGTTAGCCCCTAAATGTATGGCCTTGCATTCTGTACTATTGAATATCATCCCATTTCTGTTACAGGATAGACGAGGAAGATGGGAGAGATGCACAGAGCTAGGAGTGAAAAAGATGGAATGGGACAGTTTAGAAGGAATGGGAGAGAAGGGAGAGAAACTTGTAAAAGACTCTGCCCACTAGGGACACTCCCCTCCAGAGCTTGGTATAGCATCCACATTTCCCAAATCTCATTGTTCTTCCTCTGTCAGCAAGTATCTGAAATCCACTGGCCAAGTGTGTGTGTGATCCCTATGTATGGCCGGTCCATGTATAGAGGATGATGGCTTATTAGTTCTAAGTAGTAGCAGAGGTCCATGTGGTAGATCAAAAAGTTCCATCCTCATTGAGTGTCAATATGGTGTCATATCATTAAATTTTTGTTTTTTCAGTTTATTTTTTTATAAACCTAGAAAATTGCATGGAATAAATTATGTTAAATGAATTTTATTTAAAATGCTGCACTCAGAAGTTAGGAAATACTAGAATTAAGGCTGCTGGTGTAATCTTAACACTGCCCCCTTGTGTGTATGTATTATAATGTAGTCTGCAATTACATTATTAGTAGTAGTAGTAGTATTAGTATTGGCATTATCATGTCCTACTCAGAAAGGCTCAGAGTAGCTTACAGGCAATCCGTAAGATACAAAACAGCAACAGACTCCCCAATGACACCCCCAAACTTCAGAAGTCTATGCTACCATACCCACTCCAGCTTCCCTTCCTATCACCAAGGAGAACAAACCTTCCAGCCCATCCCAACTGTGCTTCCCAACTTTTCTAACCTCCATTCACTTCAAGTATAGAAAACTTCTTCTGACTCTTCTCACCCAGAGGAGATCCCTCCCCCCTCTCCCAATGCCTCTCCCAAGCTCACACTCCTCTCTCCAGTGGGTCTGTGGCTATATACATAACTCTTCCACCTTCTCCCACCAAACACAACATTACATTTGGAAGAACCATAACAGGGAAATAACATGAAGACCCTCCACCCCATCAAGGGGCAGCACCAAAGGCATCACTTTCAGTAGTGTCTGCCTAGGCACCCACCGCAGTGAGGTCTGCTGACTCTGGAGGCCCTGAAGCTGGCTGGGTCCTTCTCCCTCATAGTCATAGTGATAGCAGTTGCCATGAAGGTGGAGGAGCAGAGATAAAAGGTCAGGCAGGTAGAGTAGTAGTGATGGAGATAGAAGAGCAGAACTATGAATTTATGGAAGTACAAGAGCAAGCTTAGGAAGATATGGAAGTGGAGTACTCAGCTTGGCTGAAGCAGCTCTGGAACTCCCCTCGCCCCTGAGATGGCAGAGATAGTGGTAGTGGTAGGTGGGGGGAAGTGAGGGAGGGGATGTGACTGAGCAGGAGGGCAAGGGGGAAAATTTTCACCTGCTTTGGGGACTTAAAAAAAAGTCCCCCACTACTGCTACCCAATGTGCGGTCTGCCCACCCTGGTGCGGGGTGGAGGGGGAAGGAGGCTGTGAGCAGGAATTGCAGCCACCCCTACAGTGCCAGTAGCTGTGCCTGCATTTCCCTTGGTAAAATCTTGGAACATTTGTAGATGACACTTTAAAGTGGGTTTAAAGTGGGTTAAATGCCTTTTGCCTTTAATGACATTGCTGTATGACATTCGGCATTGTAATGTGTCTTAAATGACTTTGGGATGCAGCAAATGACTTTGGGGCGCTGCAAAGTAAAACACCTCTGAGGAGTTTTAGTTTCCTACCCTACAGCCATGGAGGGAAGCACTGGGTTCCATGTGGCTCAGGAGCTGTGCAGGCAGCCCATGCAGGCAGCCTGGCAGCAGCCTGAGAAGGCAGACTCCACAGAAGGGGAAAAAAAAAAGCGGTGAGCCTGATCTTTTTTTTTTCCCCTGGAGCCTGCCTGCCTGTCTGAGCTGCGTGGGGGCCTGGTGCTTCCTTCCATGGCTGCAGTGCCCCCCAGGACTGCCTGAACTGGTTGCCAGTGGGTGGGTGCTGCCTAGAGGAGGGGGGGCTCCCACTGCTGTGGAGGGAAGCACCAACACCACTTCTCTCTGCAACTTGGGGACTGCTCTACCCACCAGCAGCTCACTATCCCCTCCCTGCCACTGGAGAGGCAGGGAAGGATTGGGCTCCGACACAAGTGTACACAACATGGGGGTTTACTTTGACCTAAACTGACACGGTGTTTTTAAAAAACCACCACTTCAATTTAGGGAGAATAAAATCCCTGTGTTGTGTACAAGTTCCCATAGGTCCCAAAGCATGAGAGTCTATACCTAATGTAATCAGCTTCCTCCCTCCTGGTCACTTGAATCTAGTCTCATTGCCTCTCTGTTGCAGAGCTCCTCTGCAATCTCTTCATGTTGGGTATAGGAATTTGACCTTTTCTCCACCATGTCTGGGCCAGGAGAACATCTAAGGCTCACCACCATGTAGCCAGAATGCTGAAGAACTTCTTATTAAAAGATTTCAAAGTGTTTTCCAGCTTCACATGCCATGGTATCTGCTTTGTATATACCTCTCCATCTCCACTGGCCCGGTACCAATCTGGTCTTCTCCTCTGTCTCTGGCAGGCCCTTGGTCCCTTCCTCTAGTGGTGCAAGCAGACTCTGATCTCACCTATCCTCAGAGTCTAGCCCTTGACCGTCCCTTTTTGCCCTGAACCCACACCTTACATAAACGCATTTTGCTTTTTCCGCAAGACCCTTGCCTCATTTCATGCAGAGGATGAATCTATTTTATGAACAAGTCAGGGTTGTAAAATAAAGAGGACAACTGTCTATAAGCCTCTGCCTAACTTGTTGTAGAAGTTGGACTGTGTGTATTGAATTAAACAGGGGCTTGCTGGAAGAGAAGGGTAGTGTTGTGGTTATAGCAGTTGAGTGCTGTCATCGGGAATTGTTGGATTCCAATTCTTGCCTCTAGAACAGAGTCCTTGTATGATGCTGAGCAAGTCATGAACACCAAACTAGGTGGTCACTAATTACGTGTTTTTTCTGAATGTCCAAGTGGACCAACCACCTTTTGCCCAGTAACCTGCTGGTTACAGCACTTGCCTAGCAATTGGAAGAGCTGAGTTCTAGGTCCACTTCACCCTGTTGGAATCTATACCTTCTGCCTCTCTGGAGAATGGCTGAGACACCAGGCCCTGGGCTAGGATAGGCTAAGAATAATTCTCT
>NW_005842011.1:1834820-1835156 GCF_000455745.1 Alligator sinensis | reverse complement strand
GGCAAGTTTGCAGCTAAGAGTGGAAGATTTACATGAGCAGCCCTGCAAATTAGAGAGAACCTGGCTCTGTGGCCCAATAAGGTAGGCACTGTCCTAAAAGAAAGCTAGCTAATCCTGGGTTTTGCTCACTGCTCCCAATGCTGTTAATGCATTTTAACCAATGACTCTTTCATGTAAAATGCCTAAACAAGCCTGGCAGGAGGGACTGGAAGAAAGAACTCCTCCCTTCCAGCTGGATGTCCTCATCACTAGGGGCGCAGACAGACTTTAGGGTCCTCCTGTAGCTTATGGTGCTTACCGTAAAGTGCCATGAGTTAAACCACCCTACCCCCCCCC
>NW_005842011.1:1830121-1834789 GCF_000455745.1 Alligator sinensis | reverse complement strand
CCCCCCGACTCAACAGACGTTTGCCTGTTGGGTTGGGAGATGGGGGGTGGGGAGGGGGTGGAGGCAGCCTGCACTGGCCCAGGCCAGCATGTGGGCGTGCTCCAGCAGCCTCCCAGGAGCGAGGGAGCCCCTAGCTGCTGAAAGGCCAGACATGAAGAGGGTGGGGAATGGGGCGCCCTTTGCCTCACAGCCCCATCCCAGGACACCTGGGGTATTTGGGGGAGTCGGGTTGGGCCCTTGAGGTGGGGGGCCCCATTTAATACCAGGGTTTTTCACATAATCAGTCATTTTTAAAGTGTTCTGCAGCTGTGGACGTGTGTTAAGTCATAGCTATAGAGTGCTTTCAGGGGCCAGATTCCTCTAAAATTGTAATTTCTGTCTGCACTCTAGGATACATCCACACCTTCCTGCTTGTTTCCTAGTCTGTTTATGTATTTGACATTAGAAAGTCATTGGCTGAAAAACAGAAGCAACCTGGAAGCTAGGACCAGAACCCAGGATTGCCCCTTCCAGAGGGTAGCACCTGCCTCACTGGGCCAGAGAGTCATTCCTTCTCTCACTTGTTCTCTTTCTGGCCCTGTGACACTTGCTGTCCTTTCTGCTCAATGGTCCACCTTCCGAGGGGGACTGAAGTATATCTAGAGCCCAGCCTAGGAGTTAAAACACTTGGCTGGGAAGGGCCAGATTAAAAAAAACCCTGAAGATGCATGGGACCTAGAACCACTTCTCCCATGCTAGGTAAGTGCTTAAACTTACTAGGCTATTGAGGAAAAGTTGGTCACCTTATCCTTCTCCCCTGCCAGACCATGGAAGTCAAGGCAATGCTGCTAGTTAGACATGCCAGGATACCTCTCCTCTGAATGAATTGCATCCCAACAGGGTCTCGCCCCTCTTCATGAATCAGATCAAGATGAATGCTGACATGACGGAAGTCCATGTAGCAGCCCATTATTTCATTCACTGAGAGCATAGGAGAGGTAAGTGTATCTCCCTGGGCAGAATGTGGGAGGAAGGGTACAGGGGAAAGGGGAGGCACCATGGAGGTATACAAGCTTACCTGATGTCTATTGACAGAATGGGAGAGCTATGCATCTCTGAAGGATGAAACATGATCAACACATTGGGTTAGTCATTGAGGGAATGGGAGACCTAATTGTCTTAGAAGTAAAGTAGGACCCTTCTTCTGAGGGAGACATAATTTTGGGATGAACTGAATTTAAGTCTTTAGAGACCTCATAGTTGAAGTAAGACTTGGGTCTATATTTGCACTGCACTTGCCACAATACACAAGGCTTCTGGACATTACTGACATTTAACTATGGTGTTTAATATCAGTATTAACAATAGCAATTAGCAATGGATTTTTGAAGTAAAGGGTAAACTTATAATCTTTTTTAGGGAAGCAAGTATTTCAGAAGCCCAGAGATGAAGAAAAACTGTAGTAGCTGTGTGCAAAGCTGAGGGTGGAGTGAACACAAACTGAATCCCTTTCTCATCTCATTTAAAACCAGGTTTCAGGTGCACCAAAGAAGAATGTTCACAATTCCATTCTGTTCTCTATATTTCTGATTATCTGAATAAAAAAAAATCTTTATGTGAACACAGACAGGCAAGTTTCTTTGAGTAGATGTGATATCTTTTATTAAACCAACTGAGTAGTTGGAAAAAAATTCTTAGCAAGCTTTCGGGCACAAACACCCTTCTTCAGGCACAGGGAGTCTTTCCTGGCCTTTATGTAAATATGTTTGTTTATGATATATCTTGTTGTCTTATTTGTAGGAAAAAAGGAGCTTTTTATCATATTTCCAAATGGATGAGTGGAATGTGACCTATTATAACTTCACTGAAGTCTCCATGGATTATACTACAACAAAAGGAAACTTTTCTATTGAAGACACACATGTATTTGCAACAGGTTTAGTTTGGCTAATGATGATCATCTCCATCCTCGGCTTTGTTGAGAATGGAGTAATCCTCTGGTTCCTCTGTTTTAAAATCAGAAGGAACCCTTTCACTGTCTACATCGCCAACCTGTGTGTGGCTGATGCCTGCTTACTCCTTTGTGACTTTGTTCTGTCAGTTCACTATACTTTACATTCTGAAGTCTATTTTGGTATTTACTACACACTAACCTTCTTCTCTTTTACCTTGCTTTTTGGGTATAACACTGGCCTCTGTTTCTTAATGGTCATCAGTGTTGAGAGGTGTCTATGTGTATTTTACCCAATATGGTACCGATGTCACCGCTCGAAGCACCAGTCAGTTATTGTGTGCACCATTCTGTGGACATTTTCTTGTCTGGTCACTACTGCAGAATATTGTGTATGCATTGATACAATTACTGAAGAGCCAATAGAAAGTTACAGGGAAATATGCCGGGGAGTGGTTATCTTCCTTTGTATTCTGAATTTCTTGTTGTGTGCTCCGCTCATGATTCTATCCAGCTTGATCCTTGTCGTGAAGACTTATAAAACCCCCATAACATCTCATTCCTCAAAGCTCTACATAATCATAGTGACTACAGTCATTATCTTCCTTATCTTTGCCTTGCCTCTCAGGATCATGTATCTCTTGCAGTATCAATATAATTCATTATTTTCAGATCTAACGGGGAACCTTATTATGTTATTGTCCACCATCAACAGTGCTGTCAATCCCCTCATTTATTATTTTGTGGGGAGTAGTAAGGAAAACCGATTCAGAGAATCCCTCAAAGCAGTCTTTGACAGGGCCTTCAAAGATGGATCAGAACCAGAATCTCAGGAAACTGCTGTCTATCAAAGAGCTGCTTCAGAACTAGCTCATTAATGTTCAAGAACATTCAAAAGCAAAGTAAAGCATGGTGTGCGTGGAAGTTAACATAAGCACCCTTATATAAGGAGATGGATTTTATCTCTTCAGTGGTAGAAACAAGCTATCGTTTTTCAGGGGGAACACACACCTATTTTTCCTAATGTTCCTTTGTTTCAACTACAAATATAACTCTTTGTCTTTAAACACCAGAATTATGTAATGTTGGATTGACTCTTTCTGCCTTGTTTCTAGTACAGTAATATACTCATTTGAAAAAACAAACTATGAAATTTATTGTACTATGACAGTGTTGCCACATGTTAAAATCTGTTGGAGTGAATGAAAAGGAGCAGGCCTAATAAACTGTTTTGAGACCCTCTCACAGCAGAGTTTTTTTTAATTCTTTTTTCTTAGAACATTCACTTCAATATTTGAACTTAGTTGGTTTCTTCTTCCTCTAGACCAGATTCTGACTGTGGTTATGTTCATGTAAATCTGGAGTCGCACTACTAAATTCAGTACAACTTCTCTAGATTGACATTAATCTTCATTTGATATTGGCATTAATTTTTTCTGATTTTAACTTGATGGTTTTAAATGTATATTTAATGAGTTAACAATATTATGTGAATGAACAGTTATGGGACTCATTTTTATCCCACCTACTCCAGCAACTCCTGGGGTAGAGAAATTTAATATCTATATTTAAAGCAATGGGATGTTGTCTCTCTTAACTGAAAGATTTACCATAGATCAGCTGAAACCTTTGTTCTTTTATCACATCTGCTTTCTATTGCCAAACACATTACAATAAAAAGTAATGGAAAAGTACATATGCATAACATTTACTGTATGTCTGGATATATTTGTATATGTGTATATGTATATAATTTGTGTATGTATATAAGTATATGTCTGTGTATAAACATTTAGGATGTATTTACATAGACATATTATATGCATATATCTTAGCAGGATATAGTAAAAGATATAGCAAAAATACCTTGTGTCCTAGTCGTCCACACACACAACAGTATACAAAATATGTCTTATAAAAAATATAGCTTCAGACACATAAAGGAAACAAGAGTAAAAAAGGTAATGTACTTTAAGACTTTGAGACTTGATTCTTTCCCCTGAATGAAATCTTCGGTTTTGTTTTAGTTGTCATGCAGGTGTTGAAATTTTCATTTAAGCTTCCTCTAAGGTAAAGGTAGAAAATGGCAAAGTCCTACACAACCAGAAGAAACAAATCCAACCAAACCAGAAACACACATTATATAGTTAAGATCAGAATGGAGCTGATCATGGGCTAATATACTCATCAGTATTACTTCATGCTTTGATTTTCACTGTTGACCTTATTTGGCTCGAATGAGAGATCACTAGGGGACACAACTTCTAAATGATAATTGGGAAGGTTGCCTATTTCCTACATTGCTATTTTAACTACAGGAAGGACAGGAATGAAGCATGGTGCGTTCATGTTGCAAATACAGAAAGAAAGAATCATTCTTTCACACGTCTCCATGCAGGTACTTGCAAGGCTGGCCTTTATGGGCGTATGCAGCTTGCCCCCTCAAACCCCTTTGAGGTGGGGCAACAGGCATGTGTGGGAACAAAAACTGTTCCCCGTGCTGCAAACTTGCAGAGCGGGGAGAAAACTAGACCCCTGGATATCTAGGGGTCTAAAAGAAGCAAAGTATAAAAACGCGGGACAATTGGAGGCTGGGTCCTCCATAGAGATGCTCTGGCTGCCAGCCCCCCGAGGCCCCCGACCCCTGCTGGGGCTGGCCCCCACCCCCAGCTCCCCGAGCCCCCCAAGCCCTGCTGGACCTGGCCCCTCCTTCCACCAGCCCCCCTGAGGCCCCTGAT
>NW_005842011.1:1827555-1829887 GCF_000455745.1 Alligator sinensis | reverse complement strand
AGTTGGGGGGTGGGGCTGGGTGGGAAAGCCATCAGGGGGGCTGCAACAGCTGGTGGGGGATGGAGCCAGGTGGGACAGCAATCGCGGGGCTGAGGTGGGGCATGTGGGCCTTGCAAGGGGGTGGTAGCCCCTGCGCGGGCCATTTGGCCCCTGTTTGGGGGCTGTACCCCTTGTGTGGGGCATGAACCCCCTTTTTGGAGGCTGTACCCCTTGTGAGAGTGCCAAACCCCCTTTTGGGGGGCTGAACCCATGTGGGGGATGAACCCCCTGTTGGGGGGGTATAGCCCTTGTGTGGGGGCTGAACCCCATGTGTAGGGGCTGACTCCCCTGTTGTGGGGGCTGTAGCCCTTGTGTGGAGGCCCAACCCCTTGCGTGGGGGCCATCACCCTGTGGGAGGGCAGCAAAACGTATTCATGAATTCATGAAACCTGTATTTAGAGTTCACTTTATTATTATGGTAAGAGAATTGCTTTTACACTGTAGATATATCAATAAAACTTTGTCCTTTGGGGGTATTTTAGAGAGTGATTTTGGGATTTTTTTTATCAGGGATTTTTCAGTTTTCCAATAGGGAACACCAGAATTCCTGCTAGGGAGGCCAGTGGCAGGACCCCACCTGCTCAGAGCTGACACCTTGGACCCAGCTGGCTGTGGCTGACCTCCTGGCCAAATGAGACCAGAAGGACATGCTTTGACAGTTCAAAGCAGGCCACTACACCTGGAACATCTTCCAGGTGATAGCTGCCCAGATGGCCGGGCAGGGGGCACAAATGATAGTAGTGCCACACAAAGGCCAACCTTTCAACGTGAAGATCCAGGAGGAGCCAGGCAGGGTTATTTTGCCCCAAGTGGCACAATTTGCTCTACAACAAAGTGCATGTCTGAGCACATGCGCTGAGGCAAAAAGCCGCGGCTCCACAGGCCCTGAGGCAAAAAGCCGCGGCTCAAATTTGCACCACTTCTATTTGAGCTGCTGCAAGCGCACGTGCACTATGGGCATGTCCACACATGCAAGCGCGTGCACTTGCAGCAGCTCAAATAGAAGAAGTGCAAATTTGAGCCGGGGCTTTTTGCTTCAGCACACATGCTCAGACATGCACTTGGGGCAAAATAACCCTGCCTGGCTCCTCCCAGATCTTCAGCCAGGGGAGCTCAAGCCCGGGGCCAACACCTGTGCTGTCCCCATCAGTATAAAAAGCTGCCCTGTCCTGGCCCCAGCAGTATAAAAAGCCACCCTGGCAAGTAGCTCAGGGCTACTACTCAGGAGCTTCTGGGGCCCAGCCAATTGGTACCTGGGGACACTACCCCTTGTGTCAGCTGGACTGCTGTAGCAGCCCTGAGAGTTCCCTGCACCTTTTACCCAGTGCAGTAGTCTGGCAGTGGGGACTGCTGCCTGGCTGTGACCTGCTGTGCACTGCCAGACCCGGATGGGGACTGCACAGCCAGTAGAGGCATCTGCCCCTCTGGGTCAGCTGCTAGTGGACTGAGGTTGCAGGGTTGGTCTTTGTGCGGCACTACTGCCATTTGTGCCCCTGGCCAGCCATCTGGGCAGCTATCACCCGGAAGATGTTCCAGGTGTTGTGGCCTGCTTTGAACTGTCAAAGCATATCCTCCTGGTCTCATTTGGCCAGGAGGTCCGCCACAGCCAGCTGGGTCCAAGGTGTCAGCTCTGAGCAGGTGGGGTCCTGTCACTGGCCTCCCTAGCAGGAATTCTGGTGTTCCCTATTGGAAAACTGAAAAATCCCTGATAAAAAAATCCCCAAATCACTCTCTAAAATACCCCCAAATCCGTGTTCCTCCACAAGTAAAACAAAAGACAATTATAAGGACAGAGAGCAAGACAGAGACAGTGATCAGTTGGACAATGTTTTATATATGTGTTTGATATATCTTACAATATTAAAGCAAGTCTGTTATAATAATAAAGTGAACTCTAAATACAGGTTTCATGAATTCATGAATACATGTTTTGCTGCACTCCTACAGGGCGATGGCCCCCACACAAGGGGTTTGGCCCCCCCAACAGGGGATTCAGCCCCCACACAAGGGGTATACCCCCCCAACAGGGGATTCAGCCCCCCAACAGGGGGTTCAACCCCCAAACAAGGGGTACAGGCCCCCAACAGGAGATCAGCCCCGCAACAGGGGATTCAGTCCCCAAACAAGGGTTACGGCCCCCCAACAGGGGCCAAATGGCCCCCAAAGGGGTTACCACCCCCCTTTCAAGGCCCACATGCCCCACCCCAGCCCCCCAATTGCTGCCCCACCTGGCCCCATCCCCTACCAGCTGCTGCAGCTCCTCAATGGCTGCCCCACCCAGACCCACCTCCCC
>NW_005842011.1:1826406-1827259 GCF_000455745.1 Alligator sinensis | reverse complement strand
GGGCTGGGGGAGTGGGCAGGACCATTGGGAGTCCCCTCCATGGTCCCCTCCCCTCTCCTCCAGCCCCACCCCCCAACCCCTTACTCACTGGCACTGGAGCCCTCGTGCTGAAACATGCAGTGTGGCCGGCACCAGGATGAGGGGCCAACCATAGAGATGCTCTGGCAGCCAGAGCATCTCCATGGAGGACCCAGCCTCCGGTTGCCTCAGGCCAAGGTCATGGACTGTGCCCTGCTTTGCTTTTTTAAACATTGATTTTTTTAGACCCCTGGATATCCAGGGGTCTACTTTTCTCCCCGTGCTGCAAGTTTGCAGTGCCGGGAACATTATTTTGTTTCCGCACGTGCCTGTTGCCCCACCTCAAAGGGGCTTGAGGCGGGGCAAGAGACACATGCGTGCTCGTGTGGACGCGCCCTATGAGTATGGCTTATTGATGACTGCAGTGGGCAAATCCATCACCAGTTTACTGTAATGCCATAGATAACAAGCACTCTGCAGTAAGAGAAGGGTCTGTTGTAGGAGAAGAGATAAGCAACTCTAAGTTTCAGGGAAAAGTAGAGCAGGGAAAAGTAGAGTAGAGAGAAAACTTGCTGACTAGTTACTTGCTAATTTAATGTTAGATTTTCTTCAATAACTTTCTTGCACAGCTTTTCCTAGGTTTCTTTCCCAACTCTACAAACATTTGTCCTGAATTTATCACCAGATCCACCCTTGGGGACTCCTGTACAAGTATAGAGTGCATTGAGGTCTGTGGGATTCTGAGTATGCATAGGGGTCCATCCTGGTGCATCAGATTGCAGGACTGAGAAGATGGGCTTTTACAACATACAACTAACAACCATGTGAAGGAAAT
>NW_005842011.1:1820244-1826375 GCF_000455745.1 Alligator sinensis | reverse complement strand
AGGGAAAGCCTTATCTCTTAAAATGCTGTTGGCTCATTAGGTTAGGTAATCTTTATGTTTATTAACCTCTGTCTTAATCAATAGTATGCATTGATATTACAATTTTATACAAGTTTTATGATGCAAGTTTTTCTCTGTGTATACTGAATCGTGAACAAGACCCCCAGTATATATACTACCTATTCTAAATAGGCTCCAAATTATAACAGATTTTGATAGTAGATGTAGAAAGAAACTGGGGCAAAATGGGCATTTCTACTTATGGCTAGCAAGCAGGGCAAACAATACTCTGGTATGCATCAACCAATACAAGCAGGGGTTAGGGGCCCCTCAAGCAAAACCAAGGAAGTGATTCTTTTGCTTTACTCAGCATTGGTGAGACCACAGCTGGAGTACTGTATCCAGTTCTGGGCACTGCACTTCAACAAGGATGTGGAAAAGCTTGAGAGAGTCTAGAGAAGAGCCACCTGTATGATCAGGGACTTGCAAAGCAAGCCATACAAGGAAAGGCTGAGAGACTTGGATCTCTTGAGTCTAAAAAAAGATAAGGCTGAGAGGGGACTTGGTAACAGCTTACCACTACATCAGGGGAGTACATCAAGGGCTCGGTGAACAGCTGTTTGCCAGGGCACCGTTGGGGAAAACCAGGAGTAATGGCCACAAACTCCTGGAAGACCGTTTCAGGCTTAACACTAGGAAAAAAATTCTTCACAGTTAGGGTGTCCAGACTGTGGAATAAACTCCCTCCAGAAGTGGTACAATCACCCACCCTGGAAATCTTCAAGAGGAGACTGGACAGTCACCTTGCTGGGGTGACCTGACCCCAGTTGTCTTTTCCTGCCTAGTGCAGGGGGGCTGGACCTGATGATTTTGCGAGGTCCCTTCCAGCTCCTTACAATCTATGAATCCATGAATCTAAGCCTATAATCTGTCCCAAGTTTTTGGAACCCCTCCAACCCCCACCAAATGAGATAAAAAACCAGTCTACAAGGTGTTGATGAGGGTATGAAATATTTTAATAGTTAATTTGCTGTAAATAAGCAGGCTATAAATAATGGGGCATTTGATACATTTATCAAGTATACTCTATTGAGTTGTGACACTGCAACACATCAAGAATTGTTTTATGTATTATGTCACTCTAATGTTTTAACAGTCATAATCAATAAACTCAATGAGTTTGGTAGATTTATTTTCCTCATCCTTTCCTTTAACAAATAATCAGTATTTTAATGGAATTTGAAAAAAATAGAACATGGGATTGGAAGAGACCTCTCAGGCCCTCTGTAATTGCAGGCAATCATGAAGTATACAGAGCAAGATTAGCAAAATAAGACATAAACTACATTGTATTTATACAGTCAGTCTGAGGTCCCCAGTCCATCTCCATGTTTGAGGTAGGATCATAGAAAGCTGTAACAATTAGCTGGCATAATTTCTTTGCCTTCAAATGAAATGGCTGTTGATTTACACTGGTATGAAATATACTTAAAATTCTATTGCTTTAATTTTACACAGTTTAACTCCATTAAGTAACTAGGGTAATCCAGTAGTGAACCACGCCTCTCATCTTTACAAAAAATATGCCCATAATTCTCTTCTCACAGGCCACGTCTACACAAGATGCTTACTAAGCAGTAGCTCATTACCACTGCACAGTACCGTTGGATGGCATGAACTGTGATGCGATGCTACTGCACACTAGTAATGGGCTACTGCACAGTCAACATCACTAGGAAGCCATGTGGGGATGTTACTGTGGAGTAATGCCAGTTACTGCGCAGGCATTTAGTACTTGGGTATGCAAGTACTAAATGACTGTGCAGTAACAACTGTGCAGTTAGCATTTTGTGTAGACACAGCCATGCTGGTTTTAATCAAGAGTAACTTCACCTGCAGTCAGGTTCAAGATCTGAAAAGAGATGGAAGAGGGATGCTGGGCATGTCTACATGAGATGCTAAATACGCAGTTGACTAATTCTACTGCGCATTAGTGCGGCAGGCAAAAACTGTGCTAATGCACTAATGCGCAATAGAATTAGTCTACAAAAACGCATGCGCTGGCACTACCTGTAATAACAGGTACTAACTTAATGCGTTATAATTATAGCGCATTCATGAAGTGTAGACGTGTCCGCAGAGAGGTTGCTGTTTGTGGTAAGGACTGCAAAAGAAACAGCTCTAAATGCAAGCTCATAAAATGTCTTTAAGAGTGCCGCGTGCTATCCCCTGGCTCACAGTACAAAACAGCATCCTTATTAGGAAAGTATATAAAATATAATATATAAGAATTTGCACAGCACAAGGGACAGGGGCAAAAATCAGCAAATTTAGAAAAAGGTGGTGTTACTTTAAAGTTCCATTGAGGAATATCAGCCAGATTACTAAATGTCATTAGTTATCCTTGTAATGGTATCAAGAAGCCTAAACCAAGGCTTGTAAAACAAGGTCATTGAACTTTGTTTGCATTCTTTTAATAATCTTGTCTTACATTGCCATATAGCAAGCTAACAGGACGTAGGAGGGGATTAATCTCTGAAAAACTATTAACAGGAGCAATAGAAAGTAAAGAAGAAAAGTAAATCTAGGACAAGAGAGATTTATATGGAGACTAGAAAGCTAGGAAGGGAAAAGACAAAATGGAAAAAGATGAGGGAACAGTGGAAAGTGAGAGAGGCTGTAACAACAGATGCCTGGAAAATAATGACAGATACAAGTTGAGGAAATCAGAGAGAGAGAAAGATCGGAGTCATAAACAGTGGTGTCCGAGTACAGACAAGGATAGATCCAGTGAGGAACCTTCTGAACAGTCCTGTGCCTTGGAGAAGACAGAAATAATAATTTTATTATTGTAAAGCTTAGAGAAAGTTAGTAACTAGAAGCCTAACCTCACCTGACAATGGTAGACTGACATCAAAAAATGCTCCATTTGTGCCTTCCTTTTTAAGACTAGAGACCAGATTTAACTGCCACGGTGAAGAGAGACATTGACTGCAGATGCAAATATTTGAGGAGCAAGCAATGCTATATGGGAGAGACTACATATTGGACTCAGTGATAAAATCTACAAAGAAGGAGCTGGATTATTAAAGCAGATGATCTTGAATGGGCCACAACTTCCAAGATGAGGCCAGACCTGAGGAAGGACCCTAAAGAATTTGTCAATTCATTAACCATCAGCAATAACCTATCTGCTGAGATCAACAATAACTGGAGGTTTTCAACATGAGTGTGAGATTCTTGAGTGGACCAAAAGCAAACTTAACCAACAGCTCCATTTATGCTGTGCCTCAGCTAAGGACCAGAAAAGGTTAGACTATTAGATTAAGTTTTAGAATGTTTTAATTCAGTACCATTCCTACAGCATCTGACTTGCTGAGAGGTAGGTGAAATGCCAGTTTAAACCTGAGAAGTAAATATTTATATTTGCATACAAATGTATTCAAAATTAACTACTGGGTATACATATTATTATGTAAGATCAAGAATATTCTGATACATAGCTGTGATCCAGCTCCTGCAAGCCCTTCTAAATGCATTTAATTTAGGCAGTGGGAGTTATCCCACTGGTCTCAGTGGGACTACTAATCTACCTGCCTGATTAAAATTAAGCACTCTGTTAGGGCTTGTGATCACTATGATCAATGTTACACCTGATGAAGAATGCCTTTTATTTGAAAACTTGTCTAACTTTATCTCAGTTACATAGTTGGTTTAATAAAAGATATCACCCCAAGAAATCCTTACTTCTACCACAATTTTACACAATAATTTAATGTAAAAGTATCAGCATTTTCCTCATATCTTTAAATATTTACACAACTTAATTATCCAGCTAGATTTTAATCTTGCTTTATAGGTAGTGACATTATATGTAACTGTACCACACACACGGTCACATTTCCCACACGCACTTTTTTTACAGAGAAGATCAAGCCCAGTTCTTACAAGTCCATACTTCACAAGGGCTTCTTGACCTGAAGCCTCTGTGACTGCAAGTGCTGGGGTCTATCCATGTGAAGCAGTTTGCATGTTTGGAGATGTAGTCAAGATAAAATTCTTCACTTTTAAAATCAGAAGTCTGCTTTTGGATTTGCTATTATCAGATAGTATAAGCTAACCGAGCCATTATAAATTGCAAGGCACTGATTCTGTAAAGACTTACAGATGTGCTTAAAGTTAACCATATGAGAAATCATAGTGACTTCAGGGGAGATATTTACATGCTTAAAGTATGTAGAGTATCTTTTTCAGGCATGATGTTCTATTTAATATTATCATGTAAGTAGTGGCTAAATTGATCATTCAAATCAGAAGCATCTGCTTTCACTGTTGTTGATTGTGACATGGCTTTCAAAGTCCATAGCTAACAGAGTTCCTAGTGAATTTATTGACAACAGGTTACAGGTTTGTGCTGCTTTGTCTATGTTAAGAGGTGCAGTAGATTGACAGTGGTGTGTGTGTGCGTGTTCAGCTACAGGAAATTCAGCATAACAAAATTTAGAAACATGCATACTTTTGCCTAAACTCTTAAAGTAAAAAACTCCCAAACTATAATAGCTAATCTTCCAAAACCTATAAACTCCCCCAAATCATGAGATTGTCTTAAAAATCATGAATTTTTTTTTTAAGGCACTGAGAGACTTTGGAGGGGGAAGGGAGGGCTTGAATTCTTATTTTCAAATCTTCTGATTCATGTTATTAACCTTATTTGCACAACCACACAGACTAGGAATGTATTAAAAAAATGAAAAGATAGTTGGGATTCTCATGCTAAGCTTGACAAAAAACACAAAAACCCATGAGATTATCAATAAAATCATGAACGTTTGCAAAAGTGATTAAAATAATATTAGAAAATAGTCAAGGAAAGTGACAGGTCAATCCAAAAATTTTTAGCACATGCCTTTAATTTTATCACAGGTCTGGCTCTGAGATTAATTGAATACTGTTTTGTTCTTCAATATTTCTTTCTGGGAGAGGGTTTCTCTTCATCAGTTGATGACACTTACTTGTCCAGACTGTAGAACTCCTATCCATTGGACTAGTAAAATGTTTGAAGTGGCCCCACAGAAATCAGTAGGACTGCTTGTGGAGGAAGGTATTACAGGTTTCCCTCACTTTATGCTATACATGCTCTCCTGGAAAACAGCACATAACTTGAATTGGCATAAAGGGAACCCACTTTACATTGTAACAAATAGGGATATGTTCCAAGACTTCAACTGTATTGATGTGGCATCGTGTCACTCCCGGGGCAGCAGCAGCTCCAGAAGCACGGGCACCAGCTGCCCTGAGCAGTGGCTGTGGGTGCTGCTGCCAGGTGGCTTCATGGCTCATAGCTCCCAGGGCGCAGCCCTGACATGGCCAGACAGGGCTGGGCTGGAGAAGCCGGTGCTGCAGCATAGGCTGGGCACCACCACCTGGCTCAGCCCTCCCAAATAATTTTTTCTTCCTCCGCTTATGGTGTCTCTCCCACAATGCACTGCACAAAGCAGCTGACTGCAGGCTTCCACCACACTGATCGCATAAAAGTGAATCTACCTTGCATATAACAATTTTTTGGTATAAAAAGGGTCATCGCATAAGAGTGAATTCGCATGTACAGAGCCCACATAAAGCAAGGGACACCTGTATTCAATATAGAGAGAGTTATTATAATATGGCCCTTTATTTGGAATTCCATGCGCTGTAAGCCTGCAAGGGGGTAGGGCTGGGGAAACAGAAGCAGACAAACGTTCCTGCAACATCTTAAAGCATCCACATTTCTGCTTAAGTATCTTCTGGAGAATGCTTATAACTAATGAGTAGTTTTTCCTTCCATCAAAATCAGCTGTTTCTATTTGGGAGGAATAATTCTTTGTTTTTTTCCATTTCCCCACTTTCCATTTTCAAGAATGCTCATCATCTAAAGTATATTTCAAAAGGCTCAGCCCTGTTCGTCTGCTCAAATGTTCCTATTTATAACTTTCTAAGATCGGAGTCTAGCAACTTGGCTAACTGAGATGCAGTGGCATTAGAACAACCTCTCTTCCACCTCCTTAGGAGAGAGGCTTGCAGTATGGTGCAAGCCTCTGCTCCTTCCCACAGTATGAATACAAGGGACTGTTTCTACACCATCTTGGCATTCC
>NW_005842011.1:1809110-1813692 GCF_000455745.1 Alligator sinensis | reverse complement strand
AACAAAAATTTGACCCTCAGGAAAATGTCTGGAATCATCTGGCTTAGACTTGTCCTGGTTAACTTCCTGGCTTCCCAATTTTGGATGGTTGAAACAGTTATTTAGTATGGTTGTTTTATTTTGTGTTATAGGGATTATGGCCTGTTGCTGTATACAATGTTTACCTGTCTTCTTATCTATCTTCAGGCCTAAGGTGAATCAAATGATTTTGCAAACGAAGAAAGCTAAAAATACTAGATTTGTGTTGAAACAAATTGAGTGGAGCAATTATAATAAAAATAATTAAAAATGCTCCAGAGAGGGGAATGTCAGGTTTGACCTAGAAACCACTATACAAAGCCCAACCAAAAGTCTCTGTTATGTAACTAATGCCCATCTGCAATGATAAGGAGGAGACAGTCTTAGATAAAGGAGGCTTGAAAACAAAAGCAGAATCAGAGGACTAGGGCAAAGAGCTAATTTAAATATTAAAAATCACACCCCTAGGTGGGGAAAAAGTATGCTAATAAAACATACATGTATATAAATGAGATACATAGCTAAAACACAGGTATAAAGACATGCTCAATAAAGAACTCCTTGCGTTACTCCCTTATAACCAATTAGCAAACAAAAATGCTTATAAAAGTCCAATACTCCTGTATAAAAGATGCTTAAAATTAAGAATCTGTGTGCTTGTTACATAAAATTATTCCACTTGCACCTTGTATTGCTAGCAATAAATCTTCTTTATACTTTCACCCCTGGTATCTTTATTGGCTTTTGCATACCGGGCATGATCCCAGACTTGAGCTGGGGCTCAACAAAGCAATAACTGTTGTTTGTGACATTTAACTGCTAACTTGCTGTCAAGTCTTACCCACTGGGAAGAGATACTGGTTCACCCAGGATTACTTTCCAGTCCCACTCAGTACTGAAGGGTTTGGATGCACTGGTTTTAATGTTTTGAGTTTCCATGTCATGGTTTTGGTTTTTGTAATTGTCCATCCTTTGGTGCCTCAGAGTTTGGCTGGTGCCTGCACCTTACCATGGGGTGGGGAATCCTGTCATTCTCCTAACGAGGGAGGCATTGATGACTGGGGATGGGTGGTGCAGTGGGTTGTGCTCTGTATATTCTGAGAGAGATGGTGGACAGCAAACATTACGTTTTGTAGTTGTTGGGAGGTGACACCTATGAGAAGTTCATTTATGTTTAGATACTTTAACAACAATAATATTACTATTACTATTAATTATATTATTAATAATATTAGCATGCTGATTATTATTATGAAGGTGCTAGGATCAGCATTAGTAGTATTACGAATAACAGTAATACAATAATCCAAATACTAACACTTTATATTATTATTATTCATGATAATACTAACACCTTAATAATCATAATTGTTACAATTACAATGATTATTAACAGTAACCCTAACATTGTATTCTTACTATTATTATTATTAATACTAACACATTAATAACTGTACTTTATTATTGCTTGTATTACTATTATAATGATTAATAGTAATACCAATAATACTAATACCTTAATATCATTACTATTACTTTTAATCATATTGTCAGGTTTGACCTAGAAACCACTATACAAAGCCCAAGCAAAAGTCTCTGTTATGTAACTAATCATCTGCAATGATAAGGAGGAGACAGTCTTAGATAAAGGAGGCTTGAAAACAAAAGCAGAATCAGAGGACTAGAGCAAAGAGCTAATTTAAATACCAAAAATCACACCCCTAGGTGGGGAGAAAGTATGCTAATGAAACATACATGTATGTAAATGAGATACATAGCTAAAACACAGGGATAGAGACATGCTCAGTAAAGAACTCCTTGTGTCACTCCCTTATAACCAATTAGCAAACAAGAATGCTTATGAAGGTCCAATACTCCTGTATAAAAGATGCTTAGAATTAAGAATCGGTGTGCTTGTTACGTGAAATTATTCCGCTTGCACCTTTTATTGCTAGCAATAAATCTTCTTTATACTTTCACCCCTGGTATCTTTATTGGCCTTTGCATACCAGGCATGATCCCAGACTTGAGCTGGGGCTCAACAGTTTTTGGCGACCCAGATGGGACTGCCTTAGATAGCTTTGCCCGGACTAACTGATGACCAGACACAGCTCCTCCTTATCAAATGTCAGGCGCGCCCCGGGATCTCTTTTCCCGGTGAGACTTTTGTTTCAGGGGGAGCTGGATCGCTGAGGCGGCAGTAGCCTAACGGTGCAAAGCCATAGAGTGAAAGTACCAGGACTCGCGACGTCTAGCATCCTGTGGTTTGGTCGTATGTTGACAATCCTGATCATAATATGATCCGGACTCCATTAGGATACGTAGTTTTGGCAGTTGACAAAGGAGATTACTCACGGGCTGGTTTATCATTGGACTGAGGAAAATTCGAAGGACTGCGATGTTTTTCTGTCCATAAATCTCGAGACAACGATCCAGACTGTGAGGGATCAGTGGAACGTTTCCAGGAGCTCGTAAATGATGGCGAGGCCATGGTCTTATTCGCTGGAGTGATGTTAATCCCAGTGCACACGCTCCAGGGTTCCAGGCACAGTACGAGACACCGATGAGTGCCAGCATGAAATGCTCTGCGCCGGTATAATCTGGTCGTCCTGTATGCCATTCGTGGGCTTTCTGGTTAATCAGTCCTGCGACAAGTGCTGGCAGTGGAATAGGCCAGTGAGTGTTAGCTGTTATCATGTCGAGGTTGGTGACATGTCCCCTGCTCCACGAGGGTTGTCTGACAAAGAAACTTGCTTCTTCTTGATTTAGCAGGTCTGATCCAAGTTCCATGACCAAGCGTCCCAACCACACAGCTAGGGTCTCTTCGGGTTGAATCTTTGATGCTTTACACAAATACTGCAACTCAGTTCTGGTGCAAGCATAATAGGTGGTAGCAACTCGATCAGTCCTTGTGTTAGGTTTGACCTAGAAACCACTACACATAGCCCAAGCAAAAGTCTCTGTTCTGTAACTAATGCTCAATTGCAATGATAAGGAGAAGACAGTCTTAGATAAAGGAGACTTGAAAACAAAAACAGAATTAGTGGAGTAGGGCAAAGAGCTGATTTAAATATTAAGATTCACACCCCTAGGTGGGGAGAAGGTATGCTAATGAAACATACATGTATGTAAATGAGATACATAGCTAAAACACAGGTATAGAGACATGCTCAGTAAAGAACTCCTTGCGTCACTCCCTTATAACCAATTAGCAAACAAGAATGCTTATGAAGGTCCAATACTCCTGTATAAAAGATGCTTAGAATTAAGAATCAGTGTACTTGTTACGTGAAATTATTCCGCTTGCACCTTGTATTGCTAGCAATAAATCTTCTTTATACTTTCACCCCTGGTATCTTTATTGGCTTTTGCATACCGGGCAAGATCCCAGACTTGAGCTGGGGCTCAACAATATTACTACTAATACTAACACCTTAATAATCATAGAGGTGTTAGTTAAGGTGTTAACACTAACACCTTAATAATCATATTAATACAAAATTAACACTTATTATTACTATTAATAGTAATACCAATTACACGAACACCTACATATTATTACAACTATTATTAATAACACGAATACTGTTTCTACACCCTCTTGGCTTTCCTGAAGCAAAAACTGTTGTTTCTGTCATTTAACTGCCAATTTGCTGTCAAATGTCACCCGCTGGGGGAGATGATTAATAATCATCACAATTATTAATTATGATAAGTTACACCAATAATACTAATACCTTAATATCGTTAGCACTATGACAATGATTATCGTATTGTATTGTTGTTTGTCCTTTGCAAGTGAAGATGACCGCATTCAGTGAGGCCCAGGGGGAGAAGAGATAAAAGGAAGCGGGAAAGAAAAAGGAAGGGAGAAAAATGAAAGGGAGAGAGAGAAGAAAAGGAGAAAGAAGAGGGAGGAAAGGGGTGTGTGTGTGGAGGCTAGGGCATGTGGGTACACAGATGACTTGTTATATAAGCCCAATCTTTGCCCTGAACTATTTGCTGCAGCAGGGGCAGGAGAGCCATGAGGACTGGACACGAGATATGATATGACATAATATATATTAGATATAGTACTATAAATAGATGATAGAATATAGTACAATAATAAGGTTCAAGATAGAATATAATAATATTTCAGTAATAATGTTCAAGATCTAAGAATCACTGAATGATAATGAACGTAAGGGCACACAATGCCACAATAAATCCTCCTAACTGGGGGTTGCAGCCGTGTCGGTCTGAGGACAAAGAGCCTTGTCTGCCTACTACAGTAATTTCTCACAGCCGTGTCCGCACTCAGAACAACACTCATCCCGAGCTGAGCTGAGGGCGGGCAGCTGTGACGTATTCGCCCACACTGGGTGGGAGGAAGTTCCGGAGGGGGCGGGGGTAGAATGTAGCCGTCACGCACCGCCTGACTGTGGCCACGTGGTGCGGCGGTCACGTGAGGGCGGCGCTCGGGGGAGGGTCACATGACTGCTCAGTTCCGCTCGGGGGTGATGCCCGCGGCGCCGCGCTGACCAGCTGTCCCCTCCCCTCTCTCTCGCCTATGGCTGCCGCC
>NW_005842011.1:1802767-1807767 GCF_000455745.1 Alligator sinensis | reverse complement strand
CTCTTGGGGGCCTGTTATAGGCCCAGAGACTTGTCACAATGTATTTGTTACCTCCTGGCCCTTCCCCAGCTGTTGTTGCTGAGTTGAAGAGCTGCAGAAGTCTGCTTTCCCCTTTTTTTTGGGGGGGGGTGTGCATCTCTCAGCTCTAAGTGGACTATAGGTACATTTTGTGGCATTGAACACCACAGTCATACATCAGTTTCTTCTATTTAGCTTTGCTTTTCTTTCCCAATCCTCGGGATCAAAGGAGATGCACTAACTTATTCTGATTTATGTAAGCATGTGCTGCTCCTCAAGGAGGAAATGGGAGCTAGTTTTTCCAGTTACTAACTTGGACAGCTGTCAGACTGAACAATGGTAGGAGAAAATGAAACTGTCTAGATGGAATGGGGGGGTGGTGTGTGCATGCGCATGAGTGAGCTCAGGGCCCTAAGTACTGTAGTGTCTCTGGCTTAGTTGAGCCATGCACCAGACCTGGTAGTATTACTCTAAAGGCCTAGGGTAGAACAAAGTGTGCAGTATGCTCACACTGGCCCTTTCCAGGCTTGACTATTTGCATTACATTGGGTAGCTTCTCAGCCTTGAAGAGATTCTGTCAGTGCTGTGTTTAGGAGTATCCTATCTGTTCTTGTGTTGAAACTGTCTCTTAACTCTTTTGGATAAAGCCAAGTCACGCACAGCTTTACATGTTTCAACAGCTCAGTCAGACATGGACTTAACGCTCCTTCTCCAAAATACTAATTTAAAGTCCATGTATGAAAACATGGAAACTTAGTGTGCAGGTGTTCTCTGGAAACTAGCATGGGTCTTTTGTTTTTACACTTCAATCTGTTTCTGTTTTATATATTTGCTAATAATTTGTGAGTGAGGCAAATGAGGAGGAATAATAATAATAAAAAGTTATTTTAAAATTCATTTCAGTCTTGGAGCAAACCTAGGTAGGTGAAAGAGGGAGCAGTCGATTCTAATATGTGAATGATCAGTAGAACTAGGCAAGCAGGCAATTGTAACCATTTGGAAAGCAGTGGTTTGGACAGGTGTTACGGTGGGCAGAATTGGGGCTTCTGAGTGCCTGCTTCCGAATTGCACTTGTGAAAAGGGGAGAACTGTCAGGTTAAGTTAGCCGGGTTGCCAGCTAGAATTGTTGCTCTCAAACTGAGTGCCCTTATTCTGGGACTGAAACATGATTAGCATGAACCCTTCAGTGCTGCTTCTAGAACAACTCAGGTTAAATTTGTACTTGAATGTCAACTTCATGGTTCCTTAAACTTGTTCACTGTATAACAAGTCTCTCTTAAACAAGAGCTATACTAAACGTTCATTAAGGGTGCCAGTCTTTGAAAGCTTACCTCTGCAAGGCATCTTTTTTTCCTTTTCAGGGAAGGGTGGACTTATAAGTACATTTTGTAGTGTTGAACACCTCAGTCATATATCGGAGTTTCTTCTATTTAGCTTTCCTTTTCTCTTACAAGAACACTAGCATGTTGATCCCAAGCATATTGTTTTCTTGCATATAGCTTGCTTAATCCAGCCTTCATTTATCAGTATTGGCAAGGGAAGATAATGAAATTGCCTGATTGGGAGTGGGGGTGCGCACACATTATAGGTCTCTTTTGAAATAATATTATTACAGTTGTCTGTGCTGTTTGCTGTCATTTGTGTGATGGAAATTGGTATTTGGCATAACCCTTGCCTGATAATCGAAAACGTCTGATTTACTAAATTATTTGCATTTGAACAGTTATGAAAAACTTCTGGAAACTTGCCATACAAAGTAAAACCAGATTTAAGTTGATTATCTTGTGCCTCATATACTGCAAACAGTTGTACTGAAGCAATATATGTATATATTTTTTTTCAGTTGATTCACTTATGTTTGACTATAATTTGTGAAGAGTTAATTTTAAATATCACAACTATCCCCTAGATGTACTATTGTTTATATAAGACACTGCTCAAAAATGGTTCATCTCTCCTGTTGGCATGAGACTGACACAAGTTAAGGGACATTTAAAATTAATTGATTTTCATATTGATCATTTCTAACTTCTAGACAGCTATATATTTTCAGGGCAGTTGTTAAAGGAAAAAGCTTCTTTTTTATTTCAGCCCCTCTTTGGCTTTGGTTTTTAGTGATTTTCCATTTGTAGGATGAGCCATTGTGTGTAGCTTTCACATCCGTTTAACTGTGAAGGGTGGTAATTGCAACAGAGTTGGTGTTTCTACCTAATGCGTGAAAGCGAGAAGCATTACTAAAATGGTGCTAAGTTGTAAAAACACTTGCAAATTTCTAAATTAGTGATTCTATTGCAGACTGTAAAATATAAATACAAGTATCTGTGGAGTAGAAATTGAATATATATTTTTAAAATACAAAACACCTACCTCCCAGCAACCTTAACTGCCCAAATCATCCCATCTCTGTATGCTCTAATAATATAATAACACGTGCTGGATTCTTGCAACACTAAAATGCATAGCACCACAAGTGATGACATGAATGAATACCATGTTTACCCTTAGCACATGCCCTGCCCTTTGGGATGGTAAAGAGCTATCTTTTATAGCCATCATGTCACATGTGACTTTAGACATGTTCAGCTAAATTAACTCTTGTAGAACATGTTGAAACACTTAACTAGAAAGTCCCTTCTATATATACAAGATTTTACTCTACATATGCAAATGTGAGCTATTCCATCCCACTTTGCTAATAACATTCTTCCTTTGTCTTGTCTTGGAAAGTTTTATAATTGCTTTGACTGTATCCCATACAGTGAACTTCCTGCAGTTGTCATCATCTTAAAACTAATGTTTGGAGCTTATGCAGGTTTCCCTTGCTTTATGCTATACATGCATTCCTGGAAAATGGCGCACAACTCAAATTAGCATAAAGGGAACCCACTTTACAATGTAACAAATAGAGATATGTTCCAAGACCTTGACAGTACTGACCCCCAGACCCATTTCTACCACTTTTACAGGACAATTTTGGTACTCACCAACAGCAGACAGTGCACGCAAGCACAGGGCACTATCATAATGGGGACGGCAACTACAAAAACAAGCATCAGAGACAATGAGCGAGGAGTACAGATCCCCACAGGAGACTATATTTTGGTGTGCATCACTCCCACAATGCACTGCACAAAGCAGCTGACTGGGCTTCTACTACACCACTCGCATAAGAGTGAACTTACCTTGCATGTAATGAATTTTTGGTATAAAAAGCGTCATCGCATAAGAACAAATTTGCACGTACAGAACCTGCATACAGCGATTGGAAACCTGTACTCTGCTGTGTAGGTCAGTGGATGTAGTTTAAGGTGTGCATAACCACAGTGAAGTGTTAAAGCATGGTAGGGAAGTTTAAGCCATTTCAGGAAGTTTTAAGCCAAATTGATGAGGCTCAAACTATAACACATTGACTGCACTTGGAAGGCATGTATGCCCATCTCTTGGCATGCAGAGTATAGACTCTTTGGGGCACTTCAGCTTTATCTGTAGTCTTGCTCTCCAATGCAGTTTTTTTAAAATGTAGCCATAACTTTGCATATTCTGTCTTTCAGAATTCTTCCTCCACTCCCTCACCCCCACTTTCTACTAGGAATGTTTTCCCTTTTTAAAGCTATTGTGGATCTCTGGCTACTAAGCTTATAGATGGGGCCATTCCTGGGCAGGGGGGTGAATCGGGGTGACTGCCCCGGGCCCTGTGCTTTGAGGGACCCTGCAGAGCCGGACGGAGCAGCTGCGCCAGCTTCAGAATCTGCCACCTCCGGCTTGCTCAGGTTCCCTCTGCTTGTACAGAACAGGGTCTTACCCTGGAAACACAAAGCCCCGCAAGCAGTTCAATATATTCTGATGGGTAGGAACATAATAGATGCGACTTGGGAGTGGCCTTCGCTATTGTGCGGGAACAGGTGTGGCTGACTTACCAGCAACTGTCTTTCTACTTGGATGTAGAGAACAAAAAAGTTTATGTCCATCAGAACAAGTTGACACAACATTAACCTGCTCTTTTACTTCATCGGATTAAAGGTTGGCAAGCTTTATTTTTTAACCTTGTTGGGTAGTCTGCGGCCCAAACTTAGAGCCACATCCTGTGCTGAACTTAACCTTGTTTTAACAGCATCGGCTTCAGTAGAATTGCTTCTGCTTGTCAACCTATTTCCTGTCATACCTATGTGTACAGTGTGGCTTTTTGGTTGTTCTGGCCCTTCTCAATATTTGATTTTATTTCTTAAGTGGGCAACTAAGGTCCTGTCGGCATTGTAACTGGACAGCATTGGAATGAATGGAATCGAGTGACAGGAGACCAAAAATGGATCGGCTGTGAATTTTAGGATTGGTCTACAACCAAACTTGCTCCAAAATAGCTAAATTGGTTGCGATTAAAACTGTTTTGCAAATATTGTTTAGATGGGTTTATTAACTTAAATCTTTTTTTTAACAAACTATTTTCTTCCCCCACCCCCTATACATCAATATAGAGCCCCTATAAACTAAATAGTGATCAGACTTGATCCAAAATAGTGTGACATACAGCAGCTTAATTAGTTAGCCCTCGAACTGCCAAAAGCATGTGGTAGGGAAGGTATGGTTCTTTACATTCATTTAATGCCAAAAAGGGATCTTTGTAGATTTTTTTTCAGTGCCTCTAACATTTCAATTGAATGAGAACTTAACAAAACCAAGGAATAAGCAGGCTTATATTTTCATGATAAACAATGTTTTAGATTTTCTGGATACAAAAGCTCCTTCGATTTTTAAAGCCCTTGTGTCAGTCAGAGATGTATCAGTGCTAGTAGTTCTTCACCTGTACATAGTTTTTGTGGTGATTTGCAAGAGTAAACCTGAATTTGTGGTGTCAAAACAAAAAATGCATCCAGAAAATTTTGTTTTCATTTAAGTAAATTTAACTATGGGTTTTGGGCGGGGTGAGGTGGTAGATAGTCTTATTACGATGAACACTCTTAAAGACTAACAGTTAAGGGTCCCAT
>NW_005842011.1:1802456-1802757 GCF_000455745.1 Alligator sinensis | reverse complement strand
CCACCCCCCCCCCCCCCCCCCCCCCCGACACGCACAGTACTTTGCCCTTGCCAGGGTATAGCAAAAATAGGTGAGTAGCATCCCTAATTGGTTGTGTACTCATTTAACATGATTCCCTCAAACTCGCTTAGTGACTGTCTCATGTGTGGAAGTAGATATCCTGGCTCTGATTGTGAAATGTGACGCTTCTGATAGAGCAGCACTTTACCCCCTTATGCTGTCTGAAATGTGCACAGCTGCTGCTGTTCGACTAACCACCTTTTAGCTAGTATGAAAATGCAAGTTGGCTGAATCCAGCCCT